>NC_142615.1:36971768-37313196 GCF_059453375.1 Lepisosteus platostomus | reverse complement strand
AATTTGCATTCTTTTGGACTTCTTTCTAAAGAATTGGCACATTTGGCAGAGCGGTGGCTCTGTGGCTAAGGATCTGCACCTGTGGCTGGAAGGTTGCTGGTTTACATCCCACGGTCGGCAGAGGAATCCTACTCCATTGGGCTCCTGAACAAGGCCCTTAACCCCAACTGCTCCAGGGGTGCCGTATAAATGGCTGACCCTGCGCTCTGACCCCCAGCTACTCTCCCTGTATGTGTATCTCAAGGAGAGCAAGCTGGGGTATGCAAAATAGGAATTCCTAATGCAAGAAATTGTATATGGTCAATACAGTGATCATATCTTATTGGCACATGGTAATCTCCAAGGAACAAGTAATAGGTTTATTCCATGCTGAAAAGAGAAGAAGAAAACACAATGTTTTGACCATGGAGACTTCTTCAGTTATGATTTGATTTTTTACAATCATACCCACACAAACTTTGGAATTTTTAAAAATCTTGCAAACACAACCCAGATATGTTGACTTTTAAAAAACAAAAACAATTTGGGGGTATTTTTTTAAAGAAACACATACTTCTTTTCTAGTTTTTTTTATGTGGCTTTGACTGTCAGAAATCCTCAGTGAAAAGGTATGCAGATCCTATGCAGATGCAGGAGCAAGTAGTTATTGAGACAGGTGAACAATCCAGAACGTCAGGTGAGATTGTTAGGTGAAAGGTAGATCGAAATACTTGAAGTACAGAGAGAAGCAAACAATCCAAATCGGAAGGTGAGGTCCAAGGTCCAGAGGCAAAAGGGAGTTCAGTAACCAGTAAGCGAGATTCAGAGTAAACGCGAGGTAGAGCTCTCAAAGAGAAGACTCAATACCGAGTAGCGGGAAGCGGGTTTGAATGGTTAAAACAATGCTGCTTGCCGCACAGTAGAGCATGTGCTGGTGGATTAACACATGTTATTATTAACCCGCTGCTGGTACTGGTTAGTTCTTTTGTGAGTTGATCTCCCCGGGCTGGTGGTCGTGACATTGACAGAATGCTGTTTTGTGATTGATGCTATATCAAAATATAGGGTCCCTCAAAAATTAAACACAGAAATAAAAACATTTAATGGACTTGTACATCTGTTGCACTCCTACACTATTAACATCCATTGGGTATTGAATTTCAATTATGTTTCCACTTCATTCAGATGTGTTCCCTATTTTTCAGATTGTTGGCAATGCCACATGTTAAAGGAGGACAGAGGAGTAGGATGCCAGACCTGTGGTCAAGGGCTGGTGGAGTAGGGAATGAGATCAAAGAATTTCTGAAGTTTTCTAAGACAGAAAAAAAATTAGGTGGCATGACAATATGTGGTCAACACTGTCAAACAGAGTCCTTGGAGAGGATTGCTCCAGCAACAAGAAATGGTTATCAGTGATTTGGCATGAAGATAGAAAAAAAGTAAGAATCCAAGTGCTTAGGGTGCAGAAGGAGGTGAGTATTGGTAAGGATTCAAAACCAGATGACAGTATACAATCTATAGTCCATATTTCAAGTCAAAGTGAGAGACATAGTTTGGAAGGCAACACAGAGCTCAGAAGTTCATCAGGAGATACAGAAGATGCATGGGCTGCACACGGCAGCACAGACAGTGGTGACATGTTTGAAGGAGACAAAATCTGTGTAGAATCAGAAAAAAAGCCTGAAGAGCACAGTGAATATTCCCAGGGGGCAAGCTCGTCTGGGACGTCACCTCAGGATAAAAGGGGATTAAGAAAGATTATGTCTGTGCCTAAAACTTTCCAAGTATGTCTGAAGGCTGAACAATGGAGAATAATACCACTTTTAAAAGGTACATCTAAACTAAGATGATCATGGACCCATATCTTATATAGAGAGTTCAGGAAGATAAATCCTTGCTGCCCAATAGCCTTCAAATACCAATACATCAGGAAAGAGAACAGTAGAAAAAAAACTTTCTTATAATTATAGCAGTCTGTACTTTCAGTTCCTACCTTCAGTACCTTCAGTTCAGTACTTTCAGTTCCTGTAGTGTAAAATACACAATGACAACAAGACACAAACCAATGGGCAATGATGACATCACAATTGATGTTGTACGACTAGGGCAAATACAACACAGTGAAAGGGAAACACAATTTCGACAGGCACGTCAGCCTTATCGTTGAAAGATTGCCCGTGCCCTCACAAAAGGAATCAGCAATGTGTACTACAGGCAGCTGAACAGAACTCCGCTTGCTGAAATTGCAGCAGCCAATTTATCTAGGGCTCACAAGCAAGTATTAAACTTGCTCGGCAAGTTCGGCATTTCATTTATTCTGCGGAAACATCGTATCGGAATGAACTGCCCGAGATAAAAGAGTAATTGCGGCTTCAGGTTGTTTTTACAGAGCATTGCGTTGTTCTGTTCATGCTGACTACACACTTAAAAGTAGTCATTTACTGCAAGCGTTGCTTTTCCAGGTTTTTCTGAAATTCCTCGCATTTGAGCCAACACTAAAATATTTCATTCCCGTCGCTGAATACATCGGGGAAACGGTATTTGCAACAGAATGCTGTCACACATGAAACCTCTTTGTTATTCGGTTCTGAAGTTTGAAAATGAAAATAAAACGGGGGTCACTTCATAGGCTTGAAAGAAGTCCAAGCAGCATAAAAACCCATGAATTCTCACAAATTGCATTGTGCAATACTAATCATTGGCAACAGTTATGTTCTCTTACTATTGAGACTCCCACATTGCAAGTTTTTTTGAAGACTTTGAAACAGGCATGGGTGGGGTTTGAAACCACAATTTTCAGTTTAGGAGACCCACGCCTTACCATTTGGCCACTGCAATTTTGAGTAAACATGGGAATAATGTTGTTCAAATTATTTTTTTTCTGAATCTGGTTTACATCGCCTGGAGGTAGCAACAACAATAAAAGGGATACTTAACAAGGAGATACGCTGTAGCAGTGTGACTCCAACAGATGCTCCTGAAGAGGCTCAAGGTTTAAGCCAGCTCCTTAGAGCGCTCGGCCGCGTTACTATCAACAGCGGCTCTTCAGCTCTTGTTGTTTGACCTAGTGGTTTTATAAGGCGTGGAAACTACCGCAACTTCGTTTTCTGAGATGCTTTCTCTCACGTGGTGAAATCTCAACCTCTTTGACATCTCTGGCTATAGTTTTTCTGTAGAGCACATCTGCTTATAGTGCCCTTGAAGGCATTTTATTTTTACAGGAAGACGCATTCCATAACAATCTCCCCTGTTTTAGAAATGCTTCATAAGGCGTGTTTGATTCAATGGACAAACAGTATACTAATTGTACAATGCAGATCTATGCGGCATTCGTATTGGATTTGAGTGGGATTCTGAAATACTTCTTGAAAAGGTATTCAGATTTTCTTGAATCTATAATAAAAACACAGACCTCAAACTCCCTAGCTTCCAATCTCTGATGTTGCTGTCCTTAAACTCGGACGTGATGTTCTGCAGACGTGCAGTGTCCCTTTACTGTCGTTGTTTTCAAAACGACCTCCGTTGTCGGGCGCAGTTAATGTGGAACTGGCCTGACTGCACAGGAAAGTACAGAATGATAAAATGTTTCTACGGCTCAAAATGTCCCTTTAGACCCTCGTCATGTCTCTTTGAGGAACGGGTAGGTAGAGAGGTTTAACAGATGCACATGATGTTTCACACGGGGTGTTACCTGTTGTAGTGTTTCAAAAGATGTGTTAGCGGACCACAGATTATCTTGAAAAGATTTGGGTTTGCACTGGCTGGGATTCAAACCTGACTCAATTATTTGGAAGGCGCCTGTACCAACGCACTTCCGAGAAGCACCTGCAAATTATCACAATCCTCTCTCTCACCTACAAAGTTATGGAGACACAGACGTCCAATGAAAGCTCAAGGCTCCACTCAAGGCTTTATTCACTCAAGCCTCCACTCTTTTGTTGTGATGTCATTTTAATTAATATTAGCTTTGATAAGGTGTCATTTTTGCCTCTTAAAGGTAAAGTCTGCTCCTTTCTTCCTGGTATAGAAAGAATGTGTTCCATCTTTGTTTAAAAACACCACTAAAAGTAAATTATTCAGCTCTACCGCCTGTGTGCATTGACAAGACATCTCAAAAGGACATATTAAATAAGAACACGATCCTTTCTGTTACCATTCCTGTGGTTGGGGCGTCGTTTCACCCTTTTACGTTAAATCATCAGCACTGCTGTTTTTCTATGCATAGTTTAATCAAGAGCACTTAAAAGATGCAAAAAGCTTTCAAATAAAATAGAATTGAAAGACAGTCGAGTAAGGAGGTAGAAAAAAAGCACTCCCCCATCTGGGAATCAACCACCGTCGCCCATGTAACTGGGTGCAAAAATAACAGATTAATTTGTGCCCAGTCTCTTGAAGCTTCGATGCGATTATTTTTCCTTCCTTATTTTTTAATTCCTATGAATTTACTCTGTAGTAGAAGAAACGCGAAAGTGGGAAACTGCAGGCATTCTTCATGAGTGGTGTGATCAGTGAGCATTTGCACATCTCTAAGTCTGTTCCATAACCTTTTTCATCGGGGATGTAGCTCAGTGGTAGAGCGCATGCTTCGCATGTATGAGGTCCTGGGTTCAATCCCTGGCATCTCCAGGTGCTTTATATTACAGTACTCACATCGCAATCTTCTGTTGAGTGAGAACTCTTTGCTTGTGTTCAGAGAGAGCCAGGTTTACACAATTAAATGCAGGCACACTCAACGTGCTGCAGAGTTGCGCTGCTGTTTTAAATGTACCTCTTTTAGTTCTGTTAAATCCTAAATTATTTGAACTAATAATTTAGTTCAAATTCAGGAAATCCTGATATTGCTTCACACTTGCAATGGCTGTTGCAGAAAACACCTGTTGAATCTCACCCGGGATTTCTTGAGAGATCATTCAGCGAGTGAATCCTCCTTCTGAACTCCGCACTAAACTGAAAGCTTCACGAACTCCTCACTGCGTGTCCTGTACTGTTACGAGTGCTCTCACATCTGTAGATGTGAAACACTGCCATAAACACACTTTAAACTTTTTCCATTTGTTAAGGAAAATGCAAAAGAGCATGACAAGTATTGAACGTATAAAATATTCATGGCACAACTGGAGAAAGTACTGAAGGACTACACATCGACTTTTAATGATTACAAGAGATTCAAGAAACACAATCGTCCGCAGCTGGGTTTGGATCCTGAACTCTAGAGTTAAAAGAACATAAGCGACGGATATGACCTATAAACTCTCTGAATTGTCTTATAGTTTATGAAATAAAACAATTTCTTAATAAATTGTAACTGTTGATAGACGATTTATTGAATTTAAACAAAATCACAATTACAAACTTTTTCGGTTAAACTGTTATTCACATACTCTAACGTAAATAAACGTTAGTGTCTTCCGGTGTGTGAGCCAATTTCTCCCAAAAATATTTGTTAGTCTGTCGGGAGGCTGTGCAAGGTGTTAAGAAATAGAATTTCTAAAAGACAGGCTCCCTAAGCTTAACATCAAGGCTGTTTTCTCTACAGAAATGCTCTTTAAATTTCAGCACTGTTGCAACTCCCTTTATAAAGGGAGTGCACACGTATACAACCAAGGCATTGAAAGATTTTTTTAATTATTGTTCCAAAAAATCTTCCATTTGTTTTCTTTTTAATGTTGTTGATAAAAACATTTTATTAAATGTGAAAAAAATCTGAATGTGAAAAAAGGTCAAAATGCTATTGAAAGAAATCAGTAATGTGAGGAAAGATGGATTGTGGGAGCCCCTTTACTACCCATGTCATGCTGTTTCTCTCTCATTCTACTGGGAGTGGTGCCGTCGCTTCTGGATAAAGTCTGTCAGTGGTCATTCCATACGGGTCAGGTATGACTGCTCTTCGGAACAAGAGACGTGACTTGCGAGGATCCTGACAGTGTCAACTGTCTTTTAGAGCCCGGATAGCTAAATCAGAAGAGCATCAGACTTTTAATCTGAGGGCCCAGGGTTCAAGTCCCTGTTCGGGTGGTTGTGCTGTTCTTAAGTCTATTGTGAATGTCATTCTAAATAGTCTTTTATCTTTCACTCTTCTAGCTGTACTGTGGTTATTTTAATTGTCCATTACTTGTCATTACAGTAGTGTATTTAGTGTTTCATTTCACAAACCGAAAATGTTCAAGTAGATCTTGTCACTCTACTCCACGTAATCATCTAAATTAAATCACAGTAGAGTACAGAACACGCAGTGAGGAGCTCACACAGTGGGTACTCTTGAATACGACAAGAGGAAAGGCACACTGCACATCTGCAGAACATCACGTCCGAGTTTACAGTGACAGCAGAGGTTGGAAGCGACGTAGTTTTTTATTACTCGCTCGCTGAACGATCTCTCAAGAAACCAAGGTGGAGATTTAACGGGTGTCCAATAATCACGTTCAAAAAGGTGACGATAAGTTTTTTTTAACTAGGTAGCCTTAATGGCAACACGGTGTGAGTAGATCTTAAAACAGCTGCAGACAGAGTACCCGTAATGGCAACACAGTGCTTTGAGTTCGGCTTTTCTTATTTCTTCGGTAGAACCAGTGGTATCGGAATATACTGATCCGGATAAGAAGCGCTTTCGGTTTCTGATCATTTTTATTGAGCGCTGCTCTAAATACCACAGGCAAGATGGCTGGTGGTCTTAGGCGTTGCGTTCAGGTCGCAGTTAACCCTGGAGACGTTTGTTAAAATCTCACTTCTCGTTAGAGTAGAAACGATAGAAGCCTTAAGCGGGAAAAAAATCACAACATCTCGCATTTCACGTGTTTAATGTTAACTGTCTCAGTGGTTCAGTTGGTTATCCCTCGCAGGGTGACAGCAAACTTCTTCAGAGAGGGAGTCTCCCACGCACGGCTTTTCTTTATCAAGAGCTGAGACAACAGAAACAGACTTCCAACTGACATGAATTACTTCTTGAGTGTTTATGACCGTCTTTAAAAGCTGAGGGCAGGTGAAAAAGTCTTTGGAAATCAGGAAATGACTGCTGACAGTAAACAGAGCTGACGCTCAGCTGCAGACAAGCGCTCCTCTTTAGTATAGTGCTGAGTACCCCCGCTTGTTGCGCGGGAGACCGGGATACGTTTCTGTGACAGATCGGTGGTTTAATTTTTAAACAACCTGAGTTCACTTAAAAAGTGTGTACTCTGTCCTACGTTTCGGACTAGTTACTGCGGTAGAATATGGAGATCATCTCCAGCTTTGAGCTCAACTGCAACAAGAAGTCCTGCTAAATGTAGTCTAGTGAGTAGACATCGCGAGACAACAGAACGAGAGTAGAAGGCAGGTATATATGGTGTAAGGGTGTGATCTGTGTAGTTAATAAAATAGTTAAAATAATATAAAAACGTCTCTTTATTAAGATACACAACATTTATGGCGACGAGAGATGAGTGCTTGACGGATTCAAAGCGAGCAGAACACTGCAGATTTTAGTTTTCTTGCTGGTAGAAACGAACTTCTGAATTTTCGGACTTTTCGTTTAACTCGCGCCATGGAAGATACGGCAGCCGCGCCGAGATGCTTTGCTTATGCCCAGCTTTTTCCACCGCTTCTACTGAACCTCGGAGCACCGGATTTGTATACGGAATACAAGATATGGATGGAGCCGTACAGTTTTTTTTTAAATAGCCAGTGGATCTACAGAAGCTCAGGATGCCGTGAGACGTGCTACATTACTGCACTGTATCGGGGCTCCCGTGCAGCGGATTTTCGCCATCCTCCCTGGAGAAAAAGGTACATATGAACAGACTGTAGCTGCCTTAGACGCTTACTTTACACCGCGGAGAAATGTGGTTTTGGAACGGCATAAATTTAGGCAGAGAAGTCTCAGGACGAATCTGTTGATGCTTTTGTGACTGCACTAAGAGGACTGGCTAAATCGTGTGACTTTGGAGTATTGGAATCTGACATGTTAAGAGATCAACTTGTGGAAAAATGTGCACATAAGAGACTATAAATTGCTGCAGGATAAAGACTGACTTTAGAAAGAGCTCTTACAGTCGCTAGAATTCATGAAGCAGCTCAAGCAGAATCAAGAATGCTTTCTGACCACAGTGACACTGAACGGGGCGCTCGCCCATACTTTACAAACAAAAGCCGAGCAGCAGGACGCAGTCATGCTAGAGATATAGAAGAACAGGGGACGGCTGACATTACATGTTACAGGTGCGGACTAACAACGCACAAAGCAGATGAATGCGGAGCGCGAACAGCAGAATGTCTACACTGTAAGAAAACAGGACATTATGCACGAGTGTGTAGAAAGAAAGACGGTTCCCATCAGGAAAATAAATTTAATACAAATAAGGAAGGGACAAAACTGCGAGCAGTTCAAGAACCGTCTTCAGACTCAGATGAATTTGTTAATTCCATTGACCCTGAAGGTAAAGAAACTGTTCGAATAAATGGCCAAGAGATACAAATGGTGATAGATACAGGAAGTCAAAGAAACTTCATTGGAGTAGAACTTTTAAAGAAAGTGTTTGCACACAGAACTAAACTTCAGCAGACTAAGAATAAATTTTATGCCTATGCACAAATTAGTCCACTTAAGTGTGTTGGCTACTTTGAGGCACAGCTGAAATGGCAGAAAAATGTAATAAAGGACAAAGTCTATGTAGTTGAAGGAAATGTAGAAGCGTTGTTGAGAAGAAAAGCATGTTTTGATCTGAAGATTCTGAATGTAGGAGACACTGTCAATGCGGTTGACCAGTCTTCAGAGAGGTTTAAGCGGTTAGCACAGGAATATGAGTCACTCTTTAAAGGTTTAGGACAGATCAAGGGTTACAGTCACAAGGTTACAGTAGATGAGAAAGTTTCACCAGTAGCTCAAAGTCTAAGACGAGTACCCTATCCGATGATAGAAGCTGTTAATCAAGAGTTAGATAAAATGTTGGTTGATGGAATTATTGAAGACGTGAATGAAGGTGCAGAATGGATCTCAAATATTCTGATAATACCTAAAAAAGACACCAAGAAAGTGAGACTGTGTGTGGATCTGCGAGAAGTGAATAAAGCAGTTATCAGAGAGAGACATCCAGTACCAACGGTTGGCAGCATATTGCAAGCAGTGCAAGGAGCCAAAGTTTTTGCAAAGTTAGATGTTCGAAAAGGGTTCTGGCAAGTTGAGTTGGCCCCAGAATCAAGACACCTGATTACCTTCATCACACACAGGGATTGTTACCATTTCAGAAAAGTTTCCTTTTGGCTTGTCTAGTGCCCCAGAGGCCTATCAGAAAGCTATGGACTTGATGTTGTGTGCAATGCCAGGTGTTGTATGGTATATGGATGATGTTGTAGTACATGCGGAAAATGAAGAACAACTAGAACAGAGGCTCAGGCAAGTATTCCAAAGATTCCAAGACAGAGGCTTAACTTTAAATAAAGATAAGTGTATATTTGGCCTGAAAGAGTTCGAGATACTGGGACATTTGGTCACTGTAGAAGGAATAAAACCAGACCCGAAAAAGGTGACAGCTGTTTGCAGTGCACCGAGACCTGAGAATGTTGCACTTTTGCGCTCATTCTTAGGAACTTGTGGATTTTTGATTAAATTTATTCCTAATTATGCAGATATATCAGAACCCCTTAGAAAACTAACGAGGAAAGGACAGAAGTGGGAATGGACATCGGAAACTGAGAAAGCCATTGCCGAGTTGAAAAGAGCACTTGTAACTGAACCATGTCTGGCATACTTCAAACTAGATGCGCCACTAGTAGTGATCAGTGACGCGAGTCCTGTAGGACTTGGAGCAGTATTGCTACAAAGACCAGAAGAAGCCAGTGGCATATGCAAGTTGCTCACTTACCCCAACAGAAAGGCATTACTCGCAAATAGAGCGTGAAGCCTTGGGTTGTGTTTGGGCAGTGCAACATTTTAGGACAAATTTATGAGGAGGCAAGTTCACACTTCAAACGGATCATAAACCCCTCATTTACATGATCAATCCCAAAAAGGCAACTTTGTTACCACCCAGGATACAAAGACTTGGATTGAGATTACAGCCGTATGATTACAGAATTGAACACATAGTATGGAAAACCAGTGTCGCAGACTCATTGTCACGTCTTCCTTTACCAGACACAGAAGACACTGGTTATGTAGACAACTATGTTGATAGAGTGCTTTCAATCAGCACTTATGAACTGCATGCACTGACACTTGAGGAACTTAAACAAGCAACAAACGAAGATGGCACATTGAAATTGTTGATGTCCATAGTGGAAAAAGGACAATGGACTAATCCAATTCCAGACAAACTGCAGCCATACCACAGGTGTAGGTTGGAGTTATCTACATATGATGGACTGCTTTTAAGAGGACAGAGGATTGTGTTACCGAAAACAAAAATCAGACAAGCACTGAAAATAGCACATGAGACACATCAGGGTGTAGTTTGTACACAACAGTACCTGAGAAGCAACTTTTACTGGCCCAACATGGGCAGTGATGTTGAAAGACTAATCAGGAATTGTTCCACTTGTGTGTTGAATCAGCCATTGCAGGAGGATCAACCTCTCCAACCACTTGAATTACCACCAAGGCCTTGGACAAAATTGGGCATTGCCCTGGTAGGTCCCATTCAGAATGAATACATATTGACTGTCATAGACTATTATACTTCTTGACCTGAGGCGGTTGTTGTATCAGACATATCTTCAGCCACAGTTATTAGAGAGCTGATGAACATCTTTGCACGATTTGGTTATCCACTAGAGTTAGTAAGAGATAATGGCAGGCAATTCATAGCACAGTTGTTTGAATCATTTCTGACTAATTGTGGAATTAAACACATCCGTGCATCACCTTACTATCCGAGAAGTAAAATTGAAAGATTTCACAGATACCTGGAAAAGGCCTTAAGAGCAGCTGTGACAGAAGGAAAAAAGAGAGAGAGGAACTCCCTAAGATTCTGCTGACTTATAGATCAACACCACACAGGGCATCTTGAGAAACCCCAGCTAATCTTATCTTTGGGCGTGATATCCGGACTAAACTACCAAACGTGGAAAAGAAAGAAGAAGAGCCAAGGGACATTCAAAAGACAAAAGATATCCATAGACATCATGAGGAGTATGCACACAAAATGAAATTATATGCAGACCAGACACATTGAGCAAGGGATCACAACTTCAAGGTCGGTGATGTAGTTTGTGGTTGGCCTAGACAACGGTAAATTGGATGCCAAGTTCAAAGACACTCGCAGTGTGTTATTGAGACACACCTCTTGTAACTCTTTTGAATTAGTGAATGTGGAAGATGGCTCAAAAATAATGAGAAATGTAAAACATCTTCGACAGGCTCCTCCATTGGATCTTGATTTTGAATCTGCAGAAACAGAAAATGCTGAGAATACAGGACTTTCTGACGTGCAGGAATTGCCGAGTCCTCAGACAGTGGAGAGTACCTCCATAGGAAAACCAGTAACTTTACCCAGAAGTGACGTAACAACCAGAAGTGGCACGGTTATCAGGAAACCGGCTCGTTACAGAGACATTTAAAAATATAGGACTTGCATAGCTCTCCAAATGTGATATTGAGAAGTGACTTAAGTAGAAATTGAACTAAAATTTGAGTTGGTACACATAGAAATAGTTGTTAAAAAAAAAGAAAAACAAAAGTTGAATGTGTTGAATAGAAATGGAAGGTTTTACATACATTTTGTTGTAATAGTTAATAACCGTTTACTGTGTGTTGATATAGAATTGTTACAATTTTATGGTAAAGTTATGGACTTTAAAAATAACAAAGGGAGGGATGTAGTATAGTGAGAAGACATCGCGAGACAACAGAACGAGAGAGTAGAAGGTGGGAATATATGGTGTAAGGGCGTGATTTGTGTAGTTAATAAAATAGTTAAAATAATATAAGAACGGCTCTTTATCAAGATACACAACATACCCGAAAGGGGGGTGCAGCTCATATTATTCAACCTCCTTACACCTATATAGCACCTTTCCAGACTCTCCAGCTCTCTCCAGGTCATGGGGATCCCCTCCATCCCCACCAGTGTGAAGCCCCCTGGGTGACGTCTAGGGTGACAGATATGCAGGGAAAGGAAGAGCAGATACCGACCATAGATTTAAAAAACAACAACATTTTCACCTCCATCTCTCTCTTTTCCAGAAGTAAAGAAGATCAGTAACAAAAATGGTGGAGAACAAAGGAAGGTGTTGGTACCTCCGAGGTCGAGAAGGACACGCACAAGTCGGCTTAAAGATCAGACGCTGTTAAACAACGGAACTCCTCATCCCGTTATATCATAAGGACGGAAGTCTGGGAAAATCAAGGATGACGTTCTTGAGCAGCGTCAAGTGAGATCTAATTAACAAAATCGAAAATGAATGCCCACCCATAACAGCCGCAGGTGGTTCTATTATCCTCGGGAATCTCCTCCTTATGTCCAAATGGCTTCAACTGTGGGAACGCGTAGACCTGATGGAAGTCTGATAGGACTTGGGGCGCTCTCTGGCGGAAAAGGGCCGAATTATCAGCTGCTCGGCCCTCTTCAACAATAAGGGGTCCTCAAACAACTAGTAACAAAAGTTAATCGTTACTACTGAAGTTACTACTAAAAGACCCGCTTATTAGATCTCGGTTACCACCATTTCATCATCGATGTTCTAGAAAATTAATTTTTATTTTTGGATTTAAATGAAACAGCTCTGTGGTTCCCCCTTTGGGAAAGGCACAAACTCCTGGCTCATTTCTCCCTGTTGCCGGGACGAGCTTTTCCTGCAGCGGCCGAAGCAGCTGCATTTGAACGCTCTCCTCCCCTCCCGTCTTATCCGTCTGCCGGGCTGTTTTCGGCGGCCCACGGCGGATTTTAACGCGGAGACTCAGTTCCTCCGGCCTGTCAGTGTGGGACCCTCCCTTCAGTCTAGTCTCTGTCACCAGCTGGATGAGCCCCTGACTCTCTCTCTCGGCCACAGGTACGAGAGCCTGAACGGCAGCATGGCCAGCAACTGCAGCGACGTGAAGGTGGTCCGTGAGAGCGAGCAGCAGGAGAGGGAGAAGAAGACGCGGGAGGCGGAGGCGCTGTGGGCACAGGCCCACGCCCTGAAGGACCAGCTGGCACGGCTGCGCGAGGAGAAGGCCCGGGTGGGGCGGCAGATCCAGGACAAGCTGGCGGAGAAGAGGCGGCGCCAGGGCGGCTGCTGGGCCTACAGCGACAAAACCAACAATGCCCGCCTGAGCGCCCTGGAGGGCGAGCTGCGCCACCTCTTCAGGGAGGACAACCGCCTTGCCCGGGAGATCTGGGACAACGCGGCCGAGCTCAACTGCATGCAGGCCGTCCAGCGTGTGTGTGTGTGTGTCAGTGTGTGGGTGTGTGTGTGTCCTGTGACGGACTGGCGTCCTGTCCAGGGTGTGTAAGTGTGTGTGTGTGTCCTGTGATGGATTGGCGTCCTGTCCAGGGTGTGTAAGTATGTGTGTGTGTCCTGTGATGGACTGGCGTCCTGTCCAGGGTGTGTAAGTGTGTGTGTGTGTCCTGTGATGGATTGGCGTCCTCTCCAGGGTGTGTAAGTGTGTGTCTGTGTCCTGTGATGGACTGGCATCCTTTCCAGGGTGTGTGAGTGTGTGTGTGTCTTGTGATGGACTGGCATCCTGTCCAGGGTGTGTGTGTGTGTGTGTCCTGTGATGTACTGCTGTCCTGTCCAGGGTGTGTGTGTGTGTGTGTCCTGTGATGGACTGCTGTCCTGTCCAGGGTGAACCCTGCCTTGTGCCTGTTGCTTGCTGCCCACCCTTCTCCCTCTCTCCCTCTCCCTCAGGGAAGCTCGGGAAGCCCAAGCAGCTGCAGGAGGTGCAGCGTTGCCTGTCCCGCGTCCAGCAGATCCTGCTGAGGCTGCACAACTTCTGCCATCGCCAGCCTGGGGCAGAAGACCGAGGCGGGAGAGAGCTTCCTGGATTACATCCAGGACTTCAAGGAGGAGTACCTGAGGAGCCTGGATGAGGCGGAGCAGGTGGGTGGAGGGGCAGAGGGGGAGATCGGTGGTGTGATTTTCTCTCCCGAATTTCAGTGGGAGCCTCCGTCAGTCAGACGGGTAGCTGTCTACAGTAGCTGGAAATAAGGAAACTACGATATTTTATGATTGTCATTCATTTTAGAGTTAATAACTGCCATTTTTCTCCACACATCTACACACTGTGCACAAATGCACACTACACACATTCTGACTACAATCGCACCGTACACACCAACACAATGTATACACACAACTGATCTGACACAACCGCATACTATACTATATCCATCAACGCAACTCGTACACACAATCACACTCTACACCCAACTATACTGTACTATACTATACACACTACACATGCACACATTCATACTGTACACATCGTCGCAACACATACACACACTGTACACACAACTGATCTGTATTCACAATACACACAACGACACACTACACCCAACTATACTGTATATACACTACACATTTGTACTGTGTACATCAATGCAATGCACACGCACTGCAGTTCTTCCAGGTACTGTGTGCCTGCTGCTCCAGTGTGGGGGAGAAGTTCTCTCACTGCGAAGACGCCTACAGCTTCCTGGCCCTGCGCCCCTCCAGTCTGTCTGCGGAGCAGCTGCAGAGGGAGTACGACTGGGCCCTGCAAGAGCTGGACCAGCTGAGCCTCTCCCAGGACATGGCCATCGGAGTCTGAGGCAGGAGGAAGAGGGCCGGGAAGAGCTCTCTCACGGCCTCTGCGCTTCCTGCATTATAATGGAGTCCCTGCTAGGCCATCTGTCTAGTTTCTTGATGATGTCATGTGGTGATTTAGGATGTCATGGAGGATGGGAATCGCTTTTCCCTGCTCCTGGGGTTCTGGTGAGGGGTTTTCATGCAGACTAGGATCAAGGCTAGGGTGTTGCTGATCTACAGCAGGGGGGTTTGGTTATGTCCATGTTTCTAGTGTGACTGCAGAAAATTTCAAATGCACCTTTTTGACTATGTTCATTAATGGCATTTGGACAGCTTAAGTGAGGGGGGTGACTGTCACATAGCTCCACAATGTCATACTTGGGATCCCCCACACGCGGTGTAATTCATGTGCCTGATCCCCATCTGTATAGCGTGAAATAATGGAACTGCACAATAAAATGGTCTCGATGGGAGCAGTCTGATTCCTTTGCCGTCTGTGATACAAGCTGCCCAGCCCTGTGGTTTAAGCCGATACCCTGGCTTCTCTCCAGACACAGCTGGGTGAGCTCCTCCAGTCAGGACAGGAGGGTCTTCTGTACACAGAGGGGGGCAGGGGTGTGGAACAAGCCGCCCAGCCCAGTGGTGGAAGCCGAGACCCTGGCTTCTCTCCAGACACACCTGGGTGAGCTCCTCCAGTCAGGACAGGAGGCTCCTCTGTACATAGAGGGTGGTGGGGGTGGGGTACAAACGTACCCTTCCATTTGACTAAACAACCTTTTCTCCATATCCCTGCTTTAGCCTGAGAGCCAAGAGGGTGGAGTCCCATCCAAATAACAAAAGACAACACATCTATTCAACTGACACTCAGAGGTGACCGAACACATTTCAGGTTTACACCCCAGTTAAACGTGCCTTTCCTTCATTTCAGATCGCTCTGCTCCCCATGATCTCTGAAAACCCACTCTCACACACCACGCCCTCACATCGCACATGGCTCTACATTCACCAGCTGTAATACAGCTACGAACAAAGACAGACATTGAAGTTCGCCATTACTAAATGACATTCGTATTAGTTCATGCATGTATTAATGTTCACTGGAAAGCAGTTTCAGTTAAATATTAAAATGTTCCCAGCGACAGCTGCATAACAGACTCATGACAGTAGTGACCGTATTATGTCCACCCTATCTGGGGATGTTCTAATGTGACTCCAGCTGCTTAAACCACATGAAGAGGTGATGTCAGTTCGTCCCCCTACTTCAGTAACCACTAGAGGGCAGCAGCTCTTGCTCTGAGTTCGCTGAAAGAGAGACTTACAGAAGACACAGGCACAAGAACGGAGTCTGGAGAGATGTTCAAATAAACGCCGCCCCCCAGGGAGACCCGACTGTGTAAGAGCCTGGGACCTGTGAAAAGAGTCTTTTATATTTCTATTTAAGTGATTTTTTTTTATATTTATTTTGTATTGCTGTACGCATCTTAATTTTTCGTCTATTCTGGTGTCTGGTTTTCTGTTTTTTTTGGCTTGTCTTGGACTGCTGTAACACATCAATTTCCCTTCAGGATCAATAAAGTCCTATATATCTTCTGCTCTGTTTTGTACCTTACAGAATGATGAGTTAAAAGCTAAGTCAGCCATTTACAGAGCAACACCCACACTAACACAGATGATTTTTTTTAATTCCCACAACAGATAACAGTATATTCAAACAAAGCAACAGCAATATAATAAACCTGACAGGAGCTACTTTAACACCTCACGCTCTTTCACACTTCAATTCTCTCAACAGATGGGCAAAAAAAAATTCCAGCAAAGAGATAAGACTTTTATTGTCCCCTGAGGGAATTTTGTATGGACACCCAGCACTCCTGTACATTTAAATAGCATGCACAAAAAGAGAGAAGAAAATAAAATCATTGCACATTACACTATTACAAAAAATAAGAAAAACACTGCACATCATTCTATTGCACATGTACAGTAGAACACATAACATGGAACGTTTATAACACATCGCAAAAACATATTGCACTCAGGTGGGTTGTAAGAGTCAAAATTGTTTATCCTTGACATTTTTGTGTTGACAGCTGTAATGCATAGTGGAACAAAGGAATCTTTGTATCCGTTTCACTTACCTTTGGGAACCCTGAAACGTTTGCCCGAAGGAAGAAGTTGGTATTCAGGGTTGAGGATGTGGGAAGGATCTGATATCATTGTTCCTGTCTGTCTGATTAGGGATTTTTCAAAGATGGCCTGCGGGGAGGGCTGCTGTTTCACTCCCTTGACCTTGAAAGCTGTCTGGATGAGGCGGGTCATTTGCCATTTAAAATGAACTGATAGATGACCGAACCACACTGAAATACCATATCTGATAATGCTCTCGATTACAGCTCCAGAGACAGATAAAGTGGGTGACCGCAGCTACTGTCTGCAACACAGTGTGGTGTGAATGATACAGGGTGTAAAGACCTTTTTCAGACGAGCTGCGATCAAATGATCGGAACACATAGGAGACGAAACTGGAAATTAGACCATCTAACAACCCAGCAAACAGGGCTGAATGGATAAGAAAACCCATAATTAATGAAGAAATATAAGGTAACCATATGAGGAATCACAGGAGAAAATATATGAAATAATTTAAAAAACAGGAGTATAACAGTGGAGCTGATGTATGATATGCAAACAGACAAAAGGAAAAAAAAAATCATTGTAAATGGTAAGAAAAAACATTCTAAGCAAGAAATTATTCTGCAGACTTCATGCTGTCAACACTAAAGGCAATTCAAGTTAAACACGGGGCTAATTTCAGCGGCCACATTTGTTGCTTCTGGTCTTAAGGCTGAATTCCAGTTTGGGGTGCTGCTTTCAGTTCATTACAACTGACCCCAGCAGGAAGGGCAGCCCCTACATCACAATTCTCGCGAGCTCTCACCCGTGATGAGAGCAGCCTTGCGCTGATCTCCACAAACATGGCGACCATACAGGACTTGCACAACGTTCAAGAATTTGTGAAGGTCTCGGAATTTCTCACATTTTGCAGTACCCTCAATAATTTCTTCTGAGACGGAGATTTAATAACTGGTTGGAGACACTGGGGCAGCAATCCCCGTTTAACACTACAAAGTGTACATTGCCTCAAACAAAATACGTGTTCCTAAAAAACGTTGCAAACGCAAAAGATTCCCAATAGCCTCTGAACACAACTATAAAGTTTACTTTTACAGCGGTGAATCTATTTGGTAATAAACAAACAAGCCAATAGCATAATACCTTAACGCCCTCGCCCAGTGGTGAGGAGGAAGCGCACCTAGGCGCTCATAGTACCGCAAAGCAGGCTGGGAGTTGTAGCCGGGGGGAGTCTGAGGGTCAGCAGGATGATATGTATCTGCATACGTAAATATTGTGATAGTAGTTTTAGTGTCCTGTATAGCTCTATAAGTGTATAGCCCGAAGTTAACGAGTTACCACCCTAACCATGTGTAAGTGTTCTGTCGGTCTCCTCATGTGTGTATAGCCTGTGTTTGGTTTTTGTGTGGTTTTGTTTGGAGAATAAAGCCGTCGCTTGGTTTACGATCATGTCTCCACTTGTCCTTTGTCCTGAGGGAACCTGAAAAATGTTACATTGGCGTCAGAAGCGGGCAGGATGGACAGACCATGGCAGACATTCACTGATTTTGTCAAGCGCCGGCTAACCCTAAAAGAGACTGAACCCACCGGCAGCGCACATACAGAGCCTGAGCAACTCCTGGGTGCGACAGGTGGCCACAGCCCTTACCAGGGCTACCCAGTAGTGGTCTCGCTGGTAGAATTGGGGCGACTGCCCACTACTCCTGCCCAGTGGATGCCCAACAGAGAAGATGCCCTCCCTGCCGGAGTCGGCCAGCTATTCCCACACCCGCCAGCGCGGGTGCGACCCAGTCGCTACGACGGGGAAGCGCATGGGAAACCTACGAGGCGCAGTTCCAGCTCGCTGCCCGGACAAATGGCTGGAACCGGGCAGAGATGGCCGGCCACCTGGCAGCGGCGCTGGAAGGAGTGGCCTGCCAGGTTCTCCTGGATGTCCCAGAGGAGGACTAAGGTGAATACGCGGCGCTGGCAGCAGCTCTCCGGCTGGGCCCGGTCGCCACTGATGTCATGTTCCTCGCCCGCTGAGGATACCCGGTTTTCCCCCGGGAGGCGCAGCGGGAGATGGCTCTTCAGGCCTTTCTCAAGGCCCTCTTACCCGAGGAGCCGTGCCGAAACAGGGAAACAGGTGCTTGCCTTCCGTCTGGGTACAGCGACGGTGCGCCTGCTACCTTGCACCCATCCAGGAGGACTGCTTCCTGGGGCTGGACCTGCTGCAGGGAGTGGGGACCGGTTTGGACTTGGGCCGGCAGGAGTTGGTGTGGCAGGGAGAGCGACTTCACCTGGTGGAGGGCAGGCCCGGCGAAGGCCGAGGGACGCGGGCTTGCCGGAGCCAGGGGAAAAAGAGGCAGTGGCGGTGGCAGTCGCCGGGGCGGACCGGGCCTGCGAGCCGGGGAGCGAGTGTGCCGGATCCTGCCCCTGAATCACCCGGGGGGTCTGACAAGGCGGCGGTGGCGGTGGCAGGGGCCGAGCATTGCGTGGAAGAGAGGCGCGCCATTGAGGACCTCTACCAGTGAAGCTACGAGGGCCTCGATTGGGACCAGCGGCAGCGGCTCCAGGAACTTCTCGCCCAAAAAGAGGACCTCTTTGCGGCAAGGGATGAGGACTGCACCCGCGCCGCCCTGGTCCAACACGACATCAACACTGGCGACGCTAGGCCCATCTGCATCCCACCGGGACACATGGCTCATGCTAAGCATACTGCTCCGAAAAAAAGACGGCTCATGGAGGTTCTGCGTGAACTACCGCAAGCTGAATGAGGTCACCTGGAAAGATTCCTACCCCCTGCCGAGGATAGACGACGCCTTGGACTACATCACAGGGTCGACCTGCTTCAGCTCCTTTGACCTCCGCTGCAGCTACTGGCAGGTACCGCTCGCTCCCGATGCTCGACCAAAGACGGCCTTTTCCATCGGCCAGGGCCTCTGGCAGTTTACTGTCATGCCCTTTGGCCTGTGCAATGCCCTGGCGACTTTCGAGAGGCTGATGGAGAGGGTGCTGGCATTGGTCCCGCTGAACCAGTGTGTGCTGTATCTGGACGACCTGCTGGTTCCAGGCCTTGACGAACCTCCAGGCGGTGCTGGCCTGCATCTGCTGTGCTGTCCTGAGGCTCAACGCCCACAAGTGAGAGCTCCTGCTGCGGGAGGGGACCTTCCTGGGACATGTTGTTGAACCGCGAGGGGTGGCTACAGACCCAGGTAAGGTTGCTGCAGTGAGGGGATGGCCGACTCCCCGCACCGTCGCAGAGCTGCATTCTGGGGTTGGCTTTGTATTATCGGAGGTTCGACCGGGACTTTGCCAGCATCTCCCCCACTGCACTGCCTCACCGACAAGGGCCGCCGTTTCAAATTGGACTCGGGCTGCGAGACGGCTTTCGGTCGGTTACGTGAAGCTCTGGTGGGGGCCCCCGTGCTAGACTACCCCGATCAGTGGTTACAGTATATCCTAGATACCGACGCGAGTGTCTCGGAGGTGGGCGCGGTGTTGGTGCAGGAGGGGCCAGATGGGGAGCGGGTAGTTGCCTACTACAGTCGGGTTTTGAATAAGGCTGAACAGAACTACTGCGTGACCTGTCGCGAGCTGCTGGCGGTGATGGTGGTGGTCCGCCACTTCAGGCCGTACCTGTTCAGGCCTCACCTGACTGCTCCACTTTAAGGAGCCAGAGGGGCAGATGGTGTGATAGATGGAGGTCCTGCAGGAATACGACTTCACTGTCGTACACTGTGCGGGATCTCGCCATCTCAATGCTGACGCTCTCTCGTAGAGCCCCTATGAGGCCGCGGACTGCTGCTACTGCGCCCAGCGGGAGCAGTGTGAGGGGGCCGTCCGCACCGTGGCGGAGTCGAGTGCCGTGGCCACGGCCCTGGAGGGGCCGCTGGGGGTGGGTCTGTCAGACTTGGCGGATGTGGGGCCGGTGCTCTGCTGGAGGGCAGCAGGAGCGCGGCCTATGCGAGAGGAGCCTGCCCCACACCCAAAGTCCGTCAAGGCCCTCTGCGCCCTGTGGGAGGCCTTGGAGGTAAAGGATGGGGTGCTGCGCCGGGGTTGGCGGGCACCCTTCAGTGGCGAGTGGTGCCACAGTCGCTCCGCGGGGCTGTGCTCCGAGTGGTGCACGGCCAGAAGGGTGTGGGGCATTTCGGCTGTAAAAAAAACTTCTTATTGGGGTCTTTGCCACCGGGACATGGAGCGGTATTGCCGAACGTGTGCGGTGCGCGTGGCCCAGAAAGGGCCCCCCTCCAACAACACTAGGTGGGGACTCCTATGGAGCAGGTGGGGGTTGACGTTTTGGGCCAGTTTCCGCGCACTGAGGCTGGAAACTGCTATGTCCTGGTGGCGGTGGACTATTTTACAAAGTGGCCGGGGGCATATGCCCTCCCGGACCATAGTGCCCCCACCGTGGCCAATGCACTACTGGAGGGGATGTTTGCCAGGCTAGGGGTGCCGGAGGAGTTACACAGTGACCAGGGGCGTAACTTCGAAATCCCAGGTCTTTGCCAGAGTGTGCCAGCGCCTGGGGATCTCTAAGACGCAGACCACCCCGCTGGATCCCCGGAATGACAGGTTGGTGGAGCGGTTCAATCGGACTTCAATTGGTTTGAAGAGTTCTGCTGTGTTTTTGTGGTTAAGGCGATGGACTTGAAGTCCATCGGGGTCTCCCCGCGCAGGTTCAAGTCCTGCCGACTACGACAATCTCCTTATGTCATCGTGTGCCTGCATAAAAATGGAAACGCACTGCTCTACTTTTAAAGCGCAAAATTGCTTGAAACCGCTGCCTTGGAAACAAATTCTTCAGCGTCCACAAATGACATTTCGCAGCTGAAAGCAGATAAGGATGCTTTTAGTGTTCGTGTGTCTTGTGCCCTACTTCCAGCCTTTGAAAACCTAATTAGTAAAGCTGAAAGAACCGACTCCATGGGTGTTGGTCGTGCACAAGGAGGAGCTGTGACAATAGCAGAGCAGGAGTGAGGATGGCGCAGATGGAAACTCGTTTTCATGCGCTCCTCTGGAAGGAATGAAAATAAAAGTCGAAACCCAAAACAGTAGTAGCCATAAGAGTAAATGCCTCCTAACAGCTAGCAAGCGCTCCTAGTTAGTGTCATGGTGTGTATCCCTGCCTGTCATGCGGGAAACTGGGGTTTGATTACCGACGGGGAGACAGGTAGCTTTTTTACAATCAGATTCCAATCTCTAATGCTGTGTGTGAGAGTTTACGTAACTTTCCTTTTCTCACATTTTCTGACAACTATTCCAAATGGGCGCCCTGTCAACTCCTAATACTTTTCAAAAACCTGCCTGCATGTTTGATTATTTTTATTTTTAAAAAGTTCAATATTGATCATAACTAAGGAAATTAATGATCACGAACAAAAAAAAGGGCTGAAGTTGACATGGATTCTGAAATGTTTCTTGAAAAGGTATTCAGGGCTGCTTGAATCTATAATAAAAAAGTGACCTGAAACTTCCTACCTTCCAATCACTGATGTCGCTCTCCCTAAACCTGTACGTGATGTTTTGCAGATGTGCAGTGTGCCTTTACTCCTGTATTAAAAACGACCTCCGTTGTCGGTCGGAGTTGAAGGAGAACTAACTGCACAGAAAAAGTATGTAACGATAAAATGTTACTACACTTCAGAATGTCCCTATAAATCCCTGCTCACACACGTCGGTGTGGGGAGCGGGCAGGTAGAGAGCTTTTCCAGAAACTCATGATGTTTCTCCCGGGGTGTTACCTGCGATAGTATCTTTCTCTGCGCCCTTGGAAAGAAAAGAGCGGCTCCAGTGCAAGGTAAGGTCAGAACAGCCGGTCTTCTTGTCTTACAAAACAAGAAATTTATATCAACAGGGAAATTGAACAATACAGAAATCAGCGCAGTATAAAATAGGAAGCAATCAAACAAAATGCTCAGAAAAAATCGTAGTTGAGTAAATTGGTGTAAAAATATTTGTAAGCAAAGGAGAGCCCGCGCTGTGCGTGAAACACATCAATCGTTCAGCATTTCTGAAACGTTTAATTGAATTGACAAAGAAATCCTCTCCTTAAACTTCGAAAAGGATTATCTGTTGAGCCAGCAGGCATAACACTGCAGTTGCCCGTTTCTCAAAGGTGTTTGAAGTTGTGGATAACATTTAGCAGGTTTGGTGCCGTGGCTTAGCTGGTTAAGACGCCTCACTAAAAACCAGAAGACCCTGGGTATGAATCCCAGTGGTATCTATTCGTAGACAACAGGCCACTCATTGTCAATATTTATGGAGCTCAATTTAGAGACAACGGGAGAAGCATGAGTTACAGCTTTCTGCAGCTGTTTTATGTAAGTTTGTATCTGTTGGCTCTGTGGTGCAATGGAGAGCGTGTTGGACTTCTATTCCTTGGTAGAATTAAGTCATTCAAAGGTTGTGGGTTTGAGTCCCACCAGAGTCACATACCATTTTGATTCAACCTTTCAAAATCCTCTAGGGATTGGTGTTGATCAAGTCAAATAAAGGACTTCTTAAGAGTCCACAGTTGGAAATGAACCAGCAGCCACAAGAAAGAAATTAGCACTGGACTGTGATCACATTACTCCTGTGCTGGAGTCTTTTCTAAACTCCTTCAAATCCAGACTCAAAACCCTCTTCTTTAGAAGAGCCTTTAATGAACTATTATTTACCCCTCTGTTCCTACTGTATTTAATACCACCATCTATTGTCTCCTCTAACTGTGTATTCTCATCCTGTTTATCTTGTGTATTTTTTTAACTTTATTGTTGTCATTCTGTAAAGCACTTTGAAAAGCCACCTTTAAAGGCACTATATAATGTAAAGATTATTATTATTAATAATGAACAGTGCATTTAACACTGAGCACATGCAGTCCTTCTTTGCAAAGGATTGCAAAAGTTGGGAATTAGCTTTTCACTCGTTTTGTTAAAGACCGTATCCTGGCTTTGTTGCAGGAAATGTCTGGATGCCATCACTGGATCAAGGAGAGGATCAGGGTTTTGGGAAGTCTTTTTGATGCCTGACACTGTGTGTTGTAACGGCTGTCACTCTTGACCTAAACAACAGAGAACACTGTTGAAATCGCTGGACTGCCTAGCGGACACTTTGTCGCCTTCTTCTGACCTCTATTTAATGCGATTCTCTGAAAACGTGGCACGTTATATCTGTGCTACCTTTATGGAGGGTGAGCACACTCATAAGAATCATAGATTCGATCACAAGCATCTAAAAACGAGCATGAGAAAATGACATCACACTATAAGGCTGAATGGCACAAATTCTCCTGTTCCTTCTGCAGCAAATGTGTGTTTTTTTTGCTTCTTAACACTGAGATAGTTGGAGATAGTTGGCAGCAGTGGGATTCCAACTCACACCCCCAAAGAGACTGGAGCTTTAATCCAGCTTTAAACTAAAAACTGGGTGACTTGTAAGGGCTGGTAGGAGAGGAAAGTAATAAATGCTTTAATATTTGATTATTAATTTTTCACCAGTTGTTTTGATCAAATTATTGTAACACGGTGCCATATTAAGGTATAATATGTACATGAATGTCATGTCTGAGTTGGTGATGGCAGCTGACTATCGCTGAAGGACTGTTCATCATTAGCGTGTAATCCGGCATAATGAGGGAGAAGAGATTGGCCTCTGTGTCGCAGTGTTCTAGGCAAATGTAAGGTTTCTTTCTTGTAAAATATTTGTGCATCTTGAGTGCATTTTTGTTGCTGAAAATTAATCTTGTGCATTTGAATTAATTCTGATATTGTCACCTAATTCTATACATTTTATCAGCCTACATTTAGAGGAGCTTAATTGCATCAATTAATTGCATAGTGATAGTATTTCTTGCCTTTTAAATACTTCAGTGTTAATGATGTTAAGTGACATCATTGCAAAGGCGATATTTTCTGATGGCTGTTCCGGTAATAATGATTCGCGTGGGAATTACTACTGTCATTACTACTAATAGTGATAAAAACAGAGCATTCACAGATCTCTGGATGTTGGTCTGGACTCTAGAAAGTGTTTAAATTCATAGGCGACTCTGGACCTCAACACCTGTTGATGGGTCACTTCTGTCAGACACACCAGTGGAGCCCAAGCCCACTTACACACACATTCACACACACTGATAGATATACACCTACACTCTCACATACATTTACACCCACAGACACAACACACAATATACACAAAATCAGACACTCACAGATACACACCCACACACATTCACAGACACACAAATAGACACTATATACACACATAGGCAGCGCATCCACTCTTAGGTACAGATACACTATAACTAACACTAATGCAGATACTGCCAATATTACAACACTAACACTATCATCAAACCCTATCATTGTTACTAACACTGACAAAAACAACTACTAGACTAATAATATGTATAATAACAATAATACTGTCATGAAACCTAACACGATGATGAGTGTTAATACTCTGACACTAACAGTATAATTATCACTAAATTTAACATGAAAACTAGCATTAAAACTAAATTTAAAAGTATCTATCATCACAAAGTCACATGTATACTTGTATTATTAGTAAAACTACCAGATATACTCTCACTAATATTAACATGAATACTAGCATTAATACTGAAACTATCAGTAATGCCATGATCATTAATACTCAGATAGACACTACACACAGTCTATTTCCCTCCACTATTTCACTCTTGCTTCCTTCCAATAAGGACGGAGCTGCGGGAGGAAAGGCGCTATAGAGGATTGCTGTGGAGAGCTGCTGCTGTGCTTTGACATCTGAGCTCTGTGGAAAACGATCTCAATACAATTCTGAAAAACGCGACTCCCAGAACGCCAGCCGAACAAGTCTCCACAGCCGAAGCTGTATCTGCTAGGCGGCGCAGTCGTCGTGCACAAAGAAGGCTTTGAAAAGAATCAAAAGCATGTCATTCCGAGTTGGTCGTTTGTGTTTTCCGTTCAGATGTGAAATACCGGGAGACAGAGAGAGCGATGTCTTCCTCGTTAGAGACCATGGTTCGATTCCCCGACAGCGAGTTGCTCTCCTTCTACCTCCGTAGAGAAAGGACTGCTTTTCACTTCTCTGCATTTTCTTTCACAGCGTCATGCACCTTTTCATTGCTCTCACTTTCAGAGACTGTGCACAGCACACGACTCGACATCAGGATTCGCATTGAAGTGACAGCAGGAAGCTTTGCGACATGCACCGTGCAGATCCCTTAGATCCCCACACTAGGAATCCCCAAACAGTGAGCGTGGCCACTGTGTTTCCACCCGGTTTTGAACCAGGGACCTTTCGCGTGTGAGGCAAACGTGAGAACCACTACACAACGGAAACGATGGGAAACCATGCACAGTGACCCAGTGCTGAGCTTCGCCAATGCTATTCAGCTGCTTCCAGTGCCTTCGTTGGAGTGCGCCGATTGACCGTGCTCACCAGAGACCAACACACCTGTCATGGACGGAGCAGGAAAGGCGGCGCCACATTCTACAGCCCTCTCCACACAATCGACGCAATCGGGCTACTGAAGTGGAGAAAATCTCCTCTCCAGAAAGTGCAAATATCATCTTGGAGAGTATAAATCCTATTGCCGAAGGTCAACACTATCTACCAGAGTCACCCCTCCCACCTCCTGCAGGTTTCCGAGCTGCAGTGATGATCACTTCGGCTCACAAGTGAGAGGTCCTCGGTTGGAAACATGCGCCCCTTCTTCTTGCACGTTTTGCACATGATCGAGTGGTTTTAGTGTGGCTCCTTCGTACATGGTGCTGATCTTTTGGAAAGCAGGAGGCAAAACTGACACATTCCCATACCGGGAAATGAACCTGGCCCACCTGGGTGAAAACCAGGAATCTTAACCACTAGCCCATATGGGAGCACGCAGCCTTCTTCCGTGTGTCATGCAAGCAAACTGTAATTGCTGTTTGCACTTAGAGTGTCGAAGGGTCGATGTATACTGGGGCTCAGTTGAAATGCAACATCAGGACGTTTCCGACTCCTGTCACACGAAGAGGGCACAGACTTTTCTACCACACTGCGTGTGTCTCGGTATCTTGCCGTGATTGTATAGTGGTCAGTACTTTGCGTTGTGGCCTCAACAACCCCGGTTAGAATCCAGGTCACGGCAGAATAGGGGTGTCTGCTTTTACTACTTGCATGAATGAAGGCAATAAAAAAGCCAATCGATGTGAACTAATGAAGCTTTACAGAGGAGTATTGCCTGACTGGATCGTTGATGAACGACAGAGACCACTCCGACCTCTTCTCTGTTTTCTTCAATGACTTACTAAGGATCTTCTTCACATTCGCCCATGCAGGGGAAGCCAGTTACACCAAAGCAAATGCAGGAAAGTGCATTTCAAGCAGAGACCAGTGCATTTCAAGGAGGGACCTGTTTACACCGAGAGTGGTCGGAGTATGGAACAATGTGCCGAACGCTGTTGCTGGATACGATTCTTGATGAGATCTTGGGCTCACTAAGCAGGTAATGGCAGGTACCGCTCACTCCCGATGCTTGCTCGAAGACAGCCTTTTCCATCGGCCAGGGCCTCCGGCACTTTACTGTCATGCCCTTTGGCCTGTGCAAGCTTCAGGCCATACCTATTAGGGACCCGATTCCTGTTGAGGACTGACCATGCGTCCCTCACCTGGCTGCTCCACTTTAAGGAGCCGGAGGGGCAGATGGTGCGATGGATAGAGGTCCTGCAGGAGTATGACTTCACTGTTGTGCACCGTGCTGGATCTCGCCATCTCAATGCCGGCATTCTCTCGCGGCACCCCTGTGAGGTTGTGGACTGCAACTACTGCGCCCGGTGGGAGCAGTGTGAGGGAGCCGTCTGCACAGTGACGGAGGCGAGCACCTAGGCCACAGCCCTGGAGGGGCTGCTGGGGGTGGGCATGTCAGACCTGGCACAGCAACAGGCAGCTGATCCTGACGTGGGGCCGGTGCTCCGCTGGAAGGCAGCAGGAGCGCGGCCTGTGCGAGAGGATCTCCCCCAGCACCCAAAGTCCGTCAAGGCCCTCTGCGTCCTGTAGGAGGCCTTGGAGGTAAAGGACGGGGTGCTGCGCCGGGGGTGGCAGGTACCCTCCAGTGGTGAGATACGGTGGCAGCTGGTGGTGCCACAGTCGCTCCGCAAGGCTGTGCTCAGAGTGGTGCATGGCCAGCCGGGCATGGGGGATTTCGGCTGTAAAAAAACCCTGCAGCGTCTCCGAGGCCATTTTTATTGGGGTCTTTGCCACCGGGACGTGGAGCGGTACTGCCAAACGTGTGCGGTGTGGGTGGCGCAGAAAGGTCCCCTTGAGTGCTCTCGGGCCCCCCTCCAACAACACCAGGTGGGGGCTCCTATGGAGCGGGTGGGGGTGGATGTTTTGGGCCTGTTTCCGCGCACCTAGGCCAGAAACCACTATATCCTGGTAGCAATGGACTATTTCACGAAGTGGCCGGAGGCCTATGCCCTCCCGGACCAGAGTCCCCCCACGGTGGCCGATGCACTACTGGAGGGGATGTTTGCCAGGCTGGGGGTGCCGGAGGAGTTACACAGTGACCAGGGGCGTAACTTCAAGTCCCAGGTCTTCGCCAGAGTGTGCCAGCGCCTGGGGATCTCTAAGACTCAGACCATCCCGCTGCATCCCCAGAGCGATGGGTCTGTGGAGCGGTTTAATCGGACACTCCCCACCCAGCTGGCCTCCCTGGTGTCCTGTCACCAACGGGACTGGGACCGCCACCTCCCCCTCGAGCTCTGGGCTTATCGGACCACAGTCCAGGAATCTACCGGGTGTACCCTGGCCTCACTCATGCTGGGCCGGGAAATGCAAACCCTGGTGGACCTGGTCTTCGGCCCGCCGCCCGGAGACGAGTCGGCACCACCAGCTGGACCGGACTACGAGTAGGACCTGCAGCAGTGGATGCGGCGGGTGCACAGCTTAACCCGGACCCATCTGACTCAGGCGGGAGTCCGGCAGAAGCGGCACTACGACCTGCGCTGCAGGGGGCCTGCCTTCCTGCCCTGGGACTTGGTTTGGGTGTACAGCCCGCACCGCCGCAAAGGCCTCAGACCTAAGCTGGCGCCTTTGTGGGAGGGGGCCGCTGAGGTCCTCGGGGTGGTAGGCAAGGACTGCTACCAGGGGAGAGTGGTGGTTCTGCACCGAGACCGCCTGGCCCCCTACTGGGACCGGGAGGAGGAGCCCCGCGGGGAGGCTCCGGAGGAGCAGCCAGGGCCGGAGCCGACCGACAATGGGGTGACCGCGGGCCGCCGGCAACCACCGCTTCGTAACAGCTGCTCACGCAGAGTTCCACAGCCTTTAGCCTAGTATGAGTATAGCCTGAGGGGGGTGTTTGATGTCGGCGGGACGCCAGACGCTTCAGGTGGGGACAGTGTAACCCCCCTGGCCCGGTGGTGAGGAGGAAGTGCACCTAGGCACTCATGGTACCGTGGAGCAGGTTGGGAGTTGTAGCTCGGGAGAGTGAGGGTCAGCTCGATGACCAGCAGCTGACTCTGCATATGTGAATAGTGTTATAGTAGTTTTAGTGTCCTGTGTAGCCTTATAAGTGTATAGCCTGTTGTTAAGTAATTACCACCCTAAATATGTGAATGTGTTCCATCAGTCTCCTCATGTGTGTGTATGTCCTGTGTTTGGTTTTGTGTGGTTTCGATAAAAGAATAAAGCTGTCGCTTGGTTAACTATCACGTCGCCACTTGTCCTTTTCCTGAGGGAACCTGAAAACAGTACAGTATTATAGCATGAACCCCTGACGATTTTCTTGATACGTTTTATGTGCTCGTTTGTATTGTATGTATTTTTGTTGTTCAAATTAAAAGTAAAAGACACAACTTTCCGGATGCGGCTGCTGTAAAAATAAAATGACATCAAGGGTGCTGTACGCAGAGGTCTGAAACCTGCTCCACAGAAGATCTTTATCCAGAGGTGTTAAAGAAGTCGAGATCTCGCCATGAGAGGGGAAGCATCTCAGAAAAAGCAGGTGCAGTCGGTTCCATGGTCATAACGCCACTAATTCGGGCGACAAGAGCAAAACCCACCCGGCTTCCTCCGGGCAAGTAATGAGCAATAATATTTCAAAATTACAGTTCGGATTTATTAGAAAACTTCACAAGCATTATTAGGTTAGGACTGTAAAATTGTTTTTTAATATCTTGGTATATTTACCTTCATTTTAATATAGATATAACCATAAATGATGTTAAGCATATTGAACTTTTGTCGTACTTTTTAAAACATTTTAGCTGAGGACACACGGCGACTATTATACCTTGTGATACATGCAAGACATCTGTAAACGAAGATGTAATTACAATAAAATTGGCAATTAACAGAAAACCACAATTTGTATAATATTATTCCTCGATATCAATGATCAATTGAAGGATTTGAAGAAACTATCAAAGAAACAGCAGCAATAGCAGATGATTTTGGTTTTGAACCCATCTTTACACCTCAATAATCCATTTGTCCTCGAAAAAAGAAAAGACAGGCATATTTTGAGTCTCATAATTATCCTCTTCTCGATCCAAAAGAAACGTTGATTGCTTCTGTACTTTTTTGGATTTTCTTACGAAGATCTCACGAAGTATTGCCAGGATCTATATTTAGCGTTCGGTAGTGATAACACTGCTGATATTGATTGAGTAGAAATCTATGATGTATTGACAGCTTTATCTGAAGCGAGAAGTCCTAGAACGCCATCTATGAAGTTTTAGGATTCATACCAAGAAATGCCTTTTGTTTCCCACCCCAACTACTGCTTTTGCATTACACATAATGTGAACATTACCAGTTTTGGTAGCTTCTGGGCACGATTTTCCTAAACTGAAACTTATTACAAAATTCTTTAAGATGAACCATGTCCAAAAATTGTAAATCAAGACTAATTTTAATATAAAATGAAATTACTACAGAAGAAAAGGCTTAACTGAAATATGAATAAGACTATGCAAGCCTGAAAAATAGAACAATTCAATATTTATAACTTATTTTTTTATTTTTTGAGAAATGGGCTCACACACCGGAAGACACTAACGTTTCTCTTCGTTAGAGTATGTGAATAACAGTTTAACCCCAAATGTTTGTAATTGTGATTCTGTTCAAATTAAAAAAAGCATCTATCAATAGTAAGAAATTATTAAGAAAGTAAGAAATTGTGTTATTTCATAAACTGTAAGACATGAAGACATTTACAGGTTATATCCTTTGCTTTGTCTTTTAACGCAAGCGGTCAGGATCCAAGCCCATGTTCGGACGGTTGTGTTTCTCTTGTACTCATCAAATGTCATTGTTTTGTCCGTCAGTTCTTTCTCGAGTTGTACCATGGATATTTTATACCATCAATACTTTTCATGCTCTTTTGCATTTTTCTTCACATACGGAAAAGAACTCAAGGCGTTCTTGTCACTGTGCTGCACAGTACAGGACACGCAGTGAGGAATTCGCTAACATAAGAGATACTCACATAAAGTGCTTTTACTGACCATATTACAAATCACAGGAAGTAAGGTCTTAAAACATTGGGCAGTAGTGGGATTTAAACCCACACCACTGAGAGAGTGGTGGCCGAGGATCCCGTACGTACTCAGAATTCTACCAACGTGAATGCTCTGCTTGATCAACGGCAGCCTACAGTTGGACCCTCGTCAACAACCTGAATAGCTTATTCAGAAGCAGCGCTGGTCCGGGAACGAACCAGTTTCTTCCCGGGCAAAAGAGTGACTTGTGAGGACTTGCGGTCACACTCTGTGCATAGATACTTTCTACTAGCCAGCTGGACTGCTGGTAGATCTCCTCGGAGCAACGACTGCCCTGCGCGCCGCAGTCAGATTCCTCCACCCGTCCTACTCTGAGCTGCACCTCGACTGGTTGGCCGGTAGCCAGAGGACGCCGGGACAACGCACATTGGACAACCGCTGGAACCGAGGCTGCAACAGAGCCTGTCAGCTGGTTTGGTGTTCGTGCCGGGAAATTCCAAATCCATACACAGTGGATAAGTAAACCCCATGTTCTACATTGCGTCTCGAGAATTCAATTGTACCTCAACACAAGTTGTTATCAATTTAATTCATGAGTATTGCATTTACTTCCGAGTTTAGAGTAACAGTGGGGAATAACACTGATTAGCGATTTGGTAACCGAACGATATATATTGACATATATTCTCTGTTGTGTATCTCTTTGTGTTTGCATCTCTTCGACATTATATACCTTGTATATTGATAACCCTCACAGTAAGTTCTGCCGCTTGTATCCAGGCAGACTGGTATATGTTTGGTGCACAATTTATATTAATAACTGTATCTCGTGTATTGAACCCGTGTGTGTGCGTTGTTAGTTGTTCTGACGATTGATTTTCTAAAAGCCACAACGAACCACCTCGTGATTACTGCTGCAATGAATAATTGTCTCAGTAAACCCATCAAACCTCTACACAGCTAAGGAAGAGTAGCTCGGAAAATACCCAACTCAACAAGCGAGCGCGTTGGTTGCTCTTGCTCTTAATGCAAGGAGCTGTTTTTTTTTTTCGCATTAATTATTAACCAGAAACAGCTGCACAACTGGCCGCATTTGTGATTATGTCACTTCTCTGCTTCAGCAAGGTCAATAAAAGACTCTGAAAGTAGTAGAGAAAAACTGAATTAAAATCATATTAGCAATTCTGAGCGATATCTGCATACAGGCAATCCAATAAGAACGTTGAAATCTTTGAATGTCATCTCTCTTTATATTGCGCTGCTTTTTACTTGGAGTAAAACTATTGGATTGAAGGGTTAAAATGTATTGTTGTTATTTGGAGAAATCAATGAACTCGTGATTTTATATGTTTTAAAAGACGGTCATGCGCACAGAAAAAAGACAGTGCTGATTATTTTTCTGGAGACGGAGCACTGATGACCTATCCGAGCCAATTGATAAAGCCCACCCAGTGGATACTCTAGCAGAACGTGGAAGAACGTTCACCATTGTAACCAAGGCAACCACAGGAACAACATCAAGAAGCACAATCAATTCCCCATTTAAATCTTTCGTGTAAGGTATGCCATGTGAAAGCATGAAGTAAATCCCCTGATCTCTTTTGAACATGGATAAGGTATTTCTGATGGAGCGCAATGAGCAAAGATTTAATAAGCTACTCCTGCCGATGATTCAGCTTAAAGAAGTAAAAGCTTCACAAACAAAAGCAGCTCGCTACCACAGCCAATATTAAATATACTTGGTGGCACATTACCATTTGCACTGGCTCAAAAGTGGTCTCGTCAGACGTTGTTCCCTATGTAAAGCTGAAAGCGCCAAAGAGCATTTCCATTGAGAAAAAAAAATCTTTCTTGATGTTAAACATAGAGAGCCTGCCTTTTAGAAGTTCTCCCTCTAAACACCTTGTGCAGCCTCCCGACAGACTAACAAAAAGCGCCTTTTCACCAACTCAATTTATAATACGCCCCTCAAAACTCACAACCGAATAACAATCCATCCGTATATTTGATTTCCAAGATCCATTCAAGGCAACTTGGCTCTTCGCAAGCAAATAATTTCAGGGAAGAAACTCAGTTTAGTCAACTACTGGTGCATTCAGCACACCATTTGCTTTCGCTTGTCAGGGTGGCCGAGTGGTCTAAGGCGCCAGACTCAAGGACGTGTGTCTTTCCAGTTGGCTTGGGTGTTCTGGTCTCCAAATGGAGGCGTGGGTTCAAATCCCACTCCTGACAGCTTCTGCTTTTACCTCTCTTGAATTGTTCCAGTGCTACAGTGAATGACTGAAATATAAAAGCAGCAGAAGAAAGCAAGCAACTCAGTGCAATTTGTGAGTATTCTGCACTGTTAAAATGCACAGGTTTTCATACCTTTTGGAATTCGTAGCTCAAGAAGTGACTCCTGTTTCATTTTCTATTCACCAACTCGATTTGCATTCCGCCCCTCACACCTCACAACAGAATAACAAACGGCTTCATGTGCCACAGCATTCCCCTGTAGATTCGGTTTGCACTATGAATTAGGCGACCCCGAATGAAATATTTTAGTGTTGGCTCAAATGTGAGGAATTTCATGAACCCTCAAAAAGGAACGCTTGCAGAAAATGCCAGCAATTCAAAGCGTGTAGGCAGCATGAACAGACCAATTCTGCAATTTCTTTTATCGCGGGCGGTGCTTTCCGAGTCGATGGCTCTGCATTAGAAATGAGAAGTCCTGAACTCTAAACACGTTCTTGCCATAACTGCTACTCCTGCTGCTACTCCTTTGTCCTCGAAAAAAGAAAAGACAGGCATGTTTTGAGTCTCAAAATGATCTTCTGGATCCACAAGAAACATGTACATTTGATTGATTCCGCAGTATTTTGGATGTACTGTACTTATAACTTCCATTGAAGAGAGATTTCATCAGTTGCATGAAATTGAAACTTTCGACTTTTTGTCTGGTATTGAAAATATGTTTAAAAAAAACCATAAACAATTTTCTAACAAACAACTCATGAATTATTGCCAGGATCTATATTTAGTGTTCGGTAGTGATAACACTGCTAATATTGATTGAGTAGAAATCTATGATGTATTGACAGCTTTATCTGAAGCGAGAAGTCCTAGAACGCCATCTATGAAGTTTTAGGATTCATACCAAGAAATGCCTTTTGTTTCCCACCCCAGCTGCTGCTTTGGCATTACACATTATGTGAACATTACCAGTTTTGGTAGCTTCTGGGCACGATTTTCCTAAACTGAAACTTATTACAAAATTCTTGTAAATCAGGACTAATTTCAATATCAAATGAAATTACTACAGAAGAAAAGGCTTACTGAAATATGAATAAGACTATGCAAGCCTAAAAAGTAGAACAATTCAATTTCTATAACTTATTTTTTAATGTTTTGAGAAATTGGCTCACACACCGGAAGACACTAACGTTTCTCTTTGTTAGAGTATGTGAATAACAGTTTAACCCCAAATATTTGTAATTGTGATTCTGTTAAAATTCAATAAATCGTCTATCAACAGTAAGAAATTATAAAGAAAGTAAAAAATTGTTTTATTACATAAACTATAAGACAATGAAGAGAGTTTACTTTGCTTTTGTTCTTTTGACTTAAGCGTTCAGGATCCGAACCCATCTGCGGACGGTTGTGTTTCTTGAATCTCTTGTAATCATCAAAAGTTGCTGTTTTGTGCTTCAGTTTTTTCTCGAGTTGTACCATGGATATTTTATATGATCAATACTTTACATGCTCTTTTGCATTTTCCTTCACATACAGAAAAAGTTCAAGTTGTTCATATCACTGTGCTGCACATTTACGCTGGACCACCTGTAACAGTACAGGACACACAGTGAGGAATTCGTGCAGCTTTCAGCTCAGTGCGGAGTCCAGAGGGAGAACTCGCTCGCTGAATGATCTCTCAGGAAATCGCGGGTGAGATTCAAAAGGTAAACCTGGCTCTCTATGAACACGAGCAAAGAGTTCTCACTCAACAGAAGATTGCGATGTGAGTACAGTTATATAAAACACCTGAAGATGCCAGGGATTGAACCCCGATCCTGTGGAGCAGTAAGTGACTTGTAGCGCTGACATAAGAGATACTTACATAAAGTGCTTTTACTGACCATATTACAAATCAAAGAAAGTAAGGTCTTGAAACATTGGGCAGTAGTGGGATTTAAACCCATGCCCCTGAGAGAGTGGAGCCTAAAATCCAGCATATTAGACCATTCAGCCACACTACCTCTGGCCCCTTCTCCTTTTCTCTCGTTGCTGAGTATAGGTGCCTTCATGCAATTGAGCCAGGTTTGAATCCCAGCCAATGCATCTCCAAATCTTTTCAAATGAATCTGTGATCTTGTAGCACATCCTCTGAAACCAGCAATCGAAATTGGAAACGTCTTCTTCAACACTGAAAAGCTCAATTAGGATGAAGCAGTAATACACAGGACAGCAGTACCATATGTGTTCTTGATTGATTCAGACTCGTTCTCAGTGGTTCTTGCTCACCAAATAACTAAAAAGCTGAGGAAGAACGCTACGAAAAATACTAATCAAAATACAAAATAATAATCAGTATTAACCAGAAACAGCAGAAAAACTGGTCACAATTGTGATTATGTCGCTTCTCTGCTTCAGCAAGGTCAATAAAGGACTCTCTGAAAGTAGTAAAGCACTAAAGCACTGCAAAACTGAATTCAAAATCATATTAGGAATTCTGAGTGGTGCCTGCTTACATGCAATCCAATACGGATGTTGTCTTTAAATAAGAATTCTCTATGTTTCCCTGCCTTTTCCCTGGAGTGAAACTATTGGATTGAAGGAATTCTTATGACAGGTTTACAAGGTGCCGTTGATATTTGGATAAGTCTATGAACTCGTGATTTTTATATACTTTAAATAACGGCCATACACACAGAATAAAATGACAGTACTGATGATTTTTCCTGAGATGAAGCACAGCTTATCTTTCCAAGACTGCTTATAAAGGCAAGCCAGTGGATACTTTAGCAGAACATGGAAAAACGTTCAGCTTCGTAACCAACAAATTCCCCATTTAGATCTGACATGTGAGGTATGCTTTGTGATTGCTTGAAGTGAAACCCACAATCTCTTTTGAACTTTTGAAAGTTATTTCTGATGGAGCGCTATGCGGAAAGACATAATCAGCTCTACCCCTGAGGATGACTCGACTTGAAAATGCAGAACATTAACGTTTCACAGAAAAAAGGAGCACAACCGACATTAAAATTGAGGGCGCACTGTGATTTGCACTGACTCAAAAGTGATCTTGGTAGACAAACTCTCCTGCTGAAGGTGGAAACGATAATTTGTGTTGAGAAGAAGAAACACTTTTTTCTCCCTGCTTTGATGTTAAGCTGATAAAGTAGCTTTTAACACATTGCTCCATTTGGTGGTTGTAACACAAAAACTCCTAGCAACAGTGGGATTCAAGCCCACACCCCAAAAGAGACTGGAGCCTTAATCCAGCGCCTTAGACCGCTCGGCCACGCTACCCGCTGTGCACTGTCTCTTTGTCTCATTACTTGCCCGGAGGAAGCCGGGTGGGTTTTGCTCTTGTCGCCCGAATTAGTGACGTTATGACCGTGGAACCGACTGCACCTGCTTTTTCTGAGATGCTTCCCCTCTCATGGCGAGATCTCGACTTCTTTAACACCTCTGGATAAAGATCTTCTGTGGAGCAGGTTTCAGACCTCTGCGTACAGCACCCTTGATGTCATTTTATTTTTACAGCAGCCGCATCCGGAAATTTGTGTCTTTTACGTTTTATTTGAACAACAAAACTACATACAATACAAACAAGAGCACATATAACGTATCAAGCAAATCGTCAGGGGCACATGCTATAATACAATTACACTTTATGAAAAACGATTACACAAGGTAAATAAAGATAAGGTCCGCACAGCTTGTTCTTACATTTCGAAAGAGTCCGTAAATACCCCTTTACGTCTATTTTGAACTGTTCAAACGTAGGACTCTTCCCAGACCATTTCACTTTATACCACATTCCTAAACGAGGATGCTTCTCCTGTTTTAGAACTACTTTGGGAGGTATGGCTTATACAACACACCCACAGTATTCTAATGGTGGACTGCAGATCTGTGCTATAGTTCAGTCGAATTCAATGGATCCAGCAATCGTACTGGATTTGTCTGGGATTCTGAAATGTCTCTTGCAAAAGTATTCGGGTTTGCTTGAACCTTTGATAAAAAAAGTGATCTGATCTGAAACTACCCAGCTTACAATCTCTGAGGTAGTTGTCACTAAACTCGGACGTGATGTGGCACACATGTGCCGTGTGCCTTTACTTTTGTAAAAAACTGGTATCGGGAAAAGTTTCTTAATATTTCTTTTGATTAGCATGCAAGAAAATGTGATCATTACCTATGGAATTTCCCGCCAGCGTGGAGCTTGAATTCACAACCTTGAGACTCAGTGTTCAAGAGTCACAGAAGAGGTCAGCCTGGTCTTCAGTTTGCCAACGATAAGCTCCGGCAGTGCTCCTCTGTAAAGCAGATTGTTCGGGTCGGTTATGTGGGACGGCACATCGATACTAAGATCGTTTGCAGCACACGCATGGTTTCTCCCTTCACGCAAAAAACATAGACGAAGGAAACTCTCTTGTCTTGGGCTGCTGACTCCCGGATTTAAAGCGCTCTGGGTGCCAGCTATGTCTCTAACAAGCACACTATAAAGACAGGAATTACACTTTGCTCACGTCACGCATGGAATGGCGAGGCTACTTGTTCCAATATTATCTAGTCTCACCTCATATGGTGCCGATTCCTGGTTTTCATTTAAGAAAGAGCACTGCAAACACCGTAAACAGTGCAAAACGTGTGATGAAAGAAGTCTTTTCCCCCCTTTGTCTAAAGCAGAACACAGCGGAGTCATGCCGAGGGTTGTGAGATCAAGATTTCAGTGGAGCACTGTCGTCTACGTCTTTAGCTACATGAGTTGGACATCCTCTTGTACACGGAAAGCAGATTGAGATCCTCTGACATGAAAAGTGACAGATAAAAGCCATTTCTCATCCTTTCTCTTAGTGGTGGAACTATCGCATGTAAATGAGGCAACTTGCAAGGCGAGCAGGCTCGGTGCACACCGAACGCAGATGTCTCAGAGCAGTTGAGACGTGTCCAAGTGGCTGTCAAAGGACAGCACTTTGCCGGCGCCGTGGCTTAGTTGGCTAAAGCGCCTGTCTAGTAAACAGGAGATCCTGGGTCCGATTCCCAGCGGTGCCTTTCTTCCTGTCTTACTGTACAGAATTTATCCTTATGGGCAAATCCCATGCCTTTTAATTCAGGTGAATGCAAGTGTTCATTTCCTTTCTGGAACAACTTGTTTTGAAAGAAATCTATACAGCTTGCGAAAGATGAAACACAAATCTTGCTTATCAGTGAAGAAGAGGTACTCCCAGCAGGCCAGCTAATACCAGCAAAGTTTTTTTTTCACCCTAACCCAGAGAATGGAGAAAAGCGAGGCGCCTGTGGCTCTGCAGTGTAATCAGTTCGCGAGTTCGGCGGTTAGCTGAAAGAGTGGTAAATGGAGCTTGCCCCAACCCGTCCTTATTCTTTTAAAGAGGATAAAAAATTAACTTCGCTGCCATTACTACCAGCTTTAAAAGACTGCCATGGGCACGGAAAAAACCACACCACAGATGACTTTTCTGGAACCGAAGCAGAGATTCCTTTACGAACCAACTGATAAAGCTCAGCCAGTGAATACTGTTAACAGAATGTGAAAGCACGATCAACTTTGTAACTGCAACCACAGGAAAAACAGCAAGAAGCAGGCTCCATTCCCCATTTAAATCTGTCGTGCGAGGCATGCTTTTTGCACGCATGAAGTAAATCCCACGATCGCTTTTGAACTTGGACAAAGTACTTCCAAAGGAACGCTATGCGCAAAGATTTAACAAGCTCAACCCCCGCCGACGATTTGGTGTGAAGAAGCAGAACATTCAAGTTTCACAGACAGAAGCAGCACGCCAGCACAGCCAACATTAAAACGGAGGGCACACTACGATTTGCATTGACACAAAAGTGATCTGGGCAGACGTCGTTCCCTGCATAACGCAAAAAGTGGCAAAGCGCTTTTGGGTTGAGAGGACGCAAGAAGGTTTTTGTTTTGTGCCTTGATGTCAAGCTGAGAAAGTATCTTTAAACACTTTGCTTAGTTTCTCGAGAGACTGCCAAAAAGCAGTTCCCTCCCTTTCGTCTGAAGCCAGCTGAAAGGGGGTCTCGACAGAAGCACCTAGCAGCGGTGGGATTCGAACCCACGCCCCCGAAGAGACTGGAGCCTTAATCCAGCGCCTTAGACCGCTCGGCCACGCTACCCGCTGTGCATTGTCTCTTTGTCTCATTACTTGCCCCGAGGAAGCCGGGTGGGTTTTGCTCTTGTCGCCCGACTTAGTGGCGTTATGACCGTGGAACCGACTGCACCTGCTTTTTCTGAGATGCTTCCCCTCTCATGGCGAGATCTCGACTTCTTTAACACCTCTGGATAAAGATCTTCTGTGGAGCAGGTTTCAGACCTCTGCTTACAGCACCCTTGATGTCATTTTATTTTTACAGCAGCCGCATCCGGAAAGTTGTGTCTTTTACGTTTTATTTGAACAACAAAACTACATACAATACAAACAAGAGCACATATAACGTATCAAGCAAATCGTCAGGGGCACATGCTATAATACAATTACACTTTATGAAAAACGATTACACAAGGTAAATAAAGATAAGGTCCGCACAGCTTGTTCTTACATTTCGAAAGAGTCCGTAAATACCCCTTTACGTCTATTTTGAACTGTTCAAACGTAGGACTCTTCCCAGACCATTTCACTTTATACCACATTCCTAAACGAGGATGCTTCTCCTGTTTTAGAACTATTTTGGGCGGTTTGGCTTATACAGCACACCCACAGTATTTTTAATGGTGGACTGCAGATCTGTGCTATAGTTCAGTCGAATTCAAAGGATCCAGCAATCGTACTGGATTGGACTGGGATTCTGAAATGTCTCTTGCAAAAGTATTCGGGTTTGCTTGAACCTTTGATAAAAAAAGTGATCTAATCTGAAACTACCCAGCTTACAATCTCTGAGGTAGTTGTCACTAAACTCGGACATGATGTGGCACACATGTGCCGTGTGCCTTTACTTTTGTAAAAAACTGGTATCGGGAAAAGTTTCTTAATATTTCTTTTGATTAGCATGCAAGAAAATGTGATCATAACCTATGGAATTTCCCGCCAGTGTGGAGCTTGAAATCACAACCTTAAGATTCAGAGTTTAAGAGGTACAGAAGAGGTCGGCCTGGTCTTCAGTTTGCCAACGATAAGCTCCGGCAGTGCTCCTCTGTAAAGCAGCTTGTTTGGATCGGTTATTTGGGACGGCACTTCGATACTAAGATCATTTGCAGTGCACTCAAAAAACATAGACGAAGAAGGTGTCACAGTAAGGTGAACCCTATGGGCGAGGGATGTTCCTGCCTCGTGTACGACTACACCACCTAGCAATACAAACGGGGTGCTAGGGCCCCTCTACATTACCACAGGTTCTGTTTGTCTCCCAGAATCACCAATGCACACACAGACCAGCGACAAGCATTTGTATTGTATAAGTGCCCTTTTTATTTTCCAACTACATTCACATGCACTATCACCCAAAAACACAATGAAAACAGAATTCACAGCAGCAAAAGGTCCTTCCCAGGGTCATAATGAATACAGAGGGGCAGCAGTCTTTTCTGTAAAATACTGAACAGAGGCCACTCAAATGTTTCTACTTAGTACCTGTAGTCTCTGATGGCCCACTTGGAAGAGAGGGGTATCACCCAGTCCTATTTCCCCCAGTCTCCATTCAGGTGTCAGTAGAAATCCTCTGCGGACTGTATTACATTCCCCTCAGTTTGAATCAGCTAGCTGTGCCAGTTTCCTTGTTCCTCACCTTCAGGTGTTAAAAGTCTCTGTACAGTACCTCTATTTCAATGCCAATGTCTCTCGTTGTCGTCAGTTACTGAACCAGTAGATCCTTGCCTCCAGGTATTAGAAGTCTCTGCAGAGTACCTCTGGGGTCTTGCACTCTGCAGCTTCCCTTGTGCTGCCTGTGTCGTGTCCAGGGTGCAGTGGGAATCAGGAGCCCCCTCTGTTCTGTCTCAGGTCTTTTTATCCCACTCCTATCCAATCCCTTTCAGGGAGTTTTCTGCTGTCCCTGTCAGAATCGGGTTTGCTTAGTATTTTTCCAGGAGGAAGCTTGTGTTGTTTGAGGGGTGTGGGAGTGCCGAGCTAGGTGTCATGGGACCTTATCAGTTCAGCCCTTGGTCTGGCTAAAACTGGCTCATCGACTTCTCACACCTCCAAGTCTTGATACCTAATTGCTTGGGTGTGACCGTTTTTACTGACTATTCCTGCTAGACAGTATTCATTGGGACAACTGCAGCCGCCCCCCTTGTGTGAGAGGCAACATTGACACCATCCCGGAAATCAACATAATCTAATCAATCACAGCCTTTCTGCCTCCGTGGCCCACATCCTGCAACACTAATCAACATAACCCAATCAATCCCGGGCTGTTACTGCCTCAATGGCCCACATCCTGCGACACACACTTCGAATTAGCTTTGACCTAAATACTATCTACTCTAAATGTGATTGGGCTTATTTCCACATCCTGATATAGCAGGATGTGGAGCAGCTCCCTCCCTTTTGAAGTCAGTTGGAAGGGGTCTCAACAGAAGCATCTAACAAGGTGAGATTCAAACCCAAGCCCTTGAAGGGGCTGGAGCCTTAATCCAGCGCTTTCCACTGTTCAGCCACAATTACCACTGTACTGTCTCTCTTTGTCACATGACTTGCTCAGAGAAAGCCAGGTGGCTTTCGCTCTTCTGGTCCGACTTAGTGGCATTACGACTGTGTAATGAACTGCACCTACTTTTTTTGAGATGCTGCCATTCTCGTAGTGAGATCTGGACTTCTTTAACACGTCTGGATAGAGTCTCAAAGACGGTTTTCCAAACTCATACATCAGAAAGACCACTGAAACTAAAATTATTCTGCAGCTAGGATCACACATTCTCCCTTCACTTAACGACAGGCTACTGTTCTTTTAAATTTTCTCCATTCATTGGAAGTGAAGAGAACAGAACTTAAGCTATTATTTATATAAATGTAGCGTGAGGCTTTAATGTGTTCTATAAAATCGAGGAGTCAACTGGATAGATTTTTTAAATATTTTAGTGATGGGTCTCCGTATTTGTGGTTATCGGAGGAAAGCAGGGATGAGGAGGAAATAGGTGGCACCCAAGCATGTTAAAGGAAGAAACTCGGCATCTTAAGTGATTTATGATGGTTTACAGTCCCTTTTCTGTCCTGTGGCTGTGATCCAATGACTGTGTTGAAACAGCCAGGGTTGTGCTAGCTCTTGATGGACTGGTATGCAAACCAAATGACAGACAAGCAAAGCGTTGTTTTACAATTCTGAAAGCTCGTTCAATGTGGCTTCTTGTGTTTTTATGACTCCTGTTATAGCGCTGGTCTTGTAATGTTGTTGGATTGTGCACAGGTGTCAGAAGATACCGTCATAAAGGATAGGCACGACTTGGCAAAACAACATGCCAGCAAGCACTTCCCCACTTTGAAGGAAGATGTTGGAACTGATTAAAGAGCTTAATCTGAACTGACACAGGAGAGAGAGAGAAAATCAAAGTTCTGAAAAGTAAGCACAAGGCACACCCTGCTAAAGAAATGTATTGCCTTAAAAAAAATGCTTAGAAGGTCAGAGGAACAATTGTTGTGTTGTTTTTTTTTGCTCAAGTATTTTTATAAGTTTAATTTCCAGTTCTGTTAAAAATAAAACTTAACTTTACTAGTTATTAGTCGGTGTCTTTTGTAACGATTTAGCTGTAATGATGTCTGCTTATTCATCTGGAGTGTTAAACAAAATTAATTCTGCAATAATACCGTAGTGTTTAATTTCAAATGCACAGCTGCTGTTCTCATTTGTTTCATGACTAATTATAATTGGGTATCTCATTAATAACTATGTAGCCTCATCAGGTGAAGTGTCGACTAAATGCAATTCTTAAATTAAAAACTAACTGATTTGTCAGGAAATTTCGTTTGAATATAAATGAAACAGAAAAGTAATTGTATATTAATGTGGCCTACATATTATTCTACTAATCAGAAGTGTTCTGATGTACAGTCCTCTCCAGTTCGGGCTAATTAGTACAACAAGGCCGAGCCCTTGGAACCGGATTAAGCACAAGTTGAGCTGAGCTCCAACTTTGTTCCACATGTTTTTTGCTGCAATTGAACTTGGAGCGGGAGATGATCTCCAGAATGTACCATACTAACTTAGTACGCGGCTGTGTTTTAACTCGGGAAGTCCATTGCATTTGACCCTATGGGTTTATATACATGGGTTTCTCTGCATACACTACCATAAGGGAGGAATGGTGAGTTAGAGGGAGGGCACCAGTTTGGTTTATCAAGAATTCACCAAACTGAGTAGAACTACTCAGTTCTCACAAAGTCTAGGCTAGGTGTTACACCCCACTGTGTTTATGTAGATTAGACAGTTCTACTTGGGGAGGGGAAGGAACTTTCAGTTTTCTGGTGTCATTGTTACCGTAAATTCTCCTATAATACGGCAAGCAAAATAATAGTATCCGGAATTTCCGCAAGGTGGAGCTAATAAAGCTCAACCTCTCATGTTTGAGCTGTCGCCATCAAAGTCTTTAACGAAGATATTACTAATAGTATTAATAATGAATGACCTTGGACGAGCTGTAAGTGTAAACTCAAAGTATTGCCCTGGTCAACATTCTTTTTTTCATTGACCCTCTTTGTAAAAGTAACACCACAGCATTTCGCAATCATGCATTTGTTTCCAATCATGCAAAGTACAGTAATTTTTGAGAATCAATTCACCATGCCTTTCACATGCTCATAAAAGAGATTGATTTAGGAACATAAACATATTACCGTATGCAAACTGTACTGTATACAGTATGTATATGTATATTTAATGTCTTAACTGTGCCCTTTAAGTATTGAATATTTATATGGAATTTTACCACTGAAGGGAAATCTTAGTGCCTGAGCATAAAAAGAATAGGAGCATACTGCAACGCGTGTGAAGGCCATAAACGATATTAATTTTGGAACTTAAACATACAGTATATGGCTGGTCTCGGTACTTTAAAGAAAACATACACACCAGTATTCCATTTCTCCCTAAACATTTTAAGCATCGAAGTCTTTAACTAACGTGATACCGGAGTCAACAAGCATACTTTTAGAATTTGATTAAAAGGGAATATAATATGGAATCGCGTATCTCAAGAAATTAATAACGATATGATTATAGTCGTGTACTGCGACAGGGCTGTGTAGGGCTGTTTCGCCTCTCTCTTCATGCGACTTCCCGTGTAGCCCACTGGTCTACGTGCCCGATTACCAACTCACGGGTTGTGTGTTCAAATCCAGCTGTTGCTGGACTTTTCTTTTAACAAACATTTCTTCGAAAAAATAGAATAGCAATATTATGGACAATCAATTGACTTTTATATTTCAAAATATCACAACATGATCGATTCTAAGTCATTTTTGATAACAATGAATAGTCACCTTCTTCCCTTCTGACAACGGTCCCTGCTTCTGCTTCCTGCTTCTATTGTGTGTGTGTGTAATAGAGTACATTTTTATAGAGAAATGGAGGCTGGACAGTATGCGTTACAATATAAACATTTATATTGATTTAAATCGTGTTTTGATTTAAATCGCAAACGCATGTTTAATTATATGTGTTTTTTTAATCATAATCAGACTAATGCAACATAAATTGATACAGTATCTTTGTCTTCTAAGTATCTTAATAAACTTTCAGCATAGCTTTCTACCCGTTTAGATTTATTTTTCTTGGGATATTGGGATCAAACGTGGAAGGATTAGATTGTAATCGTTTACACTTTTCTAAAACGTATTTGAAAAATAAAATCTATACCTGCCCAGACTGTACGCCTTCCTAAACCCCGCCCTGACCACTTTCACTCCTGTCCTGCTCTTCCCTGCGCACCCCAGCCGGGCACTCTTCGGCCTCTGCCCGGGACGAATGTATATTTTGATCTTTACACCCGGCGTGGCACCGAGGGAGCGTCTGCATTTATAACTTAGTTTTTAAAATTAGTCAAGCAATATGAAGCATCTCCTTTTACTTTTTAAGTCCCTTAAATACATTGAGTACAGCTTTCTCACCACTTAAGATTACTTTTTGATACCATCCTTACACAAAGCAGGAACTTTCCGATGACATACAGTACAAGTGGAAAGATTACAGATTTTAATCTTCTTTAATTTTGTTACGTTATACGTTTTAGGAACATTTCATCTAAACAAACACCACAAAACTATTCTCGATTGTATTTCTGAATGTTATGTTACATCTACAGTAGTTCACTGCTTTAAATACATCGAATTAAGAAAGTTAGATGTAGCACTTTAGATCTTTTTTTCTGAACCAGGGAAAATCTGATCATGTTTCTCTATAACAATAAAAAAAAACATTATTTTACATATCACCTTTAAAAGTGGCATCTCAAAGCAAAAAAGTAGATGGGAAAAACAGTTAAAAGGGACCAAAGTAAATACCAGACAAATGCAAACGCGTTTTTAATAGAAATGCTTTTATTCATTCAGCAGAGAGTGAGAGGGACATCCAGCAGAGAGAGACACACACACAGGTTTCCATTGACAAACGTAATTGTTTTTTTACATTCCTCTTGTCTAACAGGAATGTTTTGTTTGTGGACAGACTGTTAGACGAGAGGAAAAGAGCACCTCCTTCTACAAAGCATTTCGTTGATCCGATCACGAATTATTTTCCAGTCGCACAAAGTAAGGGTTGAGAATCTCAGATTCACCATGCTACTAATGGTTTCCCGGAGATTGCAAGGCAAGGCACTTTTGCCTCTGGACCCATCGAAATTTACAGACGTGGTCCACCCCCAGTAAATTTCAAAAGTCACAAGATTTCGAAACATGAGGGCGGCGTAGCGGTCGGCTCTTGCTTTCCCGTCTATGCCGATGCACTGCAAGTACAACCCCCCCTCCATCTCCTGAGTGATGGGTAGCAGTTGGACATCTGGGAGAATTATTCGTCCCACTGGCGTCTGTGAATTCCGCTGTGCTTCCTGGGGGGAGATAGACGGCGGGGACAGCATCAACCAATTCCCATGCGGTGGTGAACGGAGAGGCCGGGATGGAGTGTCCTGAGGCGGTGTGTGCTCTGCGGGGGGCAGAGCTTCCGCCAGCATTGCAACCTGCGTGGCGGGGAGAGGCACTTTTCGGGAGACAGCTGCTCAACTGTTTGACTGCTGGAACATACTGTCTCCTTCCTCTGCATTTTCAGGAGTGTCTCTAGCCTCCCAGTCCTCCCCAGTAATGCATCGTACTGCTCCCGCTGCTGCCAAAATGTCTCCACACAGATGCTGCTTCTACAGGTTGGCACCCTGGCCAGTGGCCGAGAGCAGAGACCCACGGCCTGTGCCAAAATAACATAATTCATGTAAGAAATAAAGTCACACAGTAGTATTCATCAGTCGCGGAACAGAAGTCAAAATAAACTTTTCTTTTTTTCCGTCTTACCGCTTTCTTTTTTACTGTCCTGGTGGTAGATCGTTTCGCCCGTGCGGTGTTTTCTTGAAGAACAGGCTACGAAGAAATAATTATAATTGAATTTAAAATTCAAAACGGCAATAATACCTTGTAATATACGCTGTAATCACGTATTTCAGATGAAGTCTGCTGTATTTGCTTACCCTTCGCTCTTTGGAAGCTGGGGCGGCAGAAGCACCCCGTCTCTTCCCGTAAAAGGTCTTGGTCTCCATATTGCACTGTGGTCGCTGTAGTGCAGGTTCGCAGTTTTTTTTGTGATGGGAGCTCACCCAATCCCTTTGTGTATTTATGCTATATTCACATGTACGGCTAGAATGTTCATTGTCTTCCAATGAAAGGCGGGTGCCTCTTGCCGAAGTCGGGAGACATTAGAGGCTTGCCACACCCGGACTGTTAAACCAACGCATTAGCACGTCAAAACCCAATGAGGAGCCGGGCGCAATAATTGTTTTGTCCCTTGATTTACTGATCTGCATTAATTATGGAAATCGAGTTCCTGCTCTTTGCAGACGACCTGGTCCCGCTGTCGCCCACAGAACAGAGGCTGCGCCAGAACCTGGCACTGCTGGAGCAGCACTGTCAGACCTGGGTGCCGACAGTCAATCTGGACAAGACCAGAGTTATGGTTTTCCAGAAAAAAAGCCAGACCTCAGGGAAACAGGTACAAATTCACACTTAACAACACATTAACACCTAACAACGGGAGCAGGGACGAATAAGGCCAGTACCCACTATTGTTAAACATACAGAAAAGAATATTAAAGTATTGAATATTAGTATTGGCTTTAGTATTAGCCATACAGAACATTAAAGTGCCCCTTTTCCATTCAGCAGGTGCCTGAGCCGCTGTGTCCTATCTTCTGACAGTCACCGTTGTGAATGTCTGTAGAGTGTATCTTATTTTTAGTACTAAAATAAATACTTAGTACTTTAGTACTAAGTACTAAAATACTAGTACCGAGGGAGCGTCTGCATTTATAACTTCGTTTTTAAAATTAGTCAAGCAATATGAAGCATCTCCTTTTACTTTTAAGTCCCTTAAATACATTGAGCACAGCTACTCACCACTTAAGATTGCTTTTTGATACCATCCTTACACAAAGCAGAAACTTTCCGATGACATACAGTACAAGTGGAAAGATTACAGATTTTAATCGTCTTTAATTTTGTTACGTTATGCGTTTTAGGAACGTTTCATCTAAACAAACACCACAAAACTATTCTCGATTGTATTTCTGAATGTTATGTTACACCTACAGTAGTTTACTGCTTTAAATACATCGAATTAAGAAAGTTATGTGTAGGACTTTAGATCTTTTTTTCTGAAGCAAGGAAAATCTAATCATGTTTCTCTATAACAATAATAAAAAACTTTATTTTACATATCACCTTTAAAAGTGGCATCTCAAAGCAATACTGTAGATCGAAAAACAGTTAAAAGGGACCAAAGTAAATACCAGACAAACACAAACGCGTTTTTAATAAAATGCTTTTATTCATTCAGCAGAGAGTGAGAGGGACATCCAGCAGAGAGAGACACACACACCGGTTTCCATTGACAAAATTGTTTTTTTTCAATTCCTCTTGTCAAACAGGAATGTTTTGTTTGTGGACAGACTGTTAGACTAGAGGAAAAGAGCGCCTCCTTCTACGAAGCATTTCGTTGATCCGATCACTAATTCCTTTCCAGTCGCACGAAGTAAGGGTTGTAAAGCGCGAAGTAAAGCGCTGATTCTTATGGAATGTGTTCCGCTGGGGATTCAAAAAAATAATTTGACAAAATTTTTTTTTTTCAATTCCTCTTGTCTAACAGGAATGTTTTGTTTGTGGACAGACTGTCCACAAACGTGAGACTGTCTTTCTCAGACTTACATTCCCGAATGTCCCCTGCCCCGGTCAACAATCCTAGGAAGAACACGAAACAGCCTGTTAATAAAATTTTTACAATTTTGTTCGGTCAGTTCTTCCTCCCAGAATTTACAGATTGCATCGATCAGTTCCTGCTTTGTGACGGGCTTAGCAGTTTTCCGAACGTAGTCTTTCAACGAATGCCAAACCATCTCTATCGGATTTAGATCTGGGGATTCGGCTGGAGTTTTCACCCAGTTCACTCCTTCTGCTATAAGCCTCGCCCTTGCTGCTGTGTGTTTCGGATCGTTGTCTTGAAAGAGACGGTGCCTTGATCCAAACTGCTCCCTGATATATGGGGCAGCATGCTGTGTGACCACAACTTCCTCGAAGAATACACGGTCCATAATTCCTTCGAAAATAAGAAGTGGTCCCGGGCCTCTTCTAGATATACCCCCCCAGACGTGAACCTTCAGTGGATGTTTGGGCTTTGGCTTGTCCACATATCTCCCCTTTTTGCAAAATGCCATTGTTGAAAAGTGTTCCAGAGCCACTGTTGTTTCGTCGGTGAAAAGTACATCCTGAAATGCCTCCCCCTGTTCAATCCATTGGAGCGCTTGCTTGAGTCTTTCCTCTTTGTTTTTTTGCCTTATCATGGGGCATGTGTTGGTTTTTCTGTATCTCCATCCAAGCCTCCTGCGTACTCTTCTTATCGATGTGGGGTTAATGTTCGCAGCGAGGTCAGCCCATAGCCGTCTTTGGACTTGCATCGCCGGTAGCTCATCATTTTCATCAGTCAGTTTGTCGACAGCTCGCACAATAAGACTTGAAAAAAAAGAGATCAGCAGTTAGTTTTAAAAATAATGTGCGTAGTTGTATTTACATGCAAGAAAGGTATTTTTAGAAATTTATTTACCTTTGAATCGTCCTCGGTTTAGATTCTCTTTGCCTCCTCTCCCCTTTATAATGCCATCTCACTGTGCTTTCAGAAACGAAGATGTCCATCGAAGCCAACTGCTGTACAATGTCCCGTGTTGACTTCCCGTTTCTTTTCATCTTCATTATTTGGTGTGAGAGAGTCTTCGTGATTTTAGTCATTGTCCGTCCCCTTACCAAAGCGATACAGTGGTGCAGCTTGAATTCTGTACCTATATACTGTATGGTATGGTACAGATAAAACTTACACCATACCGATGAGCTAATGCCAGGGAAAGACACTCCTATTTTATTTAAAACACAATACGCCAGGAAATGTGTCTGATGCATTAGCAAGTTAAAACAATTGGGTCGAAAACCTGGGCGTAACACCATTTCCTTTTTCTGATCATTCGCTTTCTGGATACACATTTCACCTGTCCTGTTCTTTGTTTTCCTGGTTTGCTGATTATGCCTGCTGTGGTCCACTCCTACCCTCACATCTAAAGAATACTATTTTAAATTTCTTGGCGCAGTTCATTAACCCTTTTATGTGCTGTCCGCGCCCAAAATGCAATTTAAAAAAAGACAAAAACCGCACTTAAAATGCAATTTAGAGCTTAATAAGATACACTCCACAGGCATTCACAACAGCAACATATGAAACATTTATTTTTTAATCGCTGTCTAAGAAAACCTCAGTATAACTTTGTTCATGAACAAACAGTGGCATGTTACATTATTATTAGTTTTTTTGTTAACAAGGCTCGCCAGCTAATGTGAATTGAAACCTGTCTTGCTAGCTTTTAAAGTCGTGCATGTGTAAACGACAATTGAAATAGAGAAAAAAGACCTGACTGACAAGCCGATACATACTCTTAGAGTTTGATTAATAGGGAATATAATACAAAAATATAGTACTAAAAAAGGTACTACCAATTTTAAAGGTGATTTTACTTTTAAATAAAAAATTTAATCCCCTGCGGAACACATTCCATAAGAATCAGCGGTTTTACAGTACATATCGCCTTTAAAGGTGGCTTCTCAAAACGCTTTACAGGATAAAAACAACCAGAACAGCAACAACAACAATATTGTATTTCATTGCACTTTGAAAACCAAGTAATAACTTAACTATACGTGCAAACGTTTCATATGTTGCTGTTGTGAATGCCTGTGGAGTGTATCTTATTTGCCTTGAGTCCTGGTTATCTCTCTCCCCCTTCCCCCCTCTCTCCCTCAATTCAATTCAATTTAAGGTGTTTTATTTGCATGACAGATGGGTACAATCAGTGTTGGGTATGTATATTTTGATATTTACACCCGGCGCGGCACCGAGGGAGCGTCTGCATTTATAACTTCGTTTTTAAAATTAGTAAAGCAATATGAAGCATCTCCTTTTACTTTTAAGTCCCATAAATACATTGAGCACAGCTTTCTCACCACTTAAGATTGCTTTTCGATACCATCCTTACACAAAGCAGAAACTTTCCGATGACTCCGATCAAAAAAAAAACTGCGAACCTGCACTACAGCGACCATAGTACAATATGGAGACCAAGACCTTTTACGGGAAGAGACGGGGTGCTTCTGCCGCCCCAGCTTCCAAAGAGCGAAGGGTAAGCAAATACAGCAGACGTCATCTGAAATACGCGATTACAGCGCATATTACAAGGTATTATTGCCGTTTTGAATTTTAAATTCAATTATAATTATTTCTTCGTAGCCTGTTCTTCAAGAAAACACCGCACGGGCGAAACGATCTTCGAAATCTACCACCAGGACAGTAAAAAAGAAAGCGGTAAGACGGAAAAAAAGAAAAGTTTATTTTGACTTCTGTTCCGCGACTGATGAATACTACTGTGTGACTTTATTTCTTACATGAATTATGTTATTTTGCCACAGGCCGTGGGTCTCTGCTCTCGGCCACTGGCCAGGGTGCCAACCTGTAGAAGCAGCACCTGTGTGGAGACTTTTCGGCAGCGGCGGGAGCAGTACGACGCATTACTGGGGAGGACTGGGAGGCTAGAGACACTCCTGAAAATGCAGAGGAAGGAGACAGTATTTTCCAGCAGTCAAACAGTTGAGCAGCTGTCTCCCGAAAAGTGCCTCTCCCCGCCGCGCAGGTTGCAATGCTGGCGGAAGCTCTGCCCCCCGCAGAGCACACACCGCCTCAGGACACTCCATCCCGGCCTCTCCGCTCACCACCGCGCAGGAATTTGTTGATGCTGTCCCCGCCGTCTATCTCCCCCCAGGAAGCACCATTTAGAGAGCGGAATTCACAGACACCAGTGGGACGAATAATTCTCCCAGATATCCAACTACCCATCACTCAGGAGATGGAGGGGGGGTTGTACTTGCAGTGCATCGGCATAGACGGGAAAGCAAGAGCCGACCGCTACGCCGCCCTCGTGTTTCGAAATCTTGTGACTTTTGAAATTTACTGGGGGTGGACCACGTCTGTAAATTTCGATGGGTCCAGAGGCAAAAGTGCCTTGCCTTGCAATCTCCGGGAAACCAATAGTAGCATGGTGAATCGGAGATTCTCAACCCTTACTGCGTGCGACTGGAAAAGAATTAGTGATCGGATCAACAAAATGCTTCGTAGAAGGAGGCGCTCTTTTCCTCTTGTCTAACAGTCTGTCCACAACAAAACATTCCTGTTGGACAAGAGGAATTGAAAAAAAACAATTTTGTCAATGGAAACCTGTGTGTGTGTCTCTCCCTGCTGGATGTCCCTCTCACTCTCTGCTATATGAATAAAAGCATTTTATTAAAAACACGTTTGTGTTTGTCTGGTATTTACTTTGGTCCCTTTTAACTGTTTTTCCCATCTACTTTTTTGCTTTGAGATGCCACTTTTAAAGGTGATATGTAAAATAAAGTTTTTTATTATTGTTATAGAGAAATATGATCAGATTTTCCCTGGTTCAGAAAAAAATATCTAAAGTGCTACACATAACTTTCTTAATTTGATGTATTTAAAGCAGTGAACTACTGTAGGTGTAACATAACATTCAGAAATACAATCTCATATTTGAAAAATAAAAACGATTACAATCTAATCCTTCCACGTTTGATCCCAAAATCCCAAGAAATATAAATCTAAACGGGTAGAAAGGTATGCTGTAAGTTTATTAAGATACTTAGAAGACAAAGATACTGTATCAATTTATGTTGCATTAGCCTGATTATGATTAAAAAACACATATAATTAAACTCGCGTTTGCGATTTAAATCAGAACACGATTTAAATCAATATAAATGTTTATATTGTAACGCATACTGTCCAGCCTGCATTTCTCTATAAAAATTTACTCTATTGCACACACACACACTAGAAGCAGGAAGCAGAAACAGGGACCATTGTCAGAAGGGAAGAAGGTGACTATTCATTGTTATCAAAAATGACTTAGAATCGATCATGTTGTGATATTTTGAAATATAAAAGTCAATTGATTGTCCATAATATCGCTATTCTATTTTTTCAAAGAAATATTTGCACAAGCTGGATTTGAACACACAACCCATGAGTTGATAGTTGGGCACGTAGACCAGTAGGCTACAAGGGAAGTTGCATAAAGAGAGAGGCGAAACAGCCCTACACAGCCCTGTCGCAGTACACGAATATAATCATATCGTTATTAAATTCTTTAGATACGCGATTCCATATTATATTAGCAGAAAAGCTTAAAACTACCATTTTTTCACACGCTATTTCACATGCTAGTTATATACTTCGATGCTTAAAATCGTTAGGGAGAAATGGAATACCGGTGTGTATTTTTCCTTTAAAGTACCGATTCCTGGAATCTGACTGGCTGACACCCCTCTGAAGTCGTTCCATAAAATCTGGTATACGGAAAAGAAAGTGTTGCTACATACAAGTATCTTTTAATACAGTCTTTGCTGTGCTCTTGAGGATCCTTGTGATATTTTGAGCTCTAGTTGAATGATAAGTGTCGCATTTTAAATCATTTTCGTAGTTAGAAATTATGAAACGCCCTGTTAAAAGCAAGAAAGTTTTTATGCCCGTTGAAGTAAAACAAAATGCCTGACAAAGTATGGCTTGGACAGATTCCAAGTGCTTGTACAAATGTGCTAAAGAAATTATACTTTGAGTATACAGCTTGTCCAAAGTCATCCATTATTAATACTATTAGTAATATCTTCGGTAAAGGCTTTGATGCATAAATATTTCTGATAAAGGTAGGTTGTGTACTTTTGTCCAACTGAGCAATCTTGCTTTCATAAAATATACCAACATTTTAATGACTGATGATTAACATGCTGTAATACACAGTTCAAAATTAAAAGCTCAAATGCTGTACATGAGAGGTTAAGCTCCCCCTGGCGGTTTTACAAGGTGACGCCGGATAGTTTCCGGGATGACATCAAATGACGCGATTAACCGCGTGATACTTCGTGACACCGCGACATGCCCACCGGGGTATGCCGTGAAATACCCAACCCATTTTGAATTGCTGCATCTGTAATACCTTGTGATACATGCAAGACATCTGTAAACGAAGATGTAATTACAATAAAATTGGCAATTCACAGAAAACCACAATTTGTATAATATTATTCCTCGATATCAATGATCAATTAAAGGATTTGAAGAAACAGCAGCAATAGCAGATGATTTTGGTTTTGAACCCATGTTTACACCTCAATAATCCATTTGTCCTCGAAAAAAGAAAAGACAGGCATATTTTGAGTCTCATAATTATATGTGAATATGTGAATAACAGTTTAACCCCAAATGTCTGTAATTGTGATTCTGTTAAAATTCAAAAAAGCATCTATCAATAGTAAGAAATTATTAAGAAAGGAAGAAATTGTGTTATTTCATAAACTGTAAGACATGAAGACATTTACAGGTTATATCCTTTGCTTTGTCTTTTAACACAAGTGTTCAGGATCAAAACCCATATTCGGACGGTTGTGTTTCTCTTGTAATCATCAAATGTCATTGTTTTGTCCGTCAGTTCTTTCTCGAGTTGTACCATGGATATTTTATACCATCAATACTTTTCATGCTCTTTTGCATTTTCTTTCACATACAGAAAAAAACTCAAGGCGTTCTTGTCACTGTGCTACACAGTACAGGACACGCAGGGAGGAATTCCCGCAGCTTTCAGCTCAGTGCGGAGTCCAGAGGGAGGACTCACTCAGTGAATGATCTCTCAGGAAATCCCGGGTGAGATTCAACATCCCGGGTGAGGTTTTTCTGCAACAGCCACGACAAGTGTGAAGATGTTCTCTGGATTTCCTGAATGTGGCTTTAAATTAGTTCACATTCTTTGGTAGTTAACAGAACTAAATAATTTGGAGGTACATTTAAAACTTCAGAGAACACTGTAGCACTTCGAGTTTAATTGTGTAAACCTGGCTCTCTATGAACACGAGCAAAGAGTTCTCACTCAACAGAAGACTGCGATGTGAGCACAGTAACATAAAGCACTTGGAGAAACCAGGACCTCATACATTTAAGACAAGCACTCTACCACTGAGCTACATCCCCAACATAGACACGTGTGGAAGTGACTTAGAGATGTGCAGGTGCTCACAGAACACAATCCATCTTTTGCATCTTTTAAGTGCTCTTGATTAAACAATGCATAGAAAAACAGCAGTACTGATGATTTTCATGGACTGATGCACACTTGTTCTGTACAACTCCAGTGATAAAACCTTGTCTGTAAATATTGTAGAACGTAAAAGGGTGAAACAACGCTCCAACTGCAGGAATGGTAACAGAAAGGATCATTTTCTTATTTAATATGTCCTTTTGAGATGCCTTGTCAACGCACACAGACGTTAGAGCTGAACAAATATTTTGTACACAAGACGGCAGTGCGATATTAGAATTCCTGTCTTCTTGATGGATTCAGACTCCTTCTCAGAGGTCCATGCTCGCCAAATAAGTTTACAGCTGTAGCGGCAATGCTTGTTAATAAGACAGAATTAAGCGTTGCTGTGCTTTCCTAAATGAGGCCCCATCTCACTCTCCCTCTCTGTGGTGCAACCACAGAGAAAGTATTCATGCAGGCTGATTTAAGTTGTTTTCTTTTCATAAGGGACAGCTCCCAAACGGAGATGCACTTAGCTAAGCCTGGCTATCATGATCAATGGTCATCCATTGGCGCCTATCTTTCTAGGGAGTGCCGATTGGATATCTGGACTGCATTCCTAAGCGTCAGGAGTAAGTGACTCATATCTCACTTTGATCAACCAATCAGGGATTGGCAGGGCGTGGTAACACCACGTGGGTCTCCAATGCCCGCCAAAATCTCAACCAATCAGCACACATCTGTGTCTTGGTCAAAAACGGAGCGCAAGCTCAGATCGGGGCTCTCCTTGGCCATTTTCGGGCATCCTCAGAGACAATCATGAGACAACTGCTGTTGTCTGCACTGGGACTTGGACTTTGTTCTAAGCACGAGACCGAGGATCCCGTACGTACTCAGAATTCTACCAACGTGAATGCTCCGCTTGATCAACGGCAGCCTACAGTTGGACCCTTGTCGACAACCTGAATAGTTTATTCAGAAGCAGCGCTGGTCCGGGAACGAACCAGCTTCTTCCCGGGCAAAAGAGTGACTTGTGAGGACTCGCAGTCACACTCTGTGCATAGAGACTTTCTACTAGCCAGCCGGACTGCTGGTAGATCCCCTCAGAGCAATGACAGCCCTGCGCGCCGCAATCAGATTCCTCCGCCCGTCCAACTCTGAGCTGCACCTCGACTGGTTGGTCGGTAGCCAGAGGACGCAGGGACAATGCCCATTGGACAACCGCTGGAACCGAGGCTGCAACAGAGCCTGTCAGCTGGTTTGGTGTTCGTGCCAGGAAATTCCAAATCCATACACAGCGGATAAGTAAACCCCATGTTCTACATTGCGTCTCGAGAATTCAATTGTACCTCAACATAAGTTGTTATCAATTTAATTCATGAGTATTGCATTTACTTCCGAGTTTAGAGTAACAGTGGGTAATAACACTGATTAGCGATTTGGTAACCGAACGATATATATTGACATACATTCTCTGTTGTGTATCTCTTTGTGTTTGCATCTCTTCGAGATTATATACCTTGTGTATTGATAACCCTCACAGTAAGGTCTGCCGCTTGTATCCAGGCAGACTGGTATATGTTTGGTGCACAATTTATATTAATAACTGTATCTCGTGTATTGAACCCGTGTGTGTGCGTTGTTAGTTGTTCTGACAATTGATTTTCTAAAAGCCACAACGAATCACCTCGTGATTGCTGCTGCAATGAATAATTGTCTCAGTAAACCCATCAAACCTCTACACAGCTAAGGAAGAGTAGCTCGGAAAATACCCAACTCAACAAGCGAGCGCGTTGGTTGCTCTTGATCTTAATGCAAGGAGCTTTTTTTTTCGCATTAATGATTATTAACCAGAAACAGCTGCACAACTGGTTGCATTTGTGATTATGTCACTTCTCTGCTTCAGCAAGGTCAATAAAAGACTCTGAAAGTAGTAGAGAAAAACTGAATTAAAATCATATTAGCAATTCTGAGCGATATCTGCATACAGGCAATCCAATAAGAACGTTGAAATCTTTGAATGTCATCTCTCTTTATATTGCGCTGCTTTTTACTTGGAGTAAAACTATTGGATTGAAGGGTTAAAATGTATTGTTGTTATTTGGAGAAATCAATGAACTCGTGATTTTATATGTTTTAAAAGACGGTCATGCGCACAGAAAAAAGACAGTGCTGATTATTTTTCTGGAGACGGAGCACTGATGACCTATCCGAGCCAATTGATAAAGCCCACCCAGTGGATACTCTAGCAGAACGTGGAAGAACGTTCACCATTGTAACCAAGGCAACCACAGGAACAACATCAAGAAGCACAATCAATTCCCCATTTAAATCTTTCGTGTAAGGTATGCCATGTGAAAGCATGAAGTAAATCCCCTGATCTCTTTTGAACATGGATAAGGTATTTCTGATGGAGCGCAATGAGCAAAGATTTAATAAGCTACTCCTGCCGATGATTCAGCTTAAAGAAGTAAAAGCTTCTCAAACAAAAGCAGCTCGCTACCACAGCCAATATTAAATATACTTGGTGGCACGTTACCATTTGCACTGGCTCAAAAGTGGTCTCGTCAGACGTTGTTCCCTATGTAAAGCTGAAAGCGCCAAAGAGCATTTCCATTGAGAAAAAAAAATCTTTCTTGATGTTAAACATAGAGAGCCTGCCTTTTAGAAGTTCTCCCTCTAAACACCTTGTGCAGCCTCCCGACAGACTAACAAAAAGCGCCTTTTCACCAACTCAATTTATAATACGCCCCTCAAAACTCACAACCGAATAACAATCCATCCGTATATTTGATTTCCAAGATCCATTCAAGGCAACTTGGCTCTTCGCAAGCAAATAATTTCAGGGAAGAAACTCAGTTTAGTCAACTACTGGTGCATTCAGCACACCATTTGATTTCGCTTGTCAGGGTGGCCGAGTGGTCTAAGGCGCCAGACTCAAGGACGTGTGTCTTTCCAGTTGGCTTGGGTGTTCTGGTCTCCAAATGGAGGCGTGGGTTCAAATCCCACTCCTGACAGCTTCTGCTTTTACCTCTCTTGAATTGTTCCAGTGCTACAGTGAATGACTGAAATATAAAAGCAGCAGAAGAAAGCAAGCAACTCAGTGCAATTTGTGAGTATTCTGCACTGTTAAAATGCACAGGTTTTCATACCTTTTGGAATTCGTAGCTCAAGAAGTGACTCCTGTTTCATTTTCTATTCACCAACTCGATTTGCATTCCGCCCCTCACACCTCACAACAGAATAACAAACGGCTTCATGTGCCACAGCATTCCCCTGTAGATTCGGTTTGCACTATGAATTAGGCGACCCCGAATGAAATATTTTAGTGTTGGCTCAAATGTGAGGAATTTCATGAACCCTCAAAAAGGAACGCTTGCAGAAAATGCCAGCAATTCAAAGCGTGTAGGCAGCATGAACAGACCAATTCTGCAATTTCTTTTATCGCGGGCGGTGCTTTCCGAGTCGATGGCTCTGCATTAGAAATGAGAAGTCCTGAACTCTAAACACGTTCTTGCCATAACTGCTACTCCTGCTGCTACTCCTTTGTCCTCGAAAAAAGAAAAGACAGGCATGTTTTGAGTCTCAAAATGATCTTCTGGATCCACAAGAAACATGTACATTTGATTGATTCCGCAGTATTTTGGATGTACTGTACTTATAACTTCCATTGAAGAGAGATTTCATCAGTTGCATGAAATTGAAACTTTCGACTTTTTGTCTGGTATTGAAAATATGTTTAAAAAAAACCATAAACAATTTTCTAACAAACAACTCATGAATTATTGCCAGGATCTATATTTAGTGTTCGGTAGTGATAACACTGCTAATATTGATTGAGTAGAAATCTATGATGTATTGACAGCTTTATCTGAAGCGAGAAGTCCTAGAACGCCATCTCTGAAGTTTTAGGATTCATACCAAGAAATGCCTTTTGTTTCCCACCCCAGCTGCTGCTTTGGCATTACACATTATGTGAACATTACCAGTTTTGGTAGCTTCTGGGCACGATTTTCCTAAACTGAAACTTATTACAAAATTCTTGTAAATCAGGACTAATTTCAATATCAAATGAAATTACTACAGAAGAAAAGGCTTACTGAAATATGAATAAGACTATGCAAGCCTAAAAAGTAGAACAATTCAATTTCTATAACTTATTTTTTAATGTTTTGAGAAATTGGCTCACACCCCGGAAGACACTAACGTTTCTCTTTGTTAGAGTATGTGAATAACAGTTTAACCCCAAATATTTGTAATTGTGATTCTGTTAAAATTCAATAAATCGTCTATCAACAGTAAGAAATTATAAAGAAAGTAAAAAATTGTTTTATTACATAAACTATAAGACAATGAAGAGAGTTTACTTTGCTTTTGTTCTTTTGACTTAAGCGTTCAGGATCCGAACCCATCTGCGGACGGTTGTGTTTCTTGAATCTCTTGTAATCATCAAAAGTTGCTGTTTTGTGCTTCAGTTTTTTCTCGAATTGTACCATGGATATTTTATATGATCAATACTTTACATGCTCTTTTGCATTTTCCTTCACATACAGAAAAAGTTCAAGTTGTTCATATCACTGTGCTGCACATTTACGCTGGACCACCTGTAACAGTACAGGACACACAGTGAGGAATTCGTGCAGCTTTCAGCTCAGTGCGGAGTCCAGAGGGAGAACTCGCTCGCTGAATGATCTCTCAGGAAATCGCGGGTGAGATTCAAAAGGTAAACCTGGCTCTCTATGAACACGAGCAAAGAGTTCTCACTCAACAGAAGATTGCGATGTGAGTACAGTTATATAAAACACCTGAAGATGCCAGGGATTGAACCCCGGTCCTGTGGAGCAGTAAGTGACTTGTAGCGCTGACATAAGAGATACTTACATAAAGTGCTTTTACTGACCATATTACAAATCAAAGGAAGTAAGGTCTTGAAACATTGGGCAGTAGTGGGATTTAAACCCATGCCCCTGAGAGAGTGGAGTCTAAAATCCAGCATATTAGACCATTCAGCCACACTACCTCTGGCCCCTTCTCCTTTTCTCTCGTTGCTGAGTATAGGTGCCTTCATGCAATTGAGCCAGGTTTGAATCCCAGCCAATGCATCTCCAAATCTTTTCAAATGAATCTGTGATCTTGTAGCACATCCTCTGAAACCAGCAATCGAAATTGGAAACGTCTTCTTCAACACTGAAAAGCTCAATTAGGATGAAGCAGTAATACACAGGACAGCAGTACCATATGTGTTCTTGATTGATTCAGACTCGTTCACAGTGGTTCTTGCTCACCAAATAACTAAAAAGCTGAGGAAGAACGCTACGAAAAATACTAATCAAAATACAAAATAATAATCAGTATTAACCAGAAACAGCAGAAAAACTGGTCACAATTGTGATTATGTTGCTTCTCTGCTTCAGCAAGGTCAATAAAGGACTCTCTGAAAGTAGTAAAGCACTAAAGCACTGCAAAACTGAATTCAAAATCATATTAGGAATTCTGAGTGGTGCCTGCTTACATGCAATCCAATACGGATGTTGTCTTTAAATAAGAATTCTCTATGTTTCCCTGCCTTTTCCCTGGAGTGAAACTATTGGATTGAAGGAATTCTTATGACAGGTTTACAAGGTGCCGTTGATATTTGGATAAGTCTATGAACTCGTGATTTTTATATACTTTAAATAACGGCCATACACACAGAATAAAATGACAGTACTGATGATTTTTCCTGAGATGAACCACAGCTTATCTTTCCAAGACTGCTTATAAAGGCAAGCCAGTGGATACTTTAGCAGAACATGGAAAAACGTTCAACTTCGTAACCAACAAATTCCCCATTTAGATCTGACATGTGAGGTATGCTTTGTGATTGCTTGAAGTGAAACCCACAATCTCTTTTGAACTTTTGAAGTTATTTCTGATGGAGCGCTATGCGGAAAGACATAATCAGCTCTACCCCTGAGGATGACTCGACTTGAAAATGCAGAACATTAACGTTTCACAGAAAAAAGGAGCACAACCGACATTAAAATTGAGGGCGCACTGTGATTTGCACTGACTCAAAAGTGATCTTGGTAGACAAACTCTCCTGCTGAAGGTGGAAACGATAATTTGTGTTGAGAAGAAGAAACACTTTTTTCTCCCTGCTTTGATGTTAAGCTGATAAAGTAGCTTTTAACACATTGCTCCATTTGGTGGTTGTAACACAAAAACTCCTAGCAACAGTGGGATTCAAGCCCACACCCCAAAAGAGACTGGAGCCTTAATCCAGCGCCTTAGACCGCTCGGCCACGCTACCCGCTGTGCACTGTCTCTTTGTCTCATTACTTGCCCGGAGGAAGCCGGGTGGGTTTTGCTCTTGTCGCCCGAATTAGTGGCGTTATGACCGTGGAACCGACTGCACCTGCTTTTTCTGAGATGCTTCCCCTCTCATGGCGAGATCTCGACTTCTTTAACACCTCTGGATAAAGATCTTCTGTGGAGCAGGTTTCAGACCTCTGCGTACAGCACCCTTGATGTCATTTTATTTTTACAGCAGCCGCATCTGGAAATTTGTGTCTTTTACGTTTTATTTGAACAACAAAACTACATACAATACAAACAAGAGCACATATAACGTATCAAGCAAATCGTCAGGGGCACATGCTATAATACAATTACACTTTATGAAAAACGATTACACAAGGTAAATAAAGATAAGGTCCGCACAGCTTGTTCTTACATTTCGAAAGAGTCCGTAAATACCCCTTTACGTCTATTTTGAACTGTTCAAACGCAGGACTCTTCCCAGACCATTTCACTTTATACCACATTCCTAAACGAGGATGCTTCCCCTGTTTTAGAACTATTTTGGGAGGTATGGCTTATACAACACACCCACAGTATTCTAATGGTGGACTGCAGATCTGTGCTATAGTTCAGTCGAATTCAAAGGATCCAGCAATCGTACTGGATTTGTCTGGGATTCTGAAATGTCTCTTGCAAAAGTATTCGGGTTTGCTTGAACCTTTGATAAAAAAAGTGATCTGATCTGAAACTACCCAGCTTACAATCTCTGAGGTAGTTGTCACTAAACTCGGACGTGATGTGGCACACATGTGCCGTGTGCCTTTACTTTTGTAAAAAACTGGTATCGGGAAAAGTTTCTTAATATTTCTTTTGATTAGCATGCAAGAAAATGTGATCATTACCTATGAAATTCACAACCTTGAGACTCAGTGTTCAAGAGTCACAGAACAGGTCAGCCTGGTCTTCAGTTTGCCAACGATAAGCTCCGGCAGTGCTCCTCTGTAAAGCAGATTGTTCGGTTCGGTTATGTGGGACGGCACTTCGATACTAAGATCGTTTGCAGCACACGCATGGTTTCCCCCTTCGCGCAAAAAACATAGACGAAGGAAACTCTCTTGTCTTGGGGTGCTGACTCCCAGATTTAAAGCGCTCTGGGTGCCAGCTATGTCTCTAACAAGCACACTATAAAGACAGGAATTACACTTTGCTCACGTCACGCATGGAATGGCGAGGCTACTTGTTCCAATATTATCTAGTCTCACCTCATATGGTGCCGATTCCTGGTTTTCATTTAAGAAAGAGCACTGCAAACACCGTAAACAGTGCAAAACGTGTGATGAAAGAAGTCTTTTCCCCCCTTTGTCTAAAGCAGAACACAGCGGAGTCATGCCGAGGGTTGTGAGATCAAGATTTCAGTGGAGCACTGTCGTCTACGTCTTTAGCTACATGAGTTGGACATCCTCTTGTACACGGAAAGCAGATTGAGATCCTCTGACATGAAAAGTGACAGATAAAAGCCATTTCTCATCCTTTCTCTTAGTGGTGGAACTATCGCATGTAAATGAGGCAACTTGCAAGGCGAGCAGGCTCGGTGCACACCGAACGCAGATGTCTCAGAGCAGTTGAGACGTGTCCAAGTGGCTGTCAAAGGACAGCACTTTGCCGGCGCCGTGGCTTAGTTGGCTAAAGCGCCTGTCTAGTAAACAGGAGATCCTGGGTCCGATTCCCAGCGGTGCCTTTCTTCCTGTCTTACTGTACAGAATTTATCCTTATGGGCAAATCCCATGCCTTTTAATTCAGGTGAATGCAAGTGTTCATTTCCTTTCTGGAACAACTTGTTTTGAAAGAAATCTATACAGCTTGCGAAAGATGAAACACAAATCTTGCTTATCAGTGAAGAAGAGGTACTCCCAGCAGGCCAGCTAATACCAGCAAAGTTTTTTTTTCACCCTAACCCAGAGAATGGAGAAAAGCGAGGCGCCTGTGGCTCTGCAGTGTAATCAGTTCGGGAGTTCGGCGGTTAGCTGAAAGAGTGGTAAATGGAGCTCGCCCCAGCCCGTCCTTATTCTTTTAAAGAGGATAAAAAATTAACTTCGCTGCCATTACTACCAGCTTTAAAAGACTGCCATGGGCACGGAAAAAAAACACACTACAGATGACTTTTCTGGAACCGAAGCAGAGATTCCTTTATGAACCAACTGATAAAGCTCAGCCAGTGAATACTGTTAACAGAATGTGAAAGCACGATCAACTTTGTAACTGCAACCACAGGAAAAACAGCAAGAAGCAGGCTCCATTCCCCATTTAAATCTGTCGTGCGAGGCATGCTTTTTGCACGCATGAAGTAAATCCCACGATTGCTTTTGAACTTGGACAAAGTACTTCCAAAGGAGCGCTATGCGCAAAGATTTAACAAGCTCAACCCCCGCCGACGATTTGGTGTGAAGAAGCAGAACATTCAAGTTTCACAGACAGAAGCAGCACGCCAGCACAGCCAACATTAAAACGGAGGGCACACTATGATTTGCATTGACACAAAAGTGATCTGGGCAGACGTCATTCCCTGCATAACGCAAAAAGTGGCAAAGCGCTTTTGGGTTGAGAGGACACAAGAAGGTTTTTGTTTTGTGCTTTGATGTCAAGCTGAGAAAGTATCTTTAAACACTTTGCTTAGTTTCTCGAGAGACTGCCAAAAAGCAGTTCCCTCCCTTTTGTCTGAAGCCAGCTGAAAGGGGGTCTCGACAGAAGCACCTGGCAGCAGTGGGATTCGAACCCACACCCCCAAATTGGAGCCTTAATCCAGCGCCTTAGACCGCTCGGCCACGCTACCCGCTGTGCGTTGTCTCTTTGTCTCATTACTTGCCCGGAGGAAGCCGGGTGGGTTTTGCTCTTGTCGCCCGACTTAGTGGCGTTATGACCGTGGAACCGACTGCACCTGCTTTTTCTGAGATGCTTCCCCTCTCATGGCGAGATCTCGACTTCTTTAACACCTCTGGATAAAGATCTTCTGTGGAGCAGGTTTCAGACCTCTGCTTACAGCACCCTTGATGTCATTTTATTTTTACAGCAGCCGCATCCGGAAAGTTGTGTCTTTTACATTTTATTTGAACAACAAAACTACATACAATACAAACAAGAGCACATATAACGTATCAAGCAAATCGTCAGGGGCACATGCTATAATACAATTACACTTTATGAAAAACGATTACACAAGGTAAATAAAGATAAGGTCCGCACAGCTTGTTCTTACATTTCGAAAGAGTCCGTAAATACCCCTTTTTTGTCTATTTTGAACTGTTCAAACGTAGGACTCTTCCCAGACCATTTCACTTTATACCACATTCCTAAACGAGGATGCTTCTCCTGTTTTAGAACTATTTTGGGCGGTTTGGCTTATACAGCACACCCACAGTATTCTAATGGTGGACTGCAGATCTGTGCTATAGTTCAGTCGAATTCAAAGGATCCAGCAATCGTACTGGATTTGACTGGGATTCTGAAATGTCTCTTGCAAAAGTATTCGGGTTTGCTTGAACCTTTGATAAAAAAAGTGATCTGATCTGAAACTACCCAGCTTACAATCTCTGAGGTAGTTGTCACTAAACTCGGACGTGATGTGGCACACATGTGCCGTGTGCCTTTACTTTTGTAAAAAACTGGTATCGGGAAAAGTTTCTTAATATTTCTTTTGATTAGCATGCAAGAAAATGTGATCATTACCTATGGAATTTCCCGCCAGTGTGGAGCTTGAATTCACAACCTTGAGACTCAGTGTTCAAGAGTCACAGAGGAGGTCAGCCTGGTCTTCAGTTTGCCAAGGATAAGCTCCGGCAGTGCTCCTCTGTAAAGCAGACTGTTCGGATCGGTTATGTGGGACGGCACTTCGATACTAAGATCATTTGCAGTACACTCAAAAAACATAGACGAAGAAGGTGTCACAGTAAGGTGAACCCTATGGGCGAGGGATGTTCCTGCCTCGTGTACGACTACACCACCTAGCAATACAAACGGGGTGCTAGGGCCCCTCTACATTACCACAGGTTCTGTTATCTCCTAGAATTACCAATGCACACACAGACCAGCGACAAGCATTTGTATTGTATAAGTGCCCTTTTTATTTTCCAACTACATTCACATGCACTATCACCCAAAAACACAACGAAAACAGAATTCACAGCAGCAAGAGGTCCTTCCCAGGGTCAAAATGAATAGAGAGGGACAGCAGTCTTTCCTGTAAAATACTAAAGAGAGGTCACTCGAACATCTCTACTTAGTACCTGTAGTCTCTGATGGCCCACTTTGAGGAGAGGGGTATCGCCCAGTCCTATTTCCCCAGTCTCTGTTCAGGTAACAATAGAAATCCTCTGCGACTGTATTAAATCGGCTAACTGTGCCAGTTTCCTTGTTCCTCACCTTCAGGTGTTAAAAGTCTCTGTACAGTACCTCTGTTTCAATGCCAATGTCTCTCGTTGTCGTCAGTTACTGAACCAGTAGATCCTTGCCTCCAGGTATTAGAAGTCTCTGCAGAGTACCTCCGGGGTCTTGCAGTCTGCAGCTTCCCTTGTGCTGCCTGTGTCGTCTCCAGGGTCCAGTGGGAATCGGGAGCCCCCTCTGTTCTGTCTCAGGTCTTTTTATCCCTCTCCTTAGCCAATCCCTTTCAGGGGGGTTTCCACTGTCCCTGTCAGAAACGGGTCCAGGAGGAAGCTTGTGTTGTTTGAGGGGTGTTGGAGTGCTGAGCTAGGTGTCATGGAACCTTATCAGTTCACCCCTTGGTCTGGCTAAAACTGGCTCAGCAACTCCTCACACCTCCAAGTCTCGATACCTAATTGCTCCCTGAACGACTTGGGTTTGACTGTTTTTACTGACTGTTCCTGTATTAATTGGGACAACTGCAGTCACCCCCTTGAGTGAGAGGCAAAATTGACACCATCCTGGAAATCAACATAACCTAATCAATCACAGCCTGTTACTGCCTCAATGACCCACACCCTGTAACACAAATCAACATAACCCAATCAATCCCAGACCGTGACTGCCTCAATGACCCACATCCTGCGACACAAGCTTCACCTGGAGCACAATGGCTGTGTTTTCAGCTACGGAAACTTCCTGTTGACAAGTCGGTGTTTGTGTTGCTTTTTCTGCTCAATGGAGCTGTATTAATGCAGGCACACGTGCTTCCACGGCAAGTTATTTTATTAGTGCTCACAAACCAACACACTGCAGACACCTCTGATACTGTCACTGCTTGTGGGCCCCGTGTTCCTGCCGTCAGCCTACTATACCATGTTCATGCACATCTAGAAATATTACTGCTGTAGTACAGGAGCGAAAGACGAAACGAAAGCACACCCAGTTTAAAAAGGCACATTTGTCAACTGCTGAACTTCACAAGGATGGGATTCACACCCACATGTGCAGAGCACAATGGATTAGTAGTCCATCGCCTTACCGCTCCACCACCTCATCCCAGAAGTCAGCCTCCTGACATGAGTTAGTGCTCAAGATGGTCGTATTTCCTCTACTCAAGGATCATTTTCCTCTTCCACCTGCGATTTCACCATTTTCCTTGAAGATGTCAAACATAAAAAGCATATTGAGCTCCTTGGACTTGAAATTACCAGATAAAAGCCATTTCTCATCACTTGCTCAGCGAGCAGGCTCAGCGCACACAGAACGCAGGTATCTCAGAGCGGTGAGTGTCTAAGAGGCTGTAAAAGGAGAGTGCTCCATTGCTGCTGTGGCTTAGCTGGTTAATGTGCATGTCTAATAAATAAGCTTCTGGGTTCAAATCACCACAGTGCTTTTCTTCCTCTCTTGCCATGCAGAGTTGATCATTGTGGACAGCAACAGGTGTCTGCCTTAACTTTAATGGAAGTGTTTATTTCTGGAACAACTTTTTAAAAAACAAATTCCACACATATTGCGATAGATAAAATACTAATCTTCCCTGTTGGTGCAGAATAATTAGTGCCAGCTGGCATGAAAACGACAACAATTTTTTTTTGTCTTTAGCGTAAAACCTGTGAATGTAGAAGAAAAGATGACGAGTGTCAATTTTTATGGCACCGTGAGCTTGTCCTTCAGTCAAACACGTAGGTAATTCAAACACACCCAGAGATGCACTTTGAATTAGCTTTGACCTAAATACTATCTACTCCAGATGTGATTGGGCCTCTTTCCACATCCTGATATATGCAGAGAACACAAGCTTTTGGCACGAGTGAATATAAATGTAAACATAAATACTATTCAATATATCGGAATTTTGTTGTATTTAAAAAATATTTTAGCTCGGGATCCTCAAATCAGGAGTGTAGAAAAGAGCACCGTTAAACACCATCGGGAGTGCAGAACGTGATAAAAGTGTTCTTTAAACAAAAAGTGAAAATAGTGAATTTGTCTTTCACTTAGATGTTCATTGAAAGCTCAGTAAACGATAAAGCAGTGGCTCATTTTGTGAATTCTCCTCGCATCAGATTGTCTTGCTTCGACCTTTAAATTGTACACTGTGTAGACCCTTCACTCTCCCTAACTCAATTAAAGAGCCACAGGCAAAAGTGCCTGTCAGTTTAGTTCAGTGGTAGAGCACTTGCATCTCGTGTATAAGGCTTTGTTTTCTACTGCCACTCTGGATTTCTTTTTAAACGCAACATCTTATCTGTGATTGTCTTTCATGTGACATCCCCCGTGTGTGAATTTCAGCATGACACATAACATCGTTTGAGATGCTATTTTTAAAACAGACCAAATGAAAGACCTAGTAGCTAAATACAAGTAGAAAACACGTGAATCAAATTGAGAAAAATAGTATTGTAATGGTTGGGGGTTCAGGCGGGCACCCTTGCCATTGCCACTTAAGTCAGCCCCCCACCGTCGGGGACTCAAACCTGCGACCGCCACCATAGCTCAACCGCCACCATAGCTGGGTCCCTGTTGAGTGATGCCAGAGGCCTGGGTTTGAGTCCTTGACATTGGGGGACTGACCTGATGTGGCAGTGGTGAGGATGCCCATGTGAACCCTGGAGCGTTACATTGGTGTCAGCAGTGGGATGGGATAGCCCTTTGCTAAGGTTGGTGAGTTAAGCGGGGGAGAGTGTAACGCATACGGCCACCATTGAGTGTGTAAGAGCCGGCTTACCAGAGCGGCGATGTCACTGCCCTTCCCTGTAATAGCAGGGCCACAGCCGCCATCATATTTGTTTTACTTCTCCTGCCATTGCAATTTGTGCACAGATTTTTTTTTTTCAAAATGTATTAGCCTTGATGGGAAAAAAACTAAACTGTGTGCGCAGTGGTCAAGTGGTAAGGCATTGGTCTCATAAACCGAAGAGCGCGGGTTCAAGTCCTCTCTGTGCCTGGTTTGCGTACCACGATGTACCTTTATCTAAATCGTCAATTGTCTTGCAATGTATAAATCTCTGTAATAAGAAAAGTAGTTAATCCTTTAACAAATCAACGGGCATCCTCCACTGCTTGTCAGGATGGCTGAGTGGTCTTAGGTGCCAGCCTCAAGATCTCAATCGTGTGTAGTGACAGTTGTTATTCACAACCCGGATTTCTATGGAAGCCCGTTTCCGCCAGTAAGTAAAAAAAACCTCTATGGTATCTCAGAATTCCGACTTAGCAACTCAGAATTGCGATTTAGTAACTCAGAATTCCGACTTTATATCTCACATTTGCGACTTCGAAATAGCCCATATTTCAATGTCTGTCCTTTTGTTATTGTAATGGATTCGGGTTCTAGGGCTTGTGCCCTCGCAGCTCCCACCCTAGTTCGTGCCTCACTGCATTGGCTCGAACCCAGGTCTTGCCAGCTGAGCTAAAGAAGACCTTTTTTAAGTAAAAAGGACATACAATGAGATACCATAGCGCGTTTTTTTTTTACTCCCTGGTGGAAACGGGCTTCCATAGATTTCCTTTCATGGTCATTAAGATGTGTAATTTGAATGTTGCTTATATAAGAACAGTTTCTTCAAAAGTTCTGTCAATTAACAGTGGAGAGCTAGCCGATGTACGTTTTCATGAAAACTCTCTTTAAGGCGATTACAAGTATCTTGAGCAAATCTGCGTCGTATTTTTTAAAAAAAAAGTTTAGCTCAAGATGCAACAGGAGTATAAATGAATTCTCCCGCCCTACATTCCAAGATATGGAATCTTATTTTTCTTGAAGTGTCTGATGTTGGTCGTTATTGGAAATTGCCCGGTGATATCGACTCAGGTACTCAGTTGTTACGTGCTGTAATTCGATACATCCAAAGCATTTATATTCCCTCAAATTATTAATAAGGCCAAAAATGTATTAAACATTACATGCCACTTTTTCTCTAGATGATGTTCACGATGGAACAGTGAGAAAGTCTTGCCTAGATGTGCTTGAACCAGCACCTTACTATCGTTTTAGTCCCGACCTGACCGCACTGAGCAATGGTACGACAGAGACTCCAACGGGTCGGTTTTCTCCTTTTACAGTTTTTGGGAAAAAAATAATCTGCACTTTTAAGCAAGTATTTTATTTCAAATTTTGCAAAGTGTAAGTTTTTCTTGGAAAACGTTGTTTCAGAAAGAAACTGAGTTGATGGGAATAGCCCTGTCAGTAGAATATCGAGCTTTTCATCTCAGCTAGTTCTTCTGTGGAACAGGCTTCAGAACTCTACGTACAACGCCTTTAATGTCATTTTATTTCTACGGCAGACTCATCCGGAATGTTTTTTTTTTTACTTTTTATTTGAACAACAAAATAGATTCAATATAAACAAGAGCACTTATAACATCAGTAGAATCGTCAAGGGTACATAAAATAATACAATTACACTTTCTGAAAACGATTAAACTAGGTAAATCAAGATAAGGTCCGCACAGCTTTAATGTTCTTACATTTCGAAAGAGTCTGTAATTACCCTTTTTCGTCTATTTTGAACTATTCAAACTTAGGACTCGTACCAGACCATTTCACTCTACGTACAGTATATCTCTTTTCGTAACGAAAATGTATTTCCTGTCTTAGAAATGCTCTGTGCGGGATGTCTTGCACAACGTGGACTGCAGATCTGTGATATTGTCGAATTCGAGGGATCCAGCAATCATACTGGATTTGACTGGGATTCTGAAATGTCTCTTGCAAAGGTATTTGGGTTTGCTTGAACATTTAATAAAAAAGTGATCTGAGACTTCCTAGCTTCCAGTCTATATTCTCACTGTAACTAAACTAGGATGTGATGTTTCGCAGATGTGCAGTGTGCCTTTACGCTTGGCATGTTCAAGACTATTCGTTGCGTGAGCTCCTCACTGCGTGTCCTGTACTGTATTGTGATTTCGTTGACATTATCTACGAAGAGTACAGCGACTAGAACGCTTTGAACCTTTTTTTCGGTATATAAAAGAAAACGCTAAAGCACATACAAAGTAACTAACATTTCCTATATGTAGGTTTTCTGATTATATCTCTACTTTACTTAAATACCTTAGTGACAGGCGATTCTTTCCGATATTTGTTCCGGCGCGGTTATTGATCCCATACTAAAGATTATTTTTATAAAGAACATGTCACCTGCAAACTGGTATCGAGAAAGTTTTATAATATTACTTTTTATTTAAAAAAGTAAATTTATCATAACCTATATGATTTCTTACCAGCGTGGAGCTCGAATTCACAACCCCGAGATTAAGTGTTTGGTACTAGCTGCGCCACAGAAAAAAATGAAATCTCTTATTTACATTAAATACTGCGGCTCCTGACCTTTTCTTCTCGTCAGAGAAGAGGTCGGTCTGGTCTCCAGATTATCAACTATAAGATCAGACCGTGCTCCTTTGTAAAGCAGGTTCACATTGCTTATATGGGGCAACACATCAACTCGATGATCGCTCGCTGTACGCATGCCCCCCCTTCACTGAAATAACATAGACGAAGGAAACTCTTGTCTTGGGCTGCTGTCACCCGGATTCAAAGCGCGGGTAGTGCGGTCACAGCACAAAGTACTGACCACTATACCATCGCGGCGAGCTGGGACAGACTGTCCTAAATTTTATTCAAATGCTCACAGTGTCTTTAATCTGATGGATTCATATACCGTGCTCATGAGAAGTCACAAACCTGTCATCTACACACTGTTCCCAGATAGGTGATTCCAGATTCTACAGCTCTCTAGCAATAGTGTAAATCAGGCTACAGAAATGGAGAAAATCTCTTCAAAATGTGGAAATATATTCCCGAGACGAGTCTTTTCTCAAAGGTCAACTCTGCTTGTAAGTCACCACTCCCCACATCGCACGGTGTAGCGGTTATAACCTTCTATTAACACACCAAAGGGCTTCAGTGAGAAAGCGGGCAGAAATAAAGCGATCTCTTTCATTTATACGTTTCGCACGCCTGACGGGGTTTTACGTTGCTCTTTTCTACACTGAACTGATCATTTGGACATCGTAAGGCAAGAGAGACACATTTCTATGTAATCAGGAAACCAGGAATCCTAACCGTTAGCCCGTTAGTGCCACAGAGAAAAAAAAACGTTTCAACGAGATAAAATTGCAGGATAAATGCATTTTTTTTCTTTTTCGTAGCGTTTGTGTTTTGTTTGATTTAGCGAATTTTATACACTTTATTTCTGACACATGACTTAAAAGGCTGGTAGAGTATATTTAATACAAGAGCGCTTAACAACAATTTTTATCTACCGTATTGTAATGTTTTTTTTAAAAAAAAGCAAGTTAAATGGATATATAGTAAATATTTTTTTTTCATATAATAGTGTTTATGGTCTGAAAAACATCATTCATTATTTAACGAACATTTGGTATAATTAAAAAAAATACTAATTCACGAATGTTAACATTTTTTTACAATAACGTGTTCTATTGTGATCTTGCGCCCCGTGCAGCAATATCACCAGACAGTTTAATGGTCTTAGTTCAGGTGGGTAGCTGCGTCAGCATGTGTAGGCTGCAAAGGAACAAGTAATAGGTTTATTCCATGCTGAAAAAAAAGAAGAAAGAGAACACAACGTTTCGGCCGTGGAGCCTTCTTCAGGTGTGAGAGAGACAGGGCAGTAGGCAAAGGTAAAGTATCGGGAGAACAAAGGTTGGGAGGGAGGAGGAGTGAGAGGCGGGAGCAGGGGACAGAAAGAGAGGCCAAACAAGAGGTTTAAAGTCAGAATGGGTGCAGAGAGGTGTGAAATTAAACTTCCAATGAATGGAGAAAATTTAAAAGAACAGTAGTCTGTCGTTAAGGGAAGGGAGAATGTGTGACCCTAGCTGCAGAATAATTTTAGTTTCGGTGGTCTTTCTGATGTATGAGTTTGGAAAACCGTCTGCAAGAATGCTGGTGCCTGGCTAGCTCAGTCAGTAGAGCATGCGATTCTTAAGCTCAGTGGCGTGGGTTTGAGCCCCATGTTGGGTGGTGTCCGTCTCCTTATTAACAAAGTTTCCTGCTCATCCTTGACCCTCTTACACCTCGATGGTACCGAGCACTGAATTTTGTGTTCTCAAAGACGGTTTTCCAAACTCATACATCAGAAAGACCACCGAAACTAAAATTATTCTGCAATTATTTTTTCAGCATGGAATAAATCTATTACTTGTTCCTTTGCAGTTTAATGGTCTGTCGTCCTTTTACAGTTCTGGGTTTTATTCTGTCTTCAGATGTACCAGATGTATTTTTAAAATACGTAAATAACAATTCTGGTGCAGCGAGGCATTCTGATTAATTCAGATTCACTCTTCACGTGTGTTATAGATATTGTAGCGTTTGCAGGTTCTTTTCAGAACGAAGGACGAGTGGAGACGCGATTAAGAAATGATTTTTAAGAACTTTATTTTCTTTTCACAAAAAAATACATTACATCACAAATTAGAAAGCTTTACATTAATATACATACTTAAAACAGTATATATGATCACATCTCATTACATTTTGACACGGTACCAATTACATAGCAACAATTTCTTTTTTTCTGGTGCAAATCACATTCTTTACTTAAACATGATAATGTTTTTCACAGTTTCTTGAGATATTGACCTATGCCCTCTATTTCCCACAGATTTTCTGCTTCCTCCCTCCCTTCTCTCCACAGATCTCTGAGGTAATAGTTCTCTCGGGTGATGAACAGGGCCAGGCTACCTGCTGCCTTGACTGGGACCTCGATGCCTTTGAACAGCCCCATGTTCCTCACTCTCCACAGGGCGTCTTTCCCACTGTTCACCACGGCCCAGATCCTGACAAACACGTCAGGAGGAAGTTTGACAGGAGAGATGCCGTATATGACGAAAGCAGCAGTCAGGGTAAATTGGGGCGAGAGAGCTTGCAACCAATCTTCAAACTGTGCCCAGAAGGCTTTAGCAAAAAACAGGACCACAGAAGATGGGTCACAGTCTCCTCCTCGCCGCAGCCCACCCTAATGCAGCGAGGGCTGGGGGTGAGGCCCCTACGGTACAAGAAAGTTCGTACCGGTAAGCACTGGTGGACGACACTCCAGGCTAAATCTCTGTGAATGTTGCACAGAAACTTAGAGGATGTGTGTTTCTACACCTTCCTTGTTTGGGCTGATGTTAAAATGCCCACAGGGGTCTGCCTATTGTTCTGGGGTGCAACGAAATCTTCCAGTTTTTGGACGCTGACATCTCGGAGGGGAATATGGCCAATTGGGTGAGATCTTAGAAAACTTTTAACTGTCCCATAAATTGCAGGGCATGTGTCAGAGAGTGGGACATCCAGCTTGGGTCAGACACCCCACACTCTGAACACCTCCCTACCTACCCAGAGCCTGGAAAAATAAGTCCAGGTACGCGCTGCAGGTGCTTTTGCAAAGCCTCTCAGCACAGAGGCCAGGAAAATGCACAGCAGCTTCGTAGCAATATCTGGGACAGACTTCCCCCCTGAGGGTAGCGGCCTGTACATTATTTCCCTTCTGAGTCTTTCCTGCTTCCCACCCCATAGAAATTGAAACATCAATCTCCTCAGCACCGCCGCAACACGGTGTGGGATTGGGAACCTTAGGTAGAAGCCAGAAAATTCAAGACAGGCAAGAGCTCGGTTTTGATGACCAGCACCTTCCCTGTCATGGTGAGGTCTCGGTCCTTCCATTGCATCAGTTTTTTGTTTAAGATTGGCAATTTGTTCTGCCAATTTACTGTTCCCATCTCTTCTCCAAAATACACCCCCAGGACTTTAATTCTCTTCTCTTGCAGCCTGAGATCATGTCCTTCTTTTGGCTCCCTCCAGTTCTGATAAAAAATCTCACTCTTAGATTTGTTAATTTTTGCAGAGGAAGCCAAAGAGAAACGATCACAGCACTGCAGAGCTCTGCTAATTGAGGCATTGTCAGAGAGGAGCAGGGTGACGTCATCCATGTATAGAGATGTCTTTACCTCTCCTTCCCCAATTCCAGGCACTGGTATCCCATTAATGACCTGATCCTTGCGCAAGGCACAGGCTAAGGGCTCCATAACCAAAACGAATAACAAGGGGGATAATGGGCAGCCCTGCCTCACCCCTGAACAGACTTCAAAAGGGCGTGATCTATTGCCATTAACCATTACTCTGCTGTTGCTACCTGTGTTCAGCAGGTTAATCCACTTTCTCATGATGGGGCCAAACTTCATGTGCTCAAGTACCGATGTTAAGTACTGCCGGTTTAGGCAGTCAAAGGCCTTTTCTAGGTCTACACCTAAAATGCACAGAGGGAGGGAGCGATCCTCTGAGTACAGACAGACATCCCTCAACAAGGCCAGGTTGTCGCTCATCAGGCGTCCTGCTATCCCACAAGTCTGTTCTTTCCCTACCAGTGAGGCCACTACATTTTGTAGGCGCAGGAAAAGGGCTTTGAACAGGATCTTAGTGTCCATGCCTAACAGGTTGAAGGGTCTCCAGTTCTTTATGTCATTCTTTGCTCCTTTCTTAAACAAGAGAGAGATAGTGCCTTCTCTGAAGGAGTCAGGCAGCAATTCTGTCTTATAGCTTTCCTCGAATAGGAGCAGTAGCAGGTCCTGAAGCAGATCCCAAAAGGTGCAGTAAAATTCTTTAGGGAGCCCGTCAGCACCCGGAGTTTTCCCCTTTTGTAAGCTCTCCATAGCCTGTCTCAGCATTTCTACTGTCAAATTCCTCTCAAGTACTTCCCTATCTTCTTCACTCAAAACGTTTTCTAGCTTTGATTTAAAAAAATGAATTTCTTCATCCTTTACCTCTGTAGAGCTGTACAGTCTTGAGTAGAAGGCCTCGGTGCAGGAGAGGATAGCACTCGGCTCTGTTCTCTCTCGTCCCTCCTCATCAACTACACTTTCCATGACAGACTTGGAGCCTACCACTTTCCTGAAAAAGAAGCGAGTACACTTCTCATTTTCTTCCAAGAACTGCACTCAGCTTCTTAACAGCACTCCTCGACTACTTTCTTTCGCTATGCTCCGGATGTCCTTTTTTAAGAGGGTGATATCCTCGAGCACATCGAAGCCACTGTGCAGCATCGTGTAGAGACGCTGCAGCTGCCTTCCTTCCCTCAGCCATGAAAAAGGCCTTTGTCTTCACCTTCACCTCCTCCCACCACTCTCCTACTGACCCATACAGACACTGCAAGGACAGCCACTGTGATAGTTTCTCCTTGTAGCGGGATACTACCCCCTCGTTCTCTTGCAGCTTTGTGTTGAGTTTCCAGAGGCCTGGGCCAAAGACAGTCCTGCCCTTGAGTTCCACTCTACACCCTAAAGCCTGATGATCTGAGAAGAAGACAGGCTGAAGAGTGACCCCAACAACTTTCACTCTCTCTGACACAAAGCAATAGTCAATTCTGGAGCTGCTATTCCTCCCTGACCATGTATATCCTGCTGTTGTGGGATATATACATCTATATGTGAGAGTTTAAAGTCTTGAACTAAGTTTTGCAGGGCCAGTGAGCTGGAATCCAATTTTATCGGCCTTTTGGCTAAGATCAAGTTCAAGTGGCATACCCGCAGTTCTTGTCTTTCCAAAGTTCTAGAAGGCGATCGAAGATCGCCGTAGGTTGAGCCTAGGGGGTTAAGGCCAAGCAGCAGCTGAGCTGGGTGGGATCCAGTAGCAATGTTCTCCCTCTCTCTCTCTCCTCATGCGCCTGCACCTAGCTGGGCTTTGCCCACAAGGACAAAGGCCAGGGCTCCCTCACTGCTCCTTTAGCAGCTAAACCCTCCTCTCCACAGGACCTTGCTCTCTCTCTTTCTCTCCTTTTTTCTTTTTTCTCCTTTCCAGATGGCAGATAAGAAGACACTGATCCGGTTCCACTGGACCAAGAAAACAGAGACGATGCCAACTGCGAAATCCTTTTTCATTACCTTCCTGAGAGGGATCCTGCAGTTGGTGGCCGGAGATCTCTACTGCCTGCAAGACAACAAGGCAGAGAGATACATGGAGGCCTACATGGCCACGGTCGCCTCATATGAAAAGGCAACGAAAATGATCAGAGAAAAAGGTAAGCACCCCCGTTTCTCTGATTTCAGGCCGGAGCCTATGAGGAAAACAAACCAGAGGACCATCACAGTCCTCACATACAACCCCTACGTACCAATGGAACTGGTAACAGCGTACCTAGGGAGGTATGTAACTGTGGTGGGCAAACCGACGGAGATCAGGGACAGTTGTGGCGTCTGGTACGGCAAACACCAGTACCGAGTCCTCCTGAAAGAGGACCTAGAGGGCGTCGACGGTTTCCAGAACCCCCCGGCCCACTTCAACATCGGAGTCGACAGGGGGTAGCTTTACTACCCCAGGATGCCGGATTTCTGCAAGAAGTGCAGACAGTCCAGCCACAAAGAGAACACGTGTGACATCGTCAGATGTCACAACTGTAACAAAGAGGGGCACCTGGCAAAAACCTGCCGGGCAGCCAAAAAGTGCGATGGATGCGGCACCGAGGGACACCTCCTTCACTAATGCAAGGTAAGCAAACCTTCGTTTGCGCAGGTGGTGGAAGCCGACCGGCAGAAGCCGGTCTCAAGACAAAGGGAGAGAGGTGAGAACAAAGAACCCGCACCTCCCCCGCAGAGAACTGAAACTGCCGAGGCCACACCCCCAGCCGCACCAGTGCCTCAAGATGGCCGCCAGGACGACGGACAAAATGGCTGACCGGAGGAAGGGCCCTGGATAACTCCCAGCAAGAAGGGAAAGAGGATCCACCTTCGGAAGGACAAAAGAAAAGAGTGGTAAGGGAGAACCGTTTCCTCGTCCTATAGGAAACGGAACTTTCTTCCCCCGAGGCCCAGGAACAACTGGAGGAGGCAGCCCAGGAAATGGAAACCCTCCCCCCCGAGGCCCAAAGATGACAGGAAGTGACAGCCCAGGAAACGGAACCCCCCTCCCCCGAGTCCCACGGACAACAGGAGGAGGCAGCCCAGGAAGAGGTTACCCCCTCCCCCGAGGCCCAAGGACAACAGGAAGAGGCAGCCCAGGAAGTCGGAACCCCCTCCCCTGAGGCCCAGGAACAACAGGAAGAGGCAGCCCAGGAAGTGGAGCCCCCCTCCCCCAAGGCCCAGGAGCAACTGGAGGTCCCCGAAACTCCTGGAGAAAGGGAAGAAAAAAGCCTTCCCGAAGCGGTGGTGGAGAGTAGCCTCAAGGAAGACGAGGATTACTTTGAAGCCCCCCTGGAGCCGGGACTGATGGTAGGGCTGGACCTGTCCAGCATGTTTACCTTTCAGTCCCCAGCGAGACCTGGAGGGAGCCCAGCATATTCCCCCCAGGAACAAGAGGAGTTACATCTAGGCTAAACAGTGCCCAGATGTAGACTCCCAAGTTTTCCACTGTAAGCACAAAGAGAGGAGGTTCAACTTTCACTTGTTTAATCATGACTGTGAAACTTATCTTTCTAACAACTAACGTGAGAGGGCTAAGAGACCCGGTGAAAAGACGGGGAGACTTTTAAGATCTGACCTCAAAGTCTTTCTCAGTTTGTTTCTTACAGGAGGTCCACCTGAAGGATGAAAGCGACAAGCTGACATTCAGCAGGGAATGGACGAAGGGAGAATCATGCTGGAGCGTAGGAGGGGTCCACTCTTCCGGAGTGGGAATCCTCCTCGGAAACCCAGAGATGACGCTGGTTTCCTCCTTCTCGGTGGTGCAGGGCCGGATCCTGGTCGTAGACATCGACTGGAGGGGGCAGAAGTTGAGAGCAATTAACGTCTATGCTCCAACAGAACCCTCTATCCGGAAGGAAGTGTTTGCTGACCTGGCCAGCTGCTGCACCACCAACAGACAGGTGGTGCTTGGCGGGGACTTCAACGTCGACCGGGAGAAGGGGAGCGACGCTAGCTCAGCAGAGCTAGAGTCGCTACTCAAGCAGTTCTCCCTGGTAGACGGTTTCAGACGGTGCCGCCCCAACGACGGGAAAAACTCCCGGGGAGTGTGCAGCCGCCTGGACTACATCTTTCTGCACACGACCTGCTCCCTGGAGTCGGCGACGGTGTCCCCGGAGTGGTATTCCGACCATGAGTGCGTGACAGTGGTGGCTAACACCAACCTGCCGGCATTCGGTCGTCGGTACTGGAAGCTGAACCGGGAGATATTGGAGGAAGACGACTTCAGGGCACTGTTCAGTAAAGACTACGCAAGCTGGGTCGACATGAAGGATGGCTACAGCTCCGTGGTGGAATGGTGGGAGTTCATGAAGGACAGGACCCGAACGCTGGCGCAGAAGTACTGCAGACGGAAGGCGGCCAGGGAGAGGAAGGAAGCTGCGCAACTCCCGAAACAACTAGAGGAGGAGTACAGCTTGGCTAACAGGGGAGGAGCCTTCAATTCAGCCTGGGCATGGGACCTGAAGGAAAGGATCCGCAAGCTGCACACCAAGAAAGCCAAGGCTTTCCTGGTCAAGGCACAAAGGGAGCATTATGAAAATAATAAAACCTGTTCCTCTTATTTCTTCAATCAGGTCCGAGAAGCCCAGAAAAAGAGGGTGATCTACAGCCTGAGACGGGGAGATGGAGAGGAAGTGCTGGACGAGAGTGACAAGGTAGAAGCGACCACCACTTTCTACAAGGAGCTCTTTTCAGAAAAGCAGACAGAGGTGGAGGCAGGTGATGCTTTTCTGGAGGGGCTGAAGGCACGAGTACCGGAGGAGGTGAGGGAGGACTTGGAGGGTCCAATCACGGCCGAGGAGCTGAAGGCTGCGCTCTTGTCCATGGAGAATGGCAAGGTGCCGGGGCCGGATGGACTCCCCAAGGAATTCTACACCTGCTTCTGGGACACCCTGGCGGCAGATCTGGTGGAAGTGGTGCAGGAGATCTTCCGCGGGGGAAACTCGGAGACACCATGAGGAAGGGCGTCATCTCCCTGCTCTTTAAGGGAGGAGATGCCGATGACCTCAAAAACTGGAGGCCGATCACAATGCTCTGCATGGACGTAAAGATCCTGTCCAAGCTTCTGACCGCCAGACTGAGAACCGCTCTTCCCCACATCATCCACAGCGACCAGACGTGTGGGGTGGAAGGGCGATCCGTCAGCTGGAACCTCCAGTTGACCAGAGACACCAGCGCCTGGGGCGAGGACCGGAATATGCCCATGACTGGACCAGGATAAAGCCTTCGACAGAGAGAACCATAGCTATCTGTTTAGGGTGCTGGAACGCTTCGGTTTCGGAGAGAGTTTCAGCCTCTGGATTAATATACTGTACTCTGACATAGGCAGCAGAGTCAACGTGAACGGAAACCTGGGGGATTTCATTCCCCAGGAATAAGGAGTATGACAAGGCTGCCCCCTTTCACCCCTTCTCTATGTTCTTTTCACAGAGCCCCTAGCAGAGGTGGTGAGACGGGACCCTGTCATCAACCGCCTGGAGATACCGGGAGGCGCGGGGGAAACCCTGAAGATCTCCCAGTACGCTGACGACACGACGCTGTTCCTGAGGTTGGACAGGGGGCTAAGGAGGGCCCTGCAGGTCATGGAGCAATACTCCAGAGCCTTGGGGTCGAAGCTCAACCGCCGAAAGAGCAAACTGAAGTTCTCCGGGCCCTGAAAGCACAGGACGACGGAGCCAGAGGGTCTCGAGCTCTGCACGGAGCCTCTCAAAATACTGGGGGTTTCCTTCCAGAGCTAGGACAACGAGACCATCAACTGGACCGAGAGGATCGCCAAGGTGAATGCGATGCTGGGTCTGCGGTGTACCCGCTGCTGGCCAGACTCAGACGAGAGCTGCAAGGGATGATCTTTGGCTTCGTCTGGGGCGGCAAGTACGAGTACATCACGAGAAACCGGATGTGTCAGCCGGTCGAGGAAAGGGGTCGAGATGTCCCACATTTCCCCCTGAAACTCGACTGCATCTTCTACTGCAACCTCTGTCGGGCGCAGCGGGAGCCCATCGGCCACAAGTACGAGTACTTTGTCAGGCTGTGGCTCTCCGTCCCAATGAGGCACTTGGTCCAGTGGTCAAACACTGGGCCCAAGGCAGAAGGCGACCGGAGTTCTACATCCGCACTGTCAAGTGGATCAGGAGGTACGAGGCCACGAGACAGCCAGAGATCTGCACCAACCAAAGAGACTTGTACAAAGACAAGTCTGGGAAAGGACGCAGCCCAAAGAACTTGACAACCAACTGAAGGACCTCAACTGGATGGCTGTACACAAGAGACTGGCTACCAGAAAGGTCCTCTACAGACACTCGATCTCCAGGAATCCGCATTGCCCCCGGGACACGTGTTTTGTCGAGGAGACTCAGGAGCACGTGTTCTGGAGCTGGCTCTTCGCCAAGGCGGTGTGGGGCAGAATGGACAACATTATGCAACTCCTGGGAACGGATGCAGTGCTCAGTTACCAGTACATTCTGCTGGGGGCTGGCACCCACCGGACTGGACAAGGGGACACAGGACCTGCGGGGGCTGCTGCTGTCCCTCACAAAACAAGGACTGTGGAAGGCGAGGAACACTCTCATCTGGCACAACATAAAGTGGGGGGCGAGGGAGCTGGAAGAGAGGATCCTGGCAGACCTCAGGAGGAGGACGAAGCACCACGTCACCAAATGGGGTTTCCCCACGGCAAGGGAGCGCTGGAAAGGACTTTGGGCCCTATACAGGGATTAAAGGACAATAGCAAGTGGTAGGTTTGGAGGGACTCTCTTAATTGCGCAAATCCGCCCCCACTTGCAAAGATTGATAACGAACAATCAATCTCCGTTCCGCTGTTGTTTTTTATTACATGGAGTGCTAATATGTGTGAGATGTTCCTTTTGAGATGTGTTTTTTGCAGAATAAAGTATAATTTGTAGAACAAAAAAAATCTTATGACAAGGTTTACAAGTTATCTGTTGAACTACATTCTAATAGGTGTGGTCACATTCCAGGTCATTTGTTTACGTTTTTGTTTCTGGAGCAACTGTTAGATGAAATGTGCTAATATGTAACCTAACTCCAGTGTGAATAACTAGAAGAGGGGAGCAGCTCCATTCCAGACCAAGGGAGCTTTGAGATTGGCTGGGCCAGATCTCTCATTTGCATATCTGATTTGGAAATATAACACTAAACCCCCTTCTTGCATGGATTTAACTTGCACCCAAGAGTCCCCTACTGTGTATTGCTACTTATTTTTTTATGATAATTGGTGATTACCAGTTGACAGGTTTTATTTGTTGAATTATAAATGGTTTTGTATTATCATCCTGAATGGCCTGTACTCAAGGTTTGGTAGGGTATGTGTTTTCATTTCAATTCTGTATTAATATTAATATTTCTCATACAACATAAATAGGGTCTTTTATGAATAAAAAGATCTTCTACTTGGAAATCTTAATAAAGCTGTGTGCTTCTATACACTCAAGCAGTTTTGATTCCTAATATTTGACCTTAGGTGTGGGAACGGGTCTTTTTTGCCATTTGATTTCCAATTGATCAGCACAGTATAGAAAATAGACCCCTAAAGCAACCTCAGCAGTGACAAATGTGCAAAAAGTGATCACTTGTTTTCGCCCGCTTTCAAACTGAAACCCTTTGGTGTGTTAAGAGAATGTGATAACCACTACACTGCGCAAGGTGGGAATGGGTGACTTGCAGAGAGTGTTGAACTTCGAGAAAGGACTTCTCTCAGGAATATATTTCCACATTCTGAAGAGGAGATTTACTCCATTTCTGTAGTCTGACTTCCTCTTTTGCTAGAGAGCTGTAGAATGTGGAGTCACCTTTCCAGCTCTGGGAACAGTGTGTAGATAACAGGTTTGTTACTGCCGGATGAGCACAGTAAATTAATACAGCAGAATGAACACACTGTGAGTATTTGAAGGGAATTAACAATCTTTTACGTCTCGCCATGTTCAATGCTGCTGTCATTTCTGTAATATTGTGATTATCACGTTCATCACACATGCGCAAGATCCCCTGTTTGAAATTGGGCAGAAACAGGTGTCTTTTTATCTTCTCACATTTTGCACTCCTGCAAGTGTTTTATGGATCTTGTTTTGTCTTATTGCAAGAATTCGAATTTCCTGTGTCATTCATCACATCACATCACATCAAACAGCCAGCAGATCATGTCACCTTTCAGATAGTCATTCTTCTGCTTCCTAAATTTCCTAGAGACAGGTCTTTTCAGCAGAACTGACAAACGTGGCAAAGCAACCTGATTAGACCAGGTCCTAGAAGTCACTACTCAGTCAGTTACTACTGCCGAAATGCAAGCCCTTCCTCCAGCCTGAAGAAGTTGATCCTACATTACTCATGAAGAAGATGTATCTACCAATCCTCAGAGAGCTGAGCTGGATCACTCCCCTTCTGAATGACGTTGCAGTAACACTCTACCACTCCTCTTCGTGCACTCATGCTGGAACTTTGGGAGGCTACTGCAGACAGCAGAGGTTGGATCGTACACAGAGGTTGAAATAGCTCAGCTGAGAAAGCCTTAGACTGATGCTCTAAAGGTCCCTGGTTCAATCTGGGGTTTTGGCATTTTGTTTCGTTGCGCCATTTGTTCCTCTCTGCAATGCCCTGTGTCCAAAGTCACACTTCCCTTTCTCAGCCTGAATCCCAAACTAGAGTCTTTGTGTCCTTGAGTCCCTCTTTTACCGACACTGATGAAGTACAGAAATAACTTAACATGTTTTGCACTCCTTATGGTGTTTTATGGTGGGACCTGTATTTCTCTATGAATTTCCTTAGTGACAGCCCATTTGTTTTCAATATATTTCTGGTGACGTTATTACATCGGTCTCCCCTGGTGGCTTATTTTCATATCCCACTTCTGACAATGACTTTTCTTATGTCACTTTGATGGGAGTACAATTGGAAAAAAAAACTAAAATGTGTGTAGTTGTTTCCATATCAAACCTGTCTTCTATTTTATACAGTATTCCACAGGAGTGAATCAATTCCTTGTTTAATTTTGCAAATGACCCTGCTGTCAAAAAAACTAAATTCCCATGTAGCCAAGGAGTTGCTAAAAAGCAACTTCACTTTGATGTTTTGTGTTGTTATAACTAATTCATCTCCTTTTTAAAAAATAGATTTCTGTAGAAGAAAGGTGTCTCACTACAGTTTAAATTGTAAACAGGTCATAGAAAAAGCTCCTTAGCTCCTGTATGACAGGCAGGGATTCTCACCATGGTTAAATTGCAACAGTAATAATATTGACAACATTAATAAATGCATATATAATTGAAATTGAAAACATATCTAACACAGCATCTTTTCTGGTTATATACCACAATGCATTGCTGATATTTGTTGTTTGCCATTTAGGTTAAATACTGTCATGTTTTTCTCAGCAATCGTCTTTTGATGTGTAAGTATAAATAATGATAATACTATTTGAATACATACAGGTCTTAATATTATTTTGATTAAAAATAGTACGTTAATAAGCAATAAATGATATATAAAATAGTGTGAAGGTGAAGATCACACAAAATCAACTACAAATGTGGGAATTTTACATTTTTAGGATTATAAATTGCAAGTAGCACATTAGCAACACTACAGTAATGCTAATATAACAATAGTGTTAAAAACTCCTGACCTAATTCCTTACAAATGCTGATACAAAATGTGAATGATTTCAGAGTTTCGGGTATTGGGTCTCCTGATAGAGATCAGAGATGAACTGAGGCATGTGGGAAAGTGTACAGAACTGGTGAACTCACAATTCTACTTCAAGAGGCTGAGCACAATGGAAGTCCTGTACACACAAGTGAGTCCTTGACAACATGGACAATCAAAACCTACTGGTTTGATATTATATTCTCTCTGTGGTGTAGAAAATATTCACTACTAGTATTCTAGGTTACAGATAGGTCATTATGTGACAGCTTACATCTGATTAATAGGATCCATCTCTGGCATACATTCTTATTTTTTGTTTATAATGTATAATCTTGCTAATTTTTTAATGCCAAAATAAAGTGTTTTATAAAAAGCTTCATGTTCTAAGAAATTACTACAACTTTTGAACTTTGAAATATGGCCACTTTGTATTCTAGGACTTAGCAAATACTGCAGAAAAGTGGAGTTAAAATGTGAAAATGTGTAATGGGTATGTCTGATTAGTTGATTAGTGAAGATCCAGTAGTAAAAATAGCTTCTAATATTATTTCTAATATAATATTATTTCCAGATAAACCAACTTTGTAGAGTAGGCAACAGTGATTTCAAAGAAAGTGTGTTCACAGTGTTGTTAAGGTTTTGCTTGTAGATTTTTTAAATATTTTTACATTACATTTTTACTTTGATCAAGTTAAAATATCCACAAACTTTAGCTTAAAGATACCTTGTTAACCACTGAATTTGCAAGGTGTAAAACTGCTAAATTGTCTTTTAAAATATAAGGATTACAGTAGTACATTTGATACTAAATATTTGAGTAAATAAACGTTGAGTGAAAACTCGCTTGAGAAATGTCTAAGCTCAGTCATAATTTAATTTTCAGACTTAAGACAAATTAACTGATCATGGAATTCAACTTCGCTGGCACAAACCAGAAAGATCAAAGACAAAAGAGGTGCCTGGGAGACACAGATCTTTTTAGAGCAATTAAAGGTACTCTTATTCTATGTTGTACTTTCAAACTTTGGGTACTCTTTAATTAGGACAGACTTTATTGCTCAATTACTATGATGCAAGCTAAACTTAATACACTGATTAAGCTTTGATCTTAGTAAAGCTTAATGGTTCTTTTTTGAGATTATATTCAAGAAGAGATTAATCATCATTTGTTGATCATTTGTTCATTTGTTGGAGAACTTGACAATCTTTGACAATTATTATTAAATTAGCATTATACAAATGTGCGTTTAATATGTACCTTAATTGTAATATATATAAACACAATTGGTTTGATATGGATGTTCATTTGAAGGATTTGAGGAAACTATCAAGGATCGCAGAACAACCAAAGATACATTTGGGCATCTGCTATTGGTAAAGATGAAAGAGTACCGTAAGTGTGAAGCTTGCATACACACGAGAGAAAAAATCAGTTTAAATGCACTTCATTAAACTGATGGTGTGCTTATCAATCGTGCATAAAAAATACATAGCAGAGGATGGTTTCGATCCATCGACCTCTGGGTTATGGGCCCAGCACGCTTCCGCTTCGCCACTCTGCTGACAGCTGTTATATTGTGATTCAACACAACTGCTCTATCTTTGCATTCTAAAAGTGCGCCCGAGATGAAAAGTTTCAACGGCAAACGCAGACGTCACTTTGAGCACTTGGTCTTTTATAGTACGAATCATCACAAGCCGCTCTACATGGGCGTGTCTTCAATATCGTTGAGAACCAAACCTTCTGCTTTCCGAGGCAACTGATTCTTTCGTCGTTAATTCCCAAATCTTCAATGAGAATCAGTGAAACTAAAACCAAACACATGTACACACTCGCGTCCTAGCCTGAAAGAAAAATGATGGAAGCATTTGAGGAATAACAAGAATAGTCTGAACAGCTCCAGTCTATCAACTGCTCTACAAAGTGATCGCTACTTCCACACCCAGTTTATAACACTGAAAATGATTCAGGAAGCACAGCAAAGTTCTAAAAGCAGTGGTTGAAAAGCGTCTAGATACATAAAATGACAATTTCTCAAAAGTAAAATCTTCAGGTTTTAAATATTGTCATCCATATATTTTCGTTTTTCTCTTTTTTACATAACACGCTTTCGAGAAATAGACTGTCTTGTAATGAAGGCTGCATTAGAAAATGTGTATCTACATTAAAATCGGGTTTATGACCTTTGCGTTATTCAGCTTTCTTAGCGCTTGGGTCTCGATTCAGATATTGTAATGAAAGCAACAGGGGAGTAAGTTTTCCTTTTCTAAATCAAAGGTGATCTGCTCACAAGGAAGTATAAAAACTTCAGCGTTTACTTTTTGAAGACCGCAAATTGTCGAAACACTATTGCTTCATAAGCTAATAAGTAAGGTTTCTGAGCACGCATTGTATTACTAATGCTGTTATTAATAAAAAAAAGCTTAAATTCACATAATGGAATTTGGACGGCTCAAAGTAGTCTATTCTTTGTACAATTTTACTTGCCCGCTGAGTAGAGTTTAAAGCAACTGCAGCAGAAGTAGCAGTAATAGCAACAACGTGGTTAGAGTGTCACAATACACTCTGTGAAATTATTGCGGCTTCAGATCGTTTTGTTCTGTTGAAGCTGCCTACAGGGTCTGAATTGCTGACATTGGCTGTGATCTTTTTTCAGGTTTCATGAAATTCTTCACATATTTGAAATATTTAATTCGGGTTCGCCTAATACACGGTGCAAACCGTACCTGCAGCAGAATGCTGTTGCACATGAAGCTGTTTTGTTTATCGGTTGTAAGGATTTAGGAGCGTACTACAAATCGAGCAAGCGAAAAGAAAATTAAACAGGAGTCACTTTTTGGATTGCTAATTCATTGTGCTCTGCTCGTCTAGGTTCAAATCCCATCCTTGTCATGGTTAAGGCCTGAGACGTGTGTGTTTTTCCTAAACAGTGTTTGCATTCGTTTCCTCTTTTACTACTGTACTGGAGCAGTAATATGTCTAACATGGTAACACAGGCTGACAGACGGAACATGTGGCCACAAGCTGCAGTATATTTGGTTTGAGGGCAGCAATAACTTTCCTGTGGAGACAGGTGCGCCGGAATTAATACAGCTCTTTCGAGCGGAAAGAGTAACAAGAATTGACTTAAACTTACCAGTTATGTTCAATAGCTAAAAACACAAAACCAACCTCTTCAGTGGTTGAATCTAAATAACAGAAGCCAATGCTGCCATCAAGGAAAAAAAAAATCCTGAGTTATGTAGTTTTGAGACTAAATATCTGACTTTCAGTTTGAAGCGGTACAATGGATTCCAGGTCACATCCTGATTCAGGATATATATGAGTGTTCTAATGGTTAAAACTGTGTTTACATGAGGTACAAGCAGTAACATTTTCATTGCGAGAAGAAAGTCAGTCCGTGCGCATTTCTCAGCGTGCACATTGTCAGGAACACTAAACCCACAGTGCCAGCAAACCTTTCGATAGCCTGTAGGTACTGCCATTGCAAATGTAATAGGTTGTTCATACACACATATGATACAGTTACTATCTCGTAATTAGGAGATAATTTGGTATTTCTTATTTACGATAACTGAGGATTTTTTTTCCTTGGTGGCAACAATACGCTTTTGCTAAACAGTAAATAATAGACTCTGCTTTCAAAATAGCTGCACCAGGCATTCGGATACAGAAAAACACAGGGATTTAAAATTCAGGAATATGAATGGCCAGTTGCTTACAGCTAGGGTTTTTACGTTTTCTTATTTAGCGATTTGTGTATCAATCTTTTAACAATTCATTAAAATGCTAACAATATGTAAAATCAAAAGAACAGCACCGTTAAATGCTGGGGAGACAGGTAGTTTTTTTTTTTCAATCAGATGCCTATCTCTAATGCTGTGTGTGAGAGCTTACTGTACGTACCTTTTCTTTTCTCACATTTTCTGACAACTATTCCAAAGGGGCACCCTGTCAGCTCCTAAAACTTTTTAAAAGTCTGCCTGCATGTTTGATTATTGTCGTTTTATTTAGAAAAAGTTCAATATTGATCATAATTAAAGAAAATTAGGATCACGAATAAAAAAGGGCTGAAGATGCGAGTTGCTCTTGAATCAGAGCTGGGCGACACGGGCTTCTGTTCTGATATGATTGTACGAGAAGCAGGAGGAATCTCTTCTCTCCTATGGAGCATGAGCTGAATCAGGAGTGAGACATTTCGTATGCTCGTGCATATGTTAACGCATGACCTACATCGTAAAACTAAATTAAAAACTAACATTAAGTTGTCAAAGACATTCATTTATATACAAACAAGAGACAGACATAGTAATGATTCTACATTAACTTGTCCTACACTGATCAGACTAATTGAAATGTATGAAAGCCCGTTTCCGCCAGGGAGTTACAAAAAAACGCGCTATGGTATCGCAGAATTCCGACTAAGTAACTCAGAATTGCGACTTAGTAACTCACAACTCCGACTTTATATCTCACATTTGCAACTTCGAAATAGCCCATATTTCATTGTCTGTCCTTTTGTTATTGTAACGGATTCGGGTTCTAGCTAGCAAGACCCCGAATCCGTTACAATAACAAAAGGACAGGCAATGAAATATGGGCTATTTCGAAGTCGGAAATGTGAGAGATAAAGTCAGAATTCTGAGTTTCTAGGTCGCAATTCTATGATTCTAAGTCACAATTGAGAGATACCATAGTGCGTTTTTTTTTACTCCCTGGCGGAAACGGGCTTCCGTAGGTTCTCAGTGCTGCGAAGCAAAAGCAATCTCTGGAAAATCAGACAAATTATTATCAGATCATGTCAAAAGCTGATCAGTATTTCTTTACTGGAAAACAAAGAAATGCTTGTATTACACATTTTAATATGACATGCAATTACACATGAAAAATAGTTAAATTATTTTCATTGCGGTACGTGTTGATAGAACAGCCCCCTCGATAAAAGAAAGTGTGGACGGACTTGTCGCATGTTCCGTACTCTGTCTGACAGCGAGTTTAACACACTGTCCTCGTAAATTAGAAACTAATTGAACAATAAATTAATCTGAGCACATTTTACACCTGTGGGTGATTTAATTCTGTCGAAATTACGTGGAACTCCTGCGCTGAGCTCAGATACACACGGGAAAGTGTGCAGGCTGCTTCACGGAGTCCCGCCTCAGACTGGAAGCAGGTTCTAATTAGACGCTGAGAACAATCCGGGTCTCTGTATGTAATTGATTGTGTTGATTGAGCGGTAGTGTGACCAGGTGTGGTAGCAGGTCCTGCCAGTATAAAAACCTAGTCACCGCGTTCATACTTTATTCTCTCTTGCTTCAACACAGTTTGGTGGTTTATTTTATTTCTGTAGCAATTTAGCGGGACGTTAATTTGGCGATGCGCTCTTTTCTTTTTGTGCTGTGCCTGTGCGCAGGGGCCGGGCTCCCCGCACTGGTCTCCGCCGGGCCGGCTGGCTGGGACTCTCGGGAATTGGCGCTCCAGGCCGACCTCCCGGCTCCTGAAGACGCAGCACAGTCTGAGGACTTGAGCCTGGCAGATGCGCCCTCCGAAGACCTGTCTGCAAGCGAGAACGACTCGCAGTCCTTGACTTCCGCCGCCTTCCTGTGTCCAGAGACGCGTACTCGCCCTACTTCGACAAGGAGAAGATGAAGCCGGCAGCCGCCCCTTACCCGCCTACATCAAGAGCGTCCTGTTTCCTCCCCAGCGAGGGCGGCAGCCGGCTCGCCCGGCTATCGGGGGTACCCGAGGAGTGGCTGTGTGGTGCGACTCCAGCAGGATGTACGTGAGGGTCAGTCGGCTCCTGTTCGGCTTCAGCTGTCGGCCATCGGAGGTGACCTTGGGCAACTGCAGCGTCAGCCGAACCACACGCCGTTACTTCTACTTCATCTACGGGCTTCACGAGTGCGGTACCGAGCGATCGGTAAGCGGGTCTTCATCTACAGGCAGTGTATCGATGTGAGCTGTAGGGCCAGTATCGGGGTTGCCTTTCCTGGGAATACCCCTTCCTCTGTGACCCTGCAGGTTGTCCAGGGCCGCCTGGTGTACTCCAACACTCTCCGCTATGCCCCGCCCTCCTCCAGTGCGCCTGTGCATCGCTTCATTCCCTTCTCTGTGCCGGTCAAGTGCTCCTACAACAGGTAGGCAGGGCTCTGCCGCTGCTGAGAAGCTGCTGGGAAAGTGTCCAGAAGCCCCTCATCCCCTCTGTCCTGCAGGTTCCACTACTCCTACAAGGTTGGCTATGTCCCCACGTGGGCCAGGAGAAGGACCTTCTTCAAGGACCTGAAGAACAAGCACAGCTTTGTGCTGCTCACCACCAACTGTAAGCTCCTTGAGTGAGTGGCTCCTCCTGCCTGCAGGGGGCGCTGTGTGCAGGTGTAATGCTGCCTCTCTCTCCAGCCCACTGGGTCCGGCTCTCTCCTAAGGATGAGTACTTCCTGGGTCAGCCCATGTACTTCCAGGCCACTGCCTACTTTGCCACAGCAGAGCAGAGGCTGTACATCCACTCGTGTTACGTAACGGAGAAACCAGACCAGCACTCCCAGCCCCGTTTCCCTGTGATCGACAACTTGGGGTACGGCCCCTTCTGGGAGGAGAGGTGGGCAGGAGCCCCGAGAGCCTGCAGGGGTTCATCCTTGTCCTTGTCCCCAGGTGCATGGTGGACAGCAAGGCAGATGGCTGCCTGTCCAGGTTTGTCCCCTCCAAGCAGAAGGATGTGCTCCGCTTCACAATTGATGCCTTCCTCTTCCAGAAGAAGCTGTCCAGGAAGGTACTGCTCTCAAAGGCTGCTCGGCCTTCTTGCTCTACTGATCCATTGTCTGCTTTTTCATCCATGATCTAGATGTGAACCAGACTGTGGCAGCTGTAGTGCCTAGAGCTGCCAGCTTGCCTTCACTGATGGCAGAAGGTCCTTCTCTGTCCCTCTATTGGCCTTGATCCCTTAATGCTGTGACCTTCCCTCTTGCAGCATGAAGTGACTGAGCTGTACATGCACTGTGTCATGGCTGTGGCTCCTGCTAAAGCAACACCAGGGACCAAGTCCTGCACCTACAACAGGGAGGCGAAGAGGTACTTCTGCAAGGAGCCTGCTGAGGGTGCTCTGGGACATGCCAGGTGGAGGTCTCACCTGTCCTCCTCTCCTCCAGGTGGGAGGAGCTGTATGGTGACCATGAGGCCTGTGCCTGCTGTGAGTCCAGGTGTGCTGGCAGTTGGAATGAAGGTGGGTCTGGTTCTCTATCCCTTGTGGATGCATCTCTGCTCAAGAGACAACCATGCTTGGACAACTGAGGAATGATCCCATGCTGGACAAAGGGACTGTTTAGATGAGTAGCATCACTGTGGGACTCTGGGTATAGCAGATCCCTCACTCCTGGGTGCTGCTTGTCCACAGGTACCAGGAGCCTGGTGACCAGCAGTCGGGTGGCTGTGGCACCAGTAGAAGCTCCTCTGGATGTGGGAGCTGACTGGACTGAGGATGAGGAGGGAGACCCTCAGAGCACCAGTGAGGATGTGGAGGGAGCAGAGGACTTTGGAGATGTTGGCCAGTGGACAGGTAGGGTCTGGCAGGAGGAGCTCCTGTAGGGGTGGGTGTCCTGCAGTTCAGCTGGATTGTTCTCCTTCTTCCTCCCCAGGTGCTTGAATGAAGGCACCAGCCTGGCCCTTGTGACTCTCCTGCCTCCACTCGCCTTGTAATGGCAACATTTCAATAAAGCTGTGAAAGACCCTTCTACCTGCCCTTGTTTCTTTATGGTTTATAGGTTTGAATGGGGTGGAGAGATTCAAGGGAAGTGAGACCCATTAATAAATGGAAGCACTGTATTTGTGGGGGTTCCCCTTTCAAGAATGCTTCCTGTATTGCTGCCAATGAGGACTGAAAATGGCTGGAGTAATAAAGCATTGTACTGGGGGAAGATGGCTGCACTATTCCTTGGGCAGGGCAGTGTGACTTTTTTTACTGTGGGAGAGACAGAGGTGTTCAATATACTGGAAATCCTCCCGTTTCCGAGAGGGGTAGTGGTTATGGAGTGAGTTGCTACTGTAGTGCCCAATAAGAGTGAGATCTGGTGTCCTATTCTGGGCTGCACAAACTGACTAAAATAAACACAAGGAAGGAATTGTCAACAGGGGCTTGGTGTAAAGTAGGCCTTCCTTCCTTAGCAGAGGAACAATACTGGTGTGTGAACATCAGTGAATAAAGGTACAGTTAGAATCTTGGAGGTCTTGTCTTATGGGTGTTGGTTTCACAGCAGTGGTAGTGGACAGTCATGAGAAGTATTAGGATTGAGACTGGAGATCCCAGTACTTGATCCGGAAGACAGGTGTTCACAACTACCTCTACCAGCAACACAGACGGTGTAGATTGAGACTGAACGCTTACTACACAAAGACTCTCCACTGTTTCAGTGTCCCGTGTCATGGATTTCAAGTGAATCCTAGTCTTCCTTTGTGACTACCTATAATTTGCACAAATCATGATGGCCCACTAAGGCTGTCAATTTTTAGCCCTACTGCAGTGCCCTATTAAAGTTTCAAGGATTTAGAATAAACTATTTTATATAATGGTTCTGAAGGTTCATTTCTAATATTGAGGACAATGGGTTATATACCCAACGTTCTTACCAAAGGATAAGAGACCTTTTGCTATATAAAAAGACTCCTTTCCACCACTAATTTATTCAGGTTTGGTTCATTTGGGTTTTATCAGTTAAACATTTAATATTGTATTTGTCAGTTTGTTGATGCCTATATATCACAGTGATCTGCACACACATCTTTGACTGAATATGGGCTGCCAAACCTCTCCACCAAACTTGTGTATCACGGTAGATACACAAGAAGTTTCTTTGTAATAACAGGGTTGGTGCCAGTATTCAGATTGGGTCAACTGCAAGGTAAGAACAGTATCACATTAACTGGAGATGATCCAGAGATTAGCATGCAGCTCTGTACGCCAGATTAATACCGATTTGCAACGCGCTCGTCTGCTGACTTAAGTGCCCTGCTCAGTAATCACAATGTTCCCAATTGCAATGAGCCCAAGGAAACAGCTGCTGCCCTCTAGAGGACACTACAGGACAGGAGACAGGACTAAGTACAATTCCTGCAATAGACTAAGCAGTTTAGTGCCAAACTAATGGAACACTGAATCCTATGGGACAGTTCCGAATGTAGTAACAGCTTAATACTGAAATAATATCATAAACACCTCGTGATCTTAAGAATCTGTCGCTGTTAAAAAGTATTGTAATAATAAGCTAAAACTGTACTGCAGCCACAACACAGTGGACCTGCAGCTCCTGTCCTGATCATACAGAAAGATGTCATCACTATGTAGTGTGCTCTCTGAAGGCACCAGTTCTGTAGGGTTTGGGCATTTACTGGGACAATTATTAATTGTAGCAGTAAATCACAAAATTGATTCTTTTGATGGCTTTAGAATCCAACTATGCGATATAACTCAAACAACGCACACACACAGGTACTAATACACGAGGATACATTTATTAATACATAGAATATGCATATAAACCTAACAGATCTTATCGAGAGGGTTATCAGAATACAAAAGATATATATTCAGTCAGTTACGAAGTGTTACATATATCAAGAGGACATACGTTCAGTATATCATTAATTTAGACCGTTTCATAAAGTGAACTTGGTTACAACTTCTACATTAGATACTCAAAACAAGTACATAACTCTTAGGAATTAAATTGATATCAACTGGTTGGGATAACAATTGAATTCTCGAGCAGTAATGCAGTGAAGTTGAATACTCATCCAAACTCTGGGGATTCAGATCTCCTGCGGGCACAAAGAAACAGTTGCAGGCTGTTGCTGTCCAATCCGCGCTCTCTGACTCGGTGCCAGGCTGTGCTGTGCGGCTTGCGACGGTGCGCTGCTGATGCTCACTGACCAGCTAGTTAGTTTTGGCTTTAACTAGCAAAGTTTATGCACAGGAGAAAAGATGACTGTGGGTCCCAGCAAGTCAGGAAGAGGACCGGTTCGTTCCTGATGATGAGCTAGTTCTGAATAGTGATTCAGCTGTCCACAGTTCTGACCTGTTCACGAGGCTTGCTGCTGATGCTAACCTCGGGTGGATCCTCTGGTTACTCTCTGGCAACCTCCGCTCTAGACTCTTAGAACAAAGGAAAGTTCTGGCACTCGGACACACTGGCCGTTCCGTGGTTGTCCAGGCTGAGTCTCAGGATGGTCAGGAGGCGCGCTGCGAGAATGTCCTGCCCTTGGGAGCCTTCTGCTTCTGGGCCGTCCTGCCCTGGAATTCTCCTTTGAGAAGTCCACAGAATCCTACTGGAGCTCTGTGTTGCCTGTTTTTACCTGGAGGAACTTCAGCTCATTCATTGGCTGAAAGTTCCATGGGCATCAGAGTCCCCCGTGGGTTACTCAGCCCTACCAGTCCCTGATTGGTTGATCAAGATGAGATATGAGTCACTTACTCCTGACACTTAGGAATGCAATCGAGATGTCCATCTGGCACTCCCTAGACAGATAGGCGCCAATGGATGACCATTGATCATGATAGCCAGGCTTAGCTAAGTGCATCCCCCTTTGGGAGCTGTCCCTTATCAAAAGAAAACATCTTTAAATCAGCCTGCATGAATAGCTTCTCTGTGGCTGCACCACAGAGATGAAGGGAGAGATGGGGCCTCATTTGGAAAAGCACAGCAACACTTAATTCTGTCTTATTAACCAGCATTGCCGCTACAGTGCTTAACGCAGAGAGTGGCGAGGCTGGGATGTCAGGGCCATACGACAATTCTTTATGCAGAGAGTGGAGGCATTGGTGTCAGGGCCATACGACAGTGCTTTATGCAGAAACTGGCGGGGGTGGGAAGTCAGGGCCTGATGAGACTGCTTTATGCAGAGGGTGGAGGGGTGGGTGTCAGGGCCATACAACACTTCTTTACGTAGACAGTGGCGGGGGTGGGATGTCAGAGCCTGAGAACACTGCTTAACGCAGAGGGTGGAGGGGTGGGTGTCAGGGCCATACGACACTTCCTTACGCAGAGAGTGGCAGGGGTGGGATGTCAGGGCCTGACGGTACTGCTTTACGCAGATAGTGGCGGGGGTGGGATATCAGGGCTTAACAACATTGCTTTATGCAGAGAGTGGAAAGTTGGGTGTCAGGGCCATACGACAGGGGTTAACGCAGAGAGTGGCGAGGGTAGGATATCAGGGCCATACGATAATTCTTTACGCAGAGAGTGGAGGGATTGGTGTCAGGCCCATACGACAGTGCTTAACGCAGTGAGTGGCGAGGCTGGGATGTCAGGGCCATATGACACTGCTTTACACGGAGAGTGGAGGGGTGGGTGTCAGGGCCATACGACACTTCTTTAAGTAGAGTGTGGCTGGGGTGGGATGTCAGGGCTTGACGACACTGCTTTATGCAGAGAGTGGAGGGGTGGGTGTCAGGGCTATACGACAGTGCTATACGCAGAGAGTGGTGGGGGTGTGATGTTAGGGCCATACGACAGTGCTTTATACAGAGAGTGGCGGGGGGATGTCAGGGCCTGAAGATACTGCTTTACGCAGATAGTGGTGGGGGTGTGATGTCAGGGCCATACGACACTTCTTTAAGCAGGGAGTGGCAGGGGTGGGATGTCAGGGCCTGACGATACTGCTTTACGCAGATAGTGGCGGGGGTGGGATGTCAGGGCCAGACGACAGTGCTTTACGCAGAGAGTGGAGGGGGTGGAATGTCAGGGTTTGACGTCACTGCTTTAAGCACAGAGTGGATGGGTGAGTGTCAGGGCCATAAGACACTTCTTTGCGCAGAGAGTGGCAGGAGTTGGATGTCAGGGCCTAAAGATACTACTTTACGCAGTTAGTGGTGGAGGTGGGATGTCAGGGCCATACGACACTTCTTTACATAGAGAGTGGAGGGGGTAGGATGTCAGGGCTTGACGTCACTGCTTTATGCAAAGAATGGAGGGGTGGGTGTCAGGGCTATACGACACTTCTTTACGCAGACAGTGGCGGGAGTGGGATGTCAGGGCTTGACGTCACTGCTTTATGCAAAGAATGGAGGGGTGGGTGTCAGGGCTATACGACTGTGCTTTCCGCAGAGAGTGGTGAGGGTGTGATGTCAGGGCCATACAACAGTGCTTTACACAGAGAGTGGCGGGGGTGGGATGTCAGGGCCTGACAACACTGCTTGACGCAGAGAGTGTAGGGGTGGGTGTCAGGGCCATACTACACTTCTTTACGTAGAGAGTGGCGGGGGTGGGATTTCAGGGCTTGACGACACTGCTTTATGCAGAGAGTGGAGGGGTGGGTGTCAGGGCTATACGACAGTGCTTTACGCAGAGAGTAGTGGGGGTGTGATGTCAGGGCCATACGACACTGCTTTACACAGAGAGTGGCGGGGTTGGGATGTCAGGGCCATACGACACTGCTTGACACAGAGAGTGGCGGGGGTGGGATGTCAGGGCCTGACGATACTGCTTTACGTAGAGAGTGGCGGGGGTGGGATGTCAGGGCTTGACGACACTACTTTATGCAGAGAGTGGAGGGGTGGGTGTCAGGGCCATACGACACTTCTTTACGTAGAGCGTGGCGGGGGTGGGATGTCAGGGCCTGAAGATACTGCTTTTCGCAGAGAGCGGTGGAGGTGGGATGTCATGGTTATACGACAGTGCTTTCCACTGAGAGTGGTGGGGGTGGGATGTCATGGCCGTAAGACACTGCTTTATGCAGAGACTTGAGGGATTGATGTCAGGGCCATACGACAGTGCTCCACTCAGGCCTCTGCTTGAATTTCTACTCCTCCTCTCTCTCCCTACCTCTACCTCTCCCTCTCCCTACCTCTCTCCCTACCTCTCCCTTTTCCCCTCCCTACCTCTCTCCCTACCTCTACCTCTCCCTCTCTGTGGGGCCAGCAGGGGGCGCTCACCTTGCGGTCTGTGAGGGTCCTATTGCCCCAGTATAGTGACGGGGGACACGATCTGGCCCACCAGCGACAAGCAGGTTACCAGATCTAGACAAAGGGGGCAACTCTTAGTCGTATGAGCTTAGTCACACATCGCAGCGATTAAAAAAACAAAACAAACATATTATGTCCGTTACTAACGACTTTTTTTTCCTACATTGAAAGTCTCTTTCCTGGGTGATTTTCTACCGCGCCTGGGGCTCTTCATTTCTCCTGGGTGTCTCATCGCGGGCGGATTTGAAACAGACCACAGAACCTGCCGCTGCAGTGCTCTCGGTTAGAGGCTCTCATCCTGCATCACCAATCTTACACAGGAGGGACGGAGCTGGATTTCTGTCTGGAAAATAAACTCCAGAGTGAGAGAGAGAGAGAGCAGAGAGGGGTAGGGAGAGGTAGAGAGAGGTAGAGCGCTAGAGAGGTAGAGAGAGGGAGAGAGGTGGAGGGCGAGGGAGAGGGAGAGAGGTGGAGAGAGAGGGGGTTAGGGAGAGAGGGAGAAGTAGAGAGAGGGAGAGGGAGAGGTAGGGAGAGAGGTAGGGAGGGGAAAAGGGAGAGGTAGAGAGAGGGAGAGGTAGAGGTAGGGAGAGAGAGGGAGGAGGAGTACAAATTCAAGAAGGGGAAAATCCACAACACAACACAGGCGTCGGCATGCATGGGCTACAAAAGGAACAAGTAAAATGTTTCTTCTGGGCTGAAAAGAGAAGGAAGGAAAACACACCGTTGCGGCGCTACGACACGAAGACGCCGAACCAGTTGAGCACAGCAAACCCAACCTGCTCTCACAAGTTGCTTGCGCTTCAGGCGAAATAAAAGCTGCTGAGCTAAATCAGGAAAGCGGTAACTATTAGGACTGCTCACTGTTCCTCAGGCTGGGACAGGAGAGCACAAACTGTATTATTATTATTGAGAGACAGGCTCACTGTCTGTTCCTCAGGCTGGGACAGAGGATCACACACTGTATTATTATTATTTAGAGACAGGCTCACTGTCTGTTCCTCAGAGTTGGACAGGAGATCCCACACTGAATTATTATTATAGAGAGACAGGCTCACTGTATGTTCCGCAGGCTGGGTCAGGAACTCACACAGTATTATTATTATTATTATTGAGAGACAGTCTCACTGTCTGTTCCTCAGGCTGGGACAGGAGATCACACACTGTATTATTATTATTATTGAGAGACAGGCATACTGTCTGTTCCCCAGGCTGGGACAGGAGATAACACTGTATTATTATTGAGAGACAAACTCACTGTCTGTTCCTCAGGCTGGGACAGTAGATCACACTGTATTATTATTATTTAGAGACAGACTCACTGTCTTTTCCTCAGTCTGGGACAGGTGGTCACACACTGTGTATTATTATTGAGACAGGCTCACTGTCTGTTCCTCAGGCTGGGACAGTAGATCACACTGTATTATTATTATAGAGAGACAGGCTCACTGTATGTTCCGCAGGCTGGGTCAGGAACTCACACAGTATTATTATTATTATTGAGAGACAGTCTCACTGTCTGTTCCTCAGGCTGGGACAGGAGATCCCACACTGAATTATTATTATTGAGAGACAGGCTTACTCTCTGTTCCTCAGGCTGAGACAGGACATCCCACACTGGATTATTATTATTGAGAGACAGGATCACTGTCTGTTCCGCAGGCTAAGACAGGAGATCACATACTGTATTATTATTATTGAGAGAGGCTTACTGTCTGTTCCCTGGAGGCTGGGACAGGAGATCACACGCTGTAATATTATTATTGAGAGACAAGCTCACTGTCTGTTCCTTAGGCTGGAACAGGAGATCACACACTGTACTTTTATTATTGAGAGACAGGCTCACTGTTCCTCAGGCTGGGACAGGAGATCAGACTGTATTATTAATATTGAGAGACAACCTCACTGTTCCTCAGGCTGGGACAGGAGATGACACACTGTATTATTATTAATATTATTGAGAGACAGGCTCACTGTTCCTCAGGCTGGGACAGGAAATCACACAGTGTATTATTATTATTGAGAGACAGGCTCACAGTCTGTTCCTCAGGCTGGGACAGGAAATCACACACTGTACTTTTATTATTGAGAGACAGGCTCACTGTTCCTCAGGCTGGGACAGGGGATCACACTGTATTATTATTATTGACAGATAAACTCGCTGTTCCTCAGGCTGAGACAGTAGATCGCACTGTATTATTATTATTGAGAGTCTGGTTCACTGTTCCCCAAGCTGGGACAGGAGGTCACACACTGTATTATTATTATTGAGAGACAGGTTCGCTGTCTGTTCCTCAGGCTAGTACAGGAGATCAACCACTGTATTATTATTATTGAGATACAGGCTCACTGTGTGTTCCTCAGGCTGAGACAGTAGATCACACTGTATTATAATTATTGAGAGGCTGACTCACTGTTTCCCAGGCTGGGACAGGAGATCACACACTGGATTATTATTATTGAGAGACAGGCTCACTGTCTGTTCCTCTGGCTGGGGCAGGGAATCACATACTGTATTATTAGTAATATTGAGAGACAGACTCGCTGTCTGCTCCTCAGGCTGGGACAGGAGATCACACACTGTTGTAGTGTGCTCTCACGAGGCACCAGTTCTGTAGGGCTTTGGGTATTTACTGGGACAATTATTTTTGTGGCAGTAAATCACAAAATTAATTCTTTTAATGGTCTTAGAATCCAACCATGCGATATAACTCAAACAACGCACACACAGGTACTAATACACGAGGATACATTTATTAAGATATAGAATATGCATGTAAACCTAACAGATCTTATCGTAAGGGTTATCAGAATACAAAAGATATAAATTCATTCAGTTACAAAGAGTTACAAATATCAAGAGGACATAAGTTCGGTATGTCATTCATTTAGAACTTTAGAAGTTTTCAACTTCTACATTAGATACTCAAAACAAGTACATAACCCTTAGGAATTAAATTGATATCAACTGGTTGGGAGCAGTAATGCAATGAAGTTGAATACTCACTGCCGCTGGGCCTGTATTCTCACCGTTTCCGTAGTGTAGCGGTTATCACGTTGGCCTCACACGCGAAAAATCCCCGGTTTGAAAGCAGACGGAAACAGCCTCGTTTTGCACGCTCCTGTACTTCATAGAGGTCTTGAGCGACCGGTCATTTGTTCCCAATGTATTTCCGGTGCCTTCGTGCACTCTTGTACCAAACGCACGTTCCTTCCGAGGAGCCGAGAGATCATGTCAGCATTTCGCGTCTGAACGGAAAACACAAACGACCAACTCGGAATGACTTGCCTTTGACGCTTTTCAAAGTGTTCTTTGTGCACGACGACTGCGCCGCCTAGCGGATACAAAGGGGTTGTACAACTTTGAACTAGCAAATGGAAGAGGGCTAAGCCCCCTCTCTTTTAGCCCAGGTTCGATCTGTCTCCCAGAATCACCAGGGCGCACACACACACACACACCCGTGCCGTTGAAGTGCTCTGCTTCATTTCTAAGGGCAACTCAACATTCACTCCTACCCCGAGTGCAGAAAAGACAGCATCCACAGCAACAACAGCTCAGGTCTCTGCACAGGAGCTAAGCTGCCCTCATCTCCTCTGCTCTGTGGCTCCTGCGGAGTGGAGTCCTGCCTGGAGCCGTGTTTGCAGGCGGCGGCTCCCCGCGCCCTGTCTGGGCGTCGTGTCCAAGAGCTCCTGGGAGGAAGAGAGAGCCCTCCCACTCGGGGGCTTTTCCACGGTCTGTGTGAGGAGGGGCGGGTGTGTCCAGTAGCTTATCGAGCGGAAGCCTGGGGCGGCGGAGAGCTGTGATTGTGCAGACCTTGAGGTGTCACCTCTTTGTCTGCTTTCCCGCCCCCCCTCCGCCCAAGCTCTGCTCCAAAGTAGCCCGGCAACCCCTCACACCTGCACGTGTCACAACCTAAGGTGCGGTCATGAGACACCCATGGGGTGTCGTTCTGTTCTTGCTAATTGTTTCCTGCCCGTCGCAGGCAGGAGTCCATGCGAGGAAGATGCGCTGGACAGAGCTCAGAGGGCGCAGCTGGGTGGCTTTCCTTCTGAGTGACGTTCCTGCAACACTCTCCCGCTACTCTTGGTGCGCTCATGCCACAACACAGGAAGGCTGCAGCAGGTGGCTGTGGGCTTTGCGCACTGCCGAAATAGCTTAGTTGGGAGAGCGTTAGACTGAAGATCTGAAGGTCCCTGGTTCGATCCCGGGTTTCGGCATTTCGTTTCATCGCGACCTTTGTTCCTCTCTCCAGCGCCACCTGCCTAAAGTGACGCGTCCCTTTCTCAGCCCGAAACGCAAGCGAGACACCAGCAGCAGTCCCTACAGGTTTCCGTAGTGTAGCGGCTATCACGTTCGCCTAACACGCGAAAGGTCCCCGGTTCGAGACCGGGTGGAAACAGCCTCGTTTTGCACGCTCCTGTACTTCACAGAGGTCTTGAGCGACCGGTCATTTGTTCCCAATGTATTTCCGGTGCCTTCGTGCACTCTTGTACCAAACGCACGTTCCTTCTGTACGCGGAGCCGATCATTTGCAATTGGGCTGTGCCGACAGACCAGGACGAGCTCTGTCGGCTCAAAAGCAGCGCAGGACCTGCAAGAACAACAGAAAGATTAGCATCCAGCGGGGGCCTCTTAGTGAGCCCAAGAGCTCATCAAGAATCGGTTCCAGCAACAGGGCTGGGCGCATTGTTCCATTCTCCGCCCACTCTCGGTGTAAACAAGTCCCTCCTGGTCTCTGCTTGAAATGCACTTTCCTGCGTTTGCTTTGGTGTAACTGGCTTCCCCTGCATGGGCGAATGTGAAGAAGATCCTTAGTAAGTCATTGAAGAAAACCGAGAAGAGGTCGGAGTGGCCTCTGTCGTTCATCAACGATCCAGTCAGGCAGTACTCCTCTGTAAAGCGCCGTTCGTTCACGTCGATTGGCTTTTTTTGCCTTCATTCGTGCGAGTAGTAAAAGCAGACGCCCCTATTCTGCCGTGACCCGGATTCGAACCGGGGTTGTTGCGGCCACAACGCAAAGTACTGACCACTATACGATCACAGCGAGTTACCGAGACACACGCGGCAGGGCGGAAAGGGCTGTGCTCTCTTCGTGTGACATAATTCGGAAAAGTCCTGACGTTGCATTTCAACTGAGCCCCAGTATACATCGACCCTTCGACACTCTGAGTGACAACTCTCTTGCGTGTTTTCTCATATTTATGTAGTTTGCTTGCATGATGCCGGGAACAGCATGGTTGTTCGCTGCCATATAGTCTAGCGGTTAGGGTTCCTGGTTTTCACCCAGGCGGTTCGACTCGGTTTTGCCTCCTGCTTTCCAAAAGATCAGCACCGTGTACGAAAGAGCCGCATTAAAACTACTCGAACGTGCAAAACGTGCGAGAAGAGGGGGCGCTTGTTTCCAACCGAAACTTCTCGCGTGTGAGACGAGCTGATCATCGCTGTGGGAGGGTTACTCTGGTAGACAGGGCTGACCTTCGGCAATAGGATTTATAGTCTCCAAGATGATATTTGCACTTTCTGGAGAGGCGATTTTCTCCACTTCAGTAGCCCGATTTCGTCGATTGCGTGGAGAGGGCTGTAGAATGTGGCGCCGCCTTTCCTGCTCCGTCCATGACAGGCGTGCTGGTCTCTGGAGAGAGAGCACGGCCCATCAGCGCACTCCAATAAAGGCACTGGAAGCAGCTAAATCGCATTGGCGAAGCTCAGCACTGGGCCGCTGGGCACGTCTTACCACCGTTTCCGTAGTGTAGTGGTTATCACGTTCGCCTCACACGCGAAAGGTCCCCGGTTCGAAACCGGGCAGAAACAGACATCTTTTGTCGCCAGGCACAAAAGGGGATTGGGGATTCGCCTAGCGCTGTGATCGAACAGACCCACTGGACCCACCTCTTAGTGTGGCGGGATCTGCACAGTGCATGTCACAGCGCATCCTGCTTTCACTTCAAGGCGCGTCCTGATGCACCCCAGTCTCCCGCGTGACAGGTGGGGACAGGTGACAGGTCCTATACTAACGAGGAAGACATCGCTCTCTCCGACCCCCGGCATCGTGTCCCGACCCACCGTGCTGGAAGCCGACGCGTGCTGTGATTCCTTTACGGAGCAGAAATGACAACCGAGGAGCCGAGAGATCATTTCAGCATTTCGCGTCTGAACGGAAAACACAAACGACCAACTCGGAATGACTTGCCTTTGACGCTTCTCAAAGCGTTCTTTGTGCATCGAACAGACCCACTCACCTCTTAGTGTGGCGGGATCTGCACAGTGCATGTCGCAGCGCTTCCTGCTTTCACTTCAATGTGCTTCCTGATGTCGAGTCGACTGCCATGCGGAGGCTCTGAAAGCGAGAGCAATGAAAAGGTGCACGACGCTGTGAAAGAAAACAGAGAAGTGAAAGGCAGTCATTTCTCTAAGGAGGTGAAAGAAAAGCTACTCCCCGTCGGGGAATCGAACCCCGGTCTCCCACGTGACAGGCGGGGATACTTGCCACTATACTCACGAGGAAGACATCGCTCTCTCCAACCCCCGGCATCGTGTCCCGACCCAGCATGCTGGAAGCCGACGCGTGCTGTGATCCCTTTACGGAGCAGAAATGACAACCGAGGAGCCGAGAGATCATGTCAGCATTTCGCGTCTGAACGGAAAACACAAACGACCAACTCGGAATGACTTGCCTTTGACGCTTTTCAAAGTGTTCTTTGTGCACGACGACTGCGCCGCCTAGCAGATACAAAGGGGTTGTACAACTTTGAACTAGCAAATGGAAGAGGGCTAAGCCCCCTCTCTTTTAGCCCAGGTTCGATCTGTCTCCCAGAATCACCAGGGCGCACACACACACACACACCCGTGCCGTTGAAGTGCTCTGCTTCATTTCTAAGGGCAACTCAACATTCACTCCTACCCCGAGTGCAGAAAAGACAGCATCCACAGCAACAACAGCTCAGGTCTCTGCACAGGAGCTAAGCTGCCCTCATCTCCTCTGCTCTGCGGCTCCTGCGGAGTGGAGTCCTGCCTGGAGCCGTGTTTGCAGGCGGCGGCTCCCCGCGCCCTGTCTGGGCGTCGTGTCCAAGAGCTCCTGGGAGGAAGAGAGAGCCCTCCCACTCGGGGGCTTTTCCACGGTCTGTGTGAGGAGGGGCGGGTGTGTCCAGTAGCTTATCGAGCGGAAGCCTGGGGCGGCGGAGAGCTGTGATCGTGCAGACCTTGAGGTGTCACCTCTTTGTCTGCTTTCCCGCCCCCCCTCCGCCCAAGCTCTGCTCCAAAGTAGCCCGGCAACCCCTCACACCTGCACGTGTCACAACCTAAGGTGCGGTCATGAGACACCCATGGGGTGTCGTTCTGTTCTTGCTAATTGTTTCCTGCCCGTCGCAGGCAGGAGTCCATGCGAGGAAGATGCGCTGGACAGAGCTCAGAGGGCGCAGCTGGGTGGCTTTCCTTCTGAGTGACGTTCCTGCAACACTCTCCCGCTACTCTTGGTGCGCTCATGCCACAACACAGGAAGGCTGGAGCAGGTGGCTGTGGGCTTTGCGCACTGCCGAAATAGCTCAGTTGGGAGAGCGTTAGACTGAAGATCTAAAGGTCCCTGGTTCGATCCCGGGTTTCGGCATTTCGTTTCATCGCGACCTTTGTTCCTCTCTCCAGCGCCACCTGCCTAAAGTGACGCGTCCCTTTCTCAGCCCGAAACGCAAGCGAGACACCAGCAGCAGTCCCTACAGGTTTCCGTAGTGTAGCGGTTATCATGTTCGCCTAACACGCGAAAGGTCCCCGGTTCGAGACCGGGTGGAAACAGCCTCGTTTTGCACGCTCCTGTACTTCACAGAGGTCTTGAGCGACCGGTCATTTGTTCCCAATGTATTTCCGGTGCCTTCGTGCACTCTTGTACCAAACGCACGTTCCTTCTGTACGCGGAGCCGATCATTTGCAATTGGGCTGTGCCGACAGACCAGGACGAGCTCTGTCGGCTCAAAAGCAGCGCAGGACCTGCAAGAACAACAGAAAGATTAGCATCCAGCGGGGGCCTCTTAGTGAGCCCAAGAGCTCATCAAGAATCGGCTCCAGCAACAGGGCTGGGCGCATTGTTCCATTCTCCGCCCACTCTCGGTGTAAACAAGTCCCTCCTGGTCTCTGCTTGAAATGCACTTTCCTGCGTTTGCTTTGGTGTAACTGGCTTCCCCTGCATGGGCGAATGTGAAGAAGATCCTTAGTAAGTCATTGAAGAAAACCGAGAAGAGGTCGGAGTGGCCTCTGTCGTTCATCAACGATCCAGTCAGGCAGTACTCCTCTGTAAAGCGCCGTTCGTTCACGTCGATTGGCTTTTTTTTGCCTTCATTCGTGCGAGTAGTAAAAGCAGACGCCCCTATTCTGCCGTGACCCGGATTCGAACCGGGGTTGTTGCGGCCACAACGCAAAGTACTGACCACTATACGATCACAGCGAGTTACCGAGACACACGCGGCAGGGCGGAAAGGGCTGTGCTCTCTTCGTGTGACATAATTCGGAAAAGTCCTGACGTTGCATTTCAACTGAGCCCCAGTATACATCGACCCTTCGACACTCTGAGTGACAACTCTCTTGCGTGTTTTCTCATATTTATGTAGTTTGCTTGCATGATGCCGGGAACAGCATGGTTGTTCGCTGCCATATAGTCTAGCGGTTAGGGTTCCTGGTTTTCACCCAGGCGGTTCGACTCGGTTTTGCCTCCTGCTTTCCAAAAGATCAGCACCGTGTACGAAAGAGCCGCATTAAAACTACTCGAACGTGCAAAACGTGCGAGAAGAGGGGGCGCTTGTTTCCAACCGAAACTTCTCGCGTGTGAGACGAGCTGATCATCGCTGTGGGAGGGTTACTCTGGTAGACAGGGCTGACCTTCGGCAATAGGATTTATAGTCTCCAAGATGATATTTGCACTTTCTGGAGAGGCGATTTTCTCCACTTCAGTAGCCCGATTTCGTCGATTGCGTGGAGAGGGCTGTAGAATGTGGCGCCGCCTTTCCTGCTCCGTCCATGACAGGCGTGCTGGTCTCTGGAGAGAGAGCACGGCCCATCAGCGCACTCCAATAAAGGCACTGGAAGCAGCTAAATCGCATTGGCGAAGCTCAGCGCTGGGCCGCTGGGCACGTCTTACCACCGTTTCCGTAGTGTAGTGGTTATCACGTTCGCCTCACACGCGAAAGGTCCCCGGTTCGAAACCGGGCGGAAACAGACATCTTTTGTCGCCAGGCACAAAAGGGGATTGGGGATTCGCCTAGCGCTGTGATCGAACAGACCCACTGGACCCACCTCTTAGTGTGGCGGGATCTGCACAGTGCATGTCACAGCGCATCCTGCTTTCACTTCAAGGCGCGTCCTGATGCACCCCAGTCTCCCGCGTGACAGGTGGGGACAGGTGACAGGTCCTATACTAACGAGGAAGACATCGCTCTCTCCGACCCCCGGCATCGTGTCCCGACCCACCGTGCTGGAAGCCGACGCGTGCTGTGATTCCTTTACGGAGCAGAAATGACAACCGAGGAGCCGAGAGATCATTTCAGCATTTCGCGTCTGAACGGAAAACACAAACGACCAACTCGGAATGACTTGCCTTTGACGCTTCTCAAAGCGTTCTTTGTGCATCGAACAGACCCACTCACCTCTTAGTGTGGCGGGATCTGCACAGTGCATGTCGCAGCGCTTCCTGCTTTCACTTCAATGTGCTTCCTGATGTCGAGTCGACTGCCGTGCGGAGGCTCTGAAAGCGAGAGCAATGAAAAGGTGCACGACGCTGTGAAAAAAAACAGAGAAGTGAAAGGCAGTCATTTCTCTAAGGAGGTGAAAGAAAAGCTACTCCCCGTCGGGGAATCGAACCCCAGTCTCCCGCGTGACAGGCGGGGATACTTGCCACTATACTCACGAGGAAGACATCGCTCTCTCCAACCCCCGGCATCGTGTCCCGACCCAGCATGCTGGAAGCCGATGCGTGCTGTGATCCCTTTACGGAGCAGAAATGACAACCGAGGAGCCGAGAGATCATGTCAGCATTTCGCGTCTGAACGGAAAACACAAACGACCAACTCGGAATGACTTGCCTTTGACGCTTTTCAAAGTGTTCTTTGTGCACGACGACTGCGCCGCCTAGCAGATACAAAGGGGTTGTACAACTTTGAACTAGCAAATGGAAGAGGGCTAAGCCCCCTCTCTTTTAGCCCAGGTTCGATCTGTCTCCCAGAATCACCAGGGCGCACACACACACACACACCCGTGCCGTTGAAGTGCTCTGCTTCATTTCTAAGGGCAACTCAACATTCACTCCTACCCCGAGTGCAGAAAAGACAGCATCCACAGCAACAACAGCTCAGGTCTCTGCACAGGAGCTAAGCTGCCCTCATCTCCTCTGCTCTGCGGCTCCTGCGGAGTGGAGTCCTGCCTGGAGCCGTGTTTGCAGGCGGCGGCTCCCCGCGCCCTGTCTGGGCGTCGTGTCCAAGAGCTCCTGGGAGGAAGAGAGAGCCCTCCCACTCGGGGGCTTTTCCACGGTCTGTGTGAGGAGGGGCGGGGGTGTCCAGTAGCTTATCGAGCGGAAGCCTGGGGCGGCGGAGAGCTGTGATCGTGCAGACCTTGAGGTGTCACCTCTTTGTCTGCTTTCCCGCCCCCCCTCCGCCCAAGCTCTGCTCCAAAGTAGCCCGGCAACCCCTCACACCTGCACGTGTCACAACCTAAGGTGCGGTCATGAGACACCCATGGGGTGTCGTTCTGTTCTTGCTAATTGTTTCCTGCCCGTCGCAGGCAGGAGTCCATGCGAGGAAGATGCGCTGGACAGAGCTCAGAGGGCGCAGCTGGGTGGCTTTCCTTCTGAGTGACGTTCCTGCAACACTCTCCCGCTACTCTTGGTGCGCTCATGCCACAACACAGGAAGGCTGGAGCAGGTGGCTGTGGGCTTTGCGCAGTGCCGAAATAGCTCAGTTGGGAGAGCGTTAGACTGAAGATCTAAAGGTCCCTGGTTCGATCCCGGGTTTCGGCATTTCGTTTCATCGCGCCCTTTGTTCCTCTCTCCAGCGCCACCTGCCTAAAGTGACGCGTCCCTTTCTCAGCCCGAAACGCAAGCGAGACACCAGCAGCAGTCCCTACAGGTTTCCGTAGTGTAGCGGTTATCACGTTCGCCTAACACGCGAAAGGTCCCCGGTTCGAGACCGGGCGGAAACAGCCTCGTTTTGCACGCTCCTGTACTTCACAGAGGTCTTGAGCGACCGGTCATTTGTTCCCAATGTATTTCCGGTGCCTTCGTGCACTCTTGTACCAAACGCACGTTCCTTCTGTACGCGGAGCCGATCATTTGCAATTGGGCTGTGCCGACAGACCAGGACGAGCTCTGTCGGCTCAAAAGCAGCGCAGGACCTGCAAGAACAACAGAAAGATTAGCATCCAGCGGGGGCCTCTTAGTGAGCCCAAGAGCTCATCAAGAATCGGCTCCAGCAACAGGGCTGGGCGCATTGTTCCATTCTCCGCCCACTCTCGGTGTAAACAAGTCCCTCCTGGTCTCTGCTTGAAATGCACTTTCCTGCGTTTGCTTTGGTGTAACTGGCTTCCCCTGCATGGGCGAATGTGAAGAAGATCCTTAGTAAGTCATTGAAGAAAACCGAGAAGAGGTCGGAGTGGCCTCTGTCGTTCATCAACGATCCAGTCAGGCAGTACTCCTCTGTAAAGCGCCGTTCGTTCACGTCGATTGGCTTTTTTTTGCCTTCATTCGTGCGAGTAGTAAAAGCAGACGCCCCTATTCTGCCGTGACCCGGATTCGAACCGGGGTTGTTGCGGCCACAACGCAAAGTACTGACCACTATACGATCACAGCGAGTTACCGAGACACACGCGGCAGGGCGGAAAGGGCTGTGCTCTCTTCGTGTGACATAATTCGGAAAAGTCCTGACGTTGCATTTCAACTGAGCCCCAGTATACATCGACCCTTCGACACTCTGAGTGACAACTCTCTTGCGTGTTTTCTCATATTTATGTAGTTTGCTTGCATGATGCCGGGAACAGCATGGTTGTTCGCTGCCATATAGTCTAGCGGTTAGGGTTCCTGGTTTTCACCCAGGCGGTTCGACTCGGTTTTGCCTCCTGCTTTCCAAAAGATCAGCACCGTGTACGAAAGAGCCGCATTAAAACTACTCGAACGTGCAAAACGTGCGAGAAGAGGGGGCGCTTGTTTCCAACCGAAACTTCTCGCGTGTGAGACGAGCTGATCATCGCTGTGGGAGGGTTACTCTGGTAGACAGGGCTGACCTTCGGCAATAGGATTTATAGTCTCCAAGATGATATTTGCACTTTCTGGAGAGGCGATTTTCTCCACTTCAGTAGCCCGATTTCGTCGATTGCGTGGAGAGGGCTGTAGAATGTGGCGCCGCCTTTCCTGCTCCGTCCATGACAGGCGTGCTGGTCTCTGGAGAGAGAGCACGGTCCATCAGCGCACTCCAATAAAGGCACTGGAAGCAGCTAAATCGCATTGGCGAAGCTCAGCGCTGGGCCGCTGGGCACGTCTTACCACCGTTTCCGTAGTGTAGTGGTTATCACGTTCGCCTCACACGCGAAAGGTCCCCGGTTCGAAACCGGGCGGTAACAGACATCTTTTGTCGCCAGGCACAAAAGGGGATTGGGGATTCGCCTAGCGCTGTGATCGAACAGACCCACTGGACCCACCTCTTAGTGTGGCGGGATCTGCACAGTGCATGTCACAGCGCATCCTGCTTTCACTTCAAGGCGCGTCCTGATGCACCCCAGTCTCCCGCGTGACAGGTGGGGACAGGTGACAGGTCCTATACTAACGAGGAAGACATCGCTCTCTCCGACCCCCGGCATCGTGTCCCGACCCACCGTGCTGGAAGCCGACGCGTGCTGTGATTCCTTTACGGAGCAGAAATGACAACCGAGGAGCCGAGAGATCATTTCAGCATTTCGCGTCTGAACGGAAAACACAAACGACCAACTCGGAATGACTTGCCTTTGACGCTTCTCAAAGCGTTCTTTGTGCATCGAACAGACCCACTCACCTCTTAGTGTGGCGGGATCTGCACAGTGCATGTCGCAGCGCTTCCTGCTTTCACTTCAATGTGCTTCCTGATGTCGAGTCGACTGCCGTGCGGAGGCTCTGAAAGCGAGAGCAATGAAAAGGTGCACGACGCTGTGAAAGAAAACAGAGAAGTGAAAGGCAGTCATTTCTCTAAGGAGGTGAAAGAAAAGCTACTCCCCGTCGGGGAATCGAACCCCGGTCTCCCGCGTGACAGGCGGGGATACTTGCCACTATACTAACGAGGAAGACATCGCGCTCTCCAACCCCCGGCATCGTGTCCCGACCCAGCATGCTGGAAGCCGACGCGTGCTGTGATCCCTTTACGGAGCAGAAATGACAACCGAGGAGCCGAGAGATCATGTCAGCATTTCGCGTCTGAACGGAAAACACAAACGACCAACTCGGAATGACTTGCCTTTGACGCTTTTCAAAGTGTTCTTTGTGCACGACGACTGCGCCGCCTAGCAGATACAAAGGGGTTGTACAACTTTGAACTAGCAAATGGAAGAGGGCTAAGCCCCCTCTCTTTTAGCCCAGGTTCGATCTGTCTCCCAGAATCACCAGGGCGCACACACACACACACACCCGTGCCGTTGAAGTGCTCTGCTTCATTTCTAAGGGCAACTCAACATTCACTCCTACCCCGAGTGCAGAAAAGACAGCATCCACAGCAACAACAGCTCAGGTCTCTGCACAGGAGCTAAGCTGCCCTCATCTCCTCTGCTCTGCGGCTCCTGCGGAGTGGAGTCCTGCCTGGAGCCGTGTTTGCAGGCGGCGGCTCCCCGCGCCCTGTCTGGGCGTCGTGTCCAAGAGCTCCTGGGAGGAAGAGAGAGCCCTCCCACTCGGGGGCTTTTCCACGGTCTGTGTGAGGAGGGGCGGGGGTGTCCAGTAGCTTATCGAGCGGAAGCCTGGGGCGGCGGAGAGCTGTGATCGTGCAGACCTTGAGGTGTCACCTCTTTGTCTGCTTTCCCGCCCCCCCTCCGCCCAAGCTCTGCTCCAAAGTAGCCCGGCAACCCCTCACACCTGCACGTGTCACAACCTAAGGTGCGGTCATGAGACACCCATGGGGTGTCGTTCTGTTCTTGCTAATTGTTTCCTGCCCGTCGCAGGCAGGAGTCCATGCGAGGAAGATGCGCTGGACAGAGCTCAGAGGGCGCAGCTGGGTGGCTTTCCTTCTGAGTGACGTTCCTGCAACACTCTCCCGCTACTCTTGGTGCGCTCATGCCACAACACAGGAAGGCTGGAGCAGGTGGCTGTGGGCTTTGCGCACTGCCGAAATAGCTCAGTTGGGAGAGCGTTAGACTGAAGATCTAAAGGTCCCTGGTTCGATCCCGGGTTTCGGCATTTCGTTTCATCGCGACCTTTGTTCCTCTCTCCAGCGCCACCTGCCTAAAGTGACGCGTCCCTTTCTCAGCCCGAAACGCAAGCGAGACACCAGCAGCAGTCCCTACAGGTTTCCGTAGTGTAGCGGCTATCACGTTCGCCTAACACGCGAAAGGTCCCCGGTTCGAGACCGGGCGGAAACAGCCTCGTTTTGCACGCTCCTGTACTTCACAGAGGTCTTGAGCGACCGGTCATTTGTTCCCAATGTATTTCCGGTGCCTTCGTGCACTCTTGTACCAAACGCACGTTCCTTCTGTACGCGGAGCCGATCATTTGCAATTGGGCTGTGCCGACAGACCAGGTCGAGCTCTGTCGGCTCAAAAGCAGCGCAGGACCTGCAAGAACAACAGAAAGATTAGCATCCAGCGGGGGCCTCTTAGTGAGCCCAAGAGCTCATCAAGAATCGGCTCCAGCAACAGGGCTGGGCGCATTGTTCCATTCTCCGCCCACTCTCGGTGTAAACAAGTCCCTCCTGGTCTCTGCTTGAAATGCACTTTCCTGCGTTTGCTTTGGTGTAACTGGCTTCCCCTGCATGGGCGAATGTGAAGAAGATCCTTAGTAAGTCATTGAAGAAAACCGAGAAGAGGTCGGAGTGGCCTCTGTCGTTCATCAACGATCCAGTCAGGCAGTACTCCTCTGTAAAGCGCCGTTCGTTCACGTCGATTGGCTTTTTTTTGCCTTCATTCGTGCGAGTAGTAAAAGCAGACGCCCCTATTCTGCCGTGACCCGGATTCGAACCGGGGTTGTTGCGGCCACAACGCAAAGTACGGACCACTATACGATCACAGCGAGTTACCGAGACACACGCGGCAGGGCGGAAAGGGCTGTGCTCTCTTCGTGTGACAATTCGGAAAAGTCCTGACGTTGCATTTCAACTGAGCCCCAGTATACATCGACCCTTCGACACTCTGAGTGACAACTCTCTTGCGTGTTTTCTCATATTTATGTAGTTTGCTTGCATGATGCCGGGAACAGCATGGTTGTTCGCTGCCATATAGTCTAGCGGTTAGGGTTCCTGGTTTTCACCCAGGCGGTTCGACTCGGTTTTGCCTCCTGCTTTCCAAAAGATCAGCACCGTGTACGAAAGAGCCGCATTAAAACTACTCGAACGTGCAAAACGTGCGAGAAGAGGGGGCGCTTGTTTCCAACCGAAACTTCTCGCGTGTGAGACGAGCTGATCATCGCTGTGGGAGGGTTACTCTGGTAGACAGGGCTGACCTTCGGCAATAGGATTTATAGTCTCCAAGATGATATTTGCACTTTCTGGAGAGGCGATTTTCTCCACTTCAGTAGCCCGATTTCGTCGATTGCGTGGAGAGGGCTGTAGAATGTGGCGCCGCCTTTCCTGCTCCGTCCATGACAGGCGTGCTGGTCTCTGGAGAGAGAGCACGGCCCATCAGCGCACTCCAATAAAGGCACTGGAAGCAGCTAAATCGCATTGGCGAAGCTCAGCGCTGGGCCGCTGGGCACGTCTTACCACCGTTTCCGTAGTGTAGTGGTTATCACGTTCGCCTCACACGCGAAAGGTCCCCGGTTCGAAACCGGGCGGAAACAGACATCTTTTGTCGCCAGGCACAAAAGGGGATTGGGGATTCGCCTAGCGCTGTGATCGAACAGACCCACTGGACCCACCTCTTAGTGTGGCGGGATCTGCACAGTGCATGTCACAGCGCATCCTGCTTTCACTTCAAGGCGCGTCCTGATGCACCCCAGTCTCCCGCGTGACAGGTGGGGACAGGTGACAGGTCCTATACTAACGAGGAAGACATCGCTCTCTCCGACCCCCGGCATCGTGTCCCGACCCACCGTGCTGGAAGCCGACGCGTGCTGTGATTCCTTTACGGAGCAGAAATGACAACCGAGGAGCCGAGAGATCATTTCAGCATTTCGCGTCTGAACGGAAAACACAAACGACCAACTCGGAATGACTTGCCTTTGACGCTTCTCAAAGCGTTCTTTGTGCATCGAACAGACCCACTCACCTCTTAGTGTGGCGGGATCTGCACAGTGCATGTCGCAGCGCTTCCTGCTTTCACTTCAATGTGCTTCCTGATGTCGAGTCGACTGCCGTGCGGAGGCTCTGAAAGCGAGAGCAATGAAAAGGTGCACGACGCTGTGAAAGAAAACAGAGAAGTGAAAGGCAGTCATTTCTCTAAGGAGGTGAAAGAAAAGCTACTCCCCGTCGGGGAATCGAACCCCGGTCTCCCGCGTGACAGGCGGGGATACTTGCCACTATACTCACAAGGAAGACATCGCTCTCTCCAACCCCCGGCATCGTGTCCCGACCCAGCATGCTGGAAGCCGACGCGTGCTGTGATCCCTTTACGGAGCAGAAATGACAACCGAGGAGCCGAGAGATCATGTCAGCATTTCGCGTCTGAACGGAAAACACAAACGACCAACTCGGAATGACTTGCCTTTGACGCTTTTCAAAGTGTTCTTTGTGCACGACGACTGCGCCGCCTAGCAGATACAAAGGGGTTGTACAACTTTGAACTAGCAAATGGAAGAGGGCTAAGCCCCCTCTCTTTTAGCCCAGGTTCGATCTGTCTCCCAGAATCACCAGGGCGCACACACACACACACACCCGTGCCGTTGAAGTGCTCTGCTTCATTTCTAAGGGCAACTCAACATTCACTCCTACCCCGAGTGCAGAAAAGACAGCATCCACAGCAACAACAGCTCAGGTCTCTGCACAGGAGCTAAGCTGCCCTCATCTCCTCTGCTCTGCGGCTCCTGCGGAGTGGAGTCCTGCCTGGAGCCGTGTTTGCAGGCGGCGGCTCCCCGCGCCCTGTCTGGGCGTCGTGTCCAAGAGCTCCTGGGAGGAAGAGAGAGCCCTCCCACTCGGGGGCTTTTCCACGGTCTGTGTGAGGAGGGGCGGGGGTGTCCAGTAGCTTATCGAGCGGAAGCCTGGGGCGGCGGAGAGCTGTGATCGTGCAGACCTTGAGGTGTCACCTCTTTGTCTGCTTTCCCGCCCCCCCTCCGCCCAAGCTCTGCTCCAAAGTAGCCCGGCAACCCCTCACACCTGCACGTGTCACAACCTAAGGTGCGGTCATGAGACACCCATGGCGTGTCGTTCTGTTCTTGCTAATTGTTTCCTGCCCGTCGCAGGCAGGAGTCCATGCGAGGAAGATGCGCTGGACAGAGCTCAGAGGGCGCAGCTGGGTGGCTTTCCTTCTGAGTGACGTTCCTGCAACACTCTCCCGCTACTCTTGGTGCGCTCATGCCACAACACAGGAAGGCTGGAGCAGGTGGCTGTGGGCTTTGCGCACCGCCGAAATAGCTCAGTTGGGAGAGCGTTAGACTGAAGATCTAAAGATCCCGGGTTTCGGCATTTTGTTTCATCGCGCCCTTTGTTCCTTTCTCCAGCACCCCCTTCCTAAAGTGACGCTTCCCTTTCTCAGCCAGAAATGCAAGCGAGACACCAGCAGCAGTCCCTGCTGGTTTCCGTAGTGTAGAGGCTGTCGCGTCAGCCTTACACCTGAAAAGTCCCCGGTTTGAGACCGGGCGGAAACAGCATCGTTTTGCACGCTCCTGTACTTCACAGAGGTCTTGAGCGACCGGTCATTTGTTCCCAATGTATTTCCGGTGCCTTCGTACACTCTTGTACCAAACGCACGTTCCTTCTGTACGCGGAGCCGATCATTTGCAATTGGGCTGTGCCGACAGATCAGGACGAGCTCTGTCCGCTCAAAAGCAGCACAGGACCTGCAAGAACAACAGAAAGATTAGCATCCAGCGGGGGCCTCTTAGTGAGCCCAAGAGCTCATCAAGAATCGGCTCCAGCAACAGGGCTGGGCGCATTGTTCCATTCTCCGCCCACTCTCGGTGTAAACAAGTCCCTCCTGGTCTCTGCTTGAAATGCACTTTCCTGCGTTTGCTTTGGTGTAACTGGCTTCCCCTGCATGGGCGAATGTGAAGATCCTTAGTAAGTCATTGAAGAAAACCGAGAAGAGGTCGGAGTGGCCTCTGTCGTTCATGAACGATCCAGTCAGGCAGTACTCTTCTGTAAAGCGCCGTTCGTTCACATCGATTGGCTTTTTTTTGCCTTCATTCGTGCGAGTAGTAAAAGCAGACGCCCCTATTCTGCCGTGACCCAGATTCGAACCGGGGTTGTTGCGGCTACAACGCAAAGTACTGACCACTATATGATCACAGCGAGTTACCGAGACACACGCGGCAGGGTGGAAAGGGCTGTGCTCTCTTCGTGTGACATAATTCGGAAAAGTCCTGACGTTGCATTTCAACTGAGCCCCAGTATACATCGACCCTTCGACACTCTGAGTGACAACTCTCTTGCGTGTTTTCTCATATTTATGTAGTTTGCTTGCATGATGCCGGTGAAGTGGAAATCTAATAAGTAAATTGATTCTTAAAAATGTAGAGAGCTTTGAAAAAATATATTGGTGCTTTTAGATAATATATTTCAAGGATGTAACTGCTGTGCTACAGTGCGTGCAGAATTTTAGAAAACAGTTCGTCAACAAAGTACACTGTTTAGGTTAGTTTAGAAGACAATGTACCAAAACAATATATGCTGTCTGGGTCATTAGAATTAGCTGAAAGTAACTGATAAGCTTTGAATAACAAATCTAGTTTTTCTTCTCTCGCTCTATGATGTAATCGGTTTTCTCTTAGAGAAAGGGGAAGTTTTAGAAGGGACCAAGTGCTGAACTTTTTTACAGCGCAACGTCTTATAAAAACCCTGTACTGCTTGTAACAAATTTAGTCTCTGGTTGCACTTTGCAGGGCTCCCAATATTGCAATATTGAAATAAAGACCTTACTCAGGTGAGAACTCTCTCTTGAGGCTTCCTTGATAGTTATATTTCCATGACAATTTGGGGGCTCGTCCGGGATCACAAACCTGAGTGCGAACGGCTGCTGAAACTCCATCCGGACCCGGACAATTTTAGCAAATTGGACGAACCTCGGAGGATAAACTGTTTATCCTTCCAGAGACGCGTCTGGAGAATTGGCAGCTGTCTGACGTCAGTAAGTGATCCTTTAAAATTAATAGTTATATTTCCATGACAAGAGAAAAACAATCAACACCCCTACCACCTCCACCAATCCTAACCTTGTTTTTACTATACCCTCTGACCTTTCCCTTTCACCCCTTTGCATCCTCAGCTAACATATTTTAAAATTACAATAGACTGTATAGTATTTATGTTTAAAATTAAGATAAATATGTCAAAATATCAAAATCCAACTGCACAGTGCTATTGTAAGAATGCTTGTCAAGTTCTCAAACAAACCTGCATTGTATTTTTAAAATATTTCAGCAGAGGATTCAACTGGAGTATAAATGAAGATTCGACGATAATTTTTTTTGAGTGAATATGGTTTTCTGGGGAGTTGCAATGTTGGGCATTATTGGACATTTCCCGGTGACCCTGACACGTGTTTAACACTCGCATTTCCTGCAAATATTAAAATGGTTAACGTTTCGCTGAGAAATCCAATCGACTGAAGACAATGTTTATATCGCAAAAGAACCCCGTCCCTGGGTGGACTCGAACCACCAACCTTTCGGTTAACAACCGAACGCGCTAACCGATTGCGCCACAGAAGCTGACTGGTAAGGTCCTTTCTCGAATCACAAGTTTTCGGTTAAAAAACCGTTTATTTTGCCAGCCTGTAATATTTCTTCTGCACTGATAACCAAGAATTGAATTTCATTTTTCGCAAGCTGTGTGAATTTAATCAAAAACAAGTTTTCCAGAAAGGAAATGAACACATGCATTTAACGAAATCAAGCCCTTTGTGATTGCCCGAAATGATACGTTCTGTACTACAAGATAGGAAGAAAGACACGGCTGGGATTTGAATCTCGGTTCTTTTGTTTAATAGAAAAGCGCTTTAACCAACTAGGACAACCTTCACCTTTTACAGCCGCTTGGACACACCGCTCTGAGACATCTGCGTTCAGTAAGCGCTGAACCTGCGCTCAGAGCAAATTGCCTCTTTTACATAGCAGCCCCGACACTGAGAAACGAAGAGAACTGGCTTTTATCTGCCATTTTCATGTCCAATGCGTTTGACATCTCCCAAGGGCGACAGAGTTCTTTTGCGACACTATTTCTTCTTCTTTTTTATTTCTGTACGCTTTGATAAAAAACGAGAAATCGTGCAACGGAAAAATGTCTTTTTTTCATAGAGAAAACGTGCACCAGGAAATGTTGTGTTGAGAAGAAATGATTTAACATGATACGTGACCTAATTTATCCGAGCAATTGCTCGACCAGCAAGATCTGGAGAGGTTGGAGAGTCTGGTGGATGTGATAATTATACGGTGTTGTGGAAGAAAACAGTCTTTCTTTGAATTCTCAGTCAGAATTTCAGTGCGAAACATAAACCCCTTGTCTGATTTAAAGAGATTATATTTTAAAACTCATAAAAAATAAGAAAACACATGTTTCTCACTTTGAAATTTTAGACGGAGCGGTGCATTACTAGTAGCGGCGCTGAGCACACTATGGGGGAATTCAGGTCATGTGAAATGCCAGCGGTTTAATAAGCAATGCGTCTGATTTCGGATCATAAGATTGTAGGTTCGACTTCTACCTGGCTCGTGTAAATTTTATTCAAGCTCCTCAGTAATAGCTGTATATTATGTAATGAACCGCACCTGAAAGCAAACGTTGGGTCTGTTTCCTTTGTTTTCCAGCATGAAATAGCAAATCGTTACAAAAAGCACCTGCTAATGTCCAATAGCGGGTTTTGTTTTCAAATTACAGTTTCAGGCTTCAGACACTTTTTAATAAAACAAAAGTGTCCGGAAACTCATTAACTTTCAGGTTTGCTTGAACCTGTATTAAAAAAAGTTATCTGAAACTTCCGGGATTCCATTATCTGATGTAGCTGTCTCTAAAGTTGGACGTGATGTTAAGCAGATGTGAACTGTGCCTTTTCTCTTAAAAAAAAAAACAAAGTTCTTTTTTACCCTCCACTCCAATGCTGGAGACTGTAAGCCTGTGTGAGCTCCACACTGCGTGTCCTGTACTGCTCTATTTTGTTTTGATTATCTATGTGGTGTACAGATAGAACTCAACTGCATGGGGTGAATTCCGTGTTCAGGACCAGCAGAACCTGAAAAAGTAACAGCTGACCTCGACATGATCTGAACACGCAGCCTTCCGATCTGGAGTCAGGCGCGCTACCGTTGCACCACGAAGTCACGGTTGTCAGTGCTGCTGAATTTCCCAAAGGAGACAAATCAGCTTCACAAAAAAAAAAATCTCCTGTGAAGAGCGCAGCTCTCCGAAGAGAGTCTCTTCTTCCCAGACCACATTTTATTCTTCCTGCGCAGCTCTTGTGCAGGTGTTGTTCTCAATTACAGATCCAGGAACACTGATTTTTTTTCTATTTTGTTTTAAATTAAGTACCCCATGGTGCAACGGTAGCACGTCTGACTCTAAATCCCCAAGTTCATTTTCAAAGTATATCGGAGTCAACTGATACTGATCAGGTTCTGCTGCTACTGAACCCGCAGTCTTCACCTTAAGGTTCAATTCCTCAAGCCTTTTGACCTTATATGTCCATCCCTTCTCGTCAAAACTCGTATTTTCACAGAGTACCCTTCAGAAATCGCGGTATAGAATGAAAAAACTCCAGTAGATCTCGGCCGCTGTTGGTGATTTTCCTTTAAAAATAAATGAATCTCTGGAAATTTTACGGAGTGTATCACTTTCACTGAGACCGAGAAGTGTTAAGCTGTACATGAGTCTTTGTGGTTCGGTTGTTAAGCAAAAGGGTGGTGGTTTGAGCCCTCCCAGGGACACTATGAGCCTTTTAATGTACACACCCGTCTCACTTTATCTCCACAGCCGGTCTTGTACCGCAATCAAATACAGAGCCCGTAGGAGGCAGTAAGCTTGCATATATAGCTGTGTATATAATGAAGAAGCAGAGGTTAGTTTCTCATCTGCGCGTTACAGAGCCTTACGCAACTCGTACTGTACCAACAGCTAGGGTTTGATCCCTGCACGGGCTATTAGTTGAAAAGCCATTGTAAATGACGTGTAAGAGATTTATAGATACTGTAGATCAGTGGTTCTCAAACTGTGGTACGCGTACCGGCAGTGGTACGTGGAGTGCCACCAGGTGGTACGCCAAATGACCCTGGAACTGTGTAGTGTGCACTGAAAAATCGGGACGGGTTTTCATATTTTGTATTTTAATACTTGTCAAATACGCAGCCTACATACTACGATACAGTGCGTGCTAATACTTCAGTGGACACAAGAGATACTCTGTAATTCTATACCACTCTATAGGAATGCGTGCTACGGATGCAAGTGACCAATTGTATTTAAAAAAAGCTATTGTATCTCCAGCAAATAGGGAGAAAGGAGAATGTGCGTGATTTTGGAACAATGCCAACATTGTAAACACAGGAATGCATAGAAATACGTGCTACGAACGCAGGCAATCTTGTGAGCACACGAAAGCGTGATAGAAAAATATTTAAGAACTGTTCGAATTTGAGAAAAATACACCGAGCGTCTCTGTGTTTCGCTCCCATGCGCATGAAATAAAAACTTTAAATAAATACGGAAATAAAAACGGAAACGCGGAAAAAGCTTGCGGATTGCTAAAGCAGGTAAGCTACACTACTTTTGAAGAACCTTATTTACCGTTGGCAAAAGAGCTGACACGTATTATGTGTGGAAAAAAAGCTGCTAAACAGCTCGACCTGCTGCCCCCCTCCCCCTGAAAGACACAGTCATTCATAGAATTATTGAAATGAAGGATTATATCAAAAGTACACTGATAGAGCGCGTTAAGATGAGCAGATGTTTTTCACTGCAATTAGATGAGTCTGTAGTCGATTTGGCCAATTTGCTCGTTTACGTTAGATACGAGTTTGAGGGTATGTCCCATGAAGACTTTCTGTTCTGTAAACCGCTACCAACAGGAACTACAGGAGAGCACATATTTCAGCTTCAGAATGAATTTATCGAAGAGAATGACCTCGACTTGATAAAATGCATCTGAGTTTGTACAGACGGTGCTAGAGCAATGACAAGCCGACATAACGGTGCAGTTGCACGAATTAGAGAGGTTGCTCCAGAAATTAATGTACGCATTACAACATCCACCGCGAGACCTTTGCCGTCAAGAAAATGCCTGATGATTTAATATCTGTTAGACTCTGTTGTGAATTGTATCAAGGCTTGAAAAATTAATTCACATCTCCTTTGCTCAACTAAATAGGCTCACCCCTCTCACTGAAATGGTGCTTTTTTATTAGTTGTTGTTAATGTTTTTTTTTCTGTAAAATACTTTGAGAAGCCACCTTTAAAGGCGCTATATCAAATAAAGTTCATTATTATAATATTTATTATATGTATGTGTGAGTATGTGCACGTACACTCATGTTGGTCATTGAGAATTTCTGGGGTTCCTATGAGATGATGACTTGTAGGTGGTACTTGGATGCTTTGGTTGGATTAGGGGTGGTACTTGGTCCAAAAAGTTTGAGAACCACTGCTGTAGATACTTTATTGATCCCATGAGGGAAATTAATAAAGCTTATCCAGCTGGCTTTTATGTTTCACACTAAATTGCGATCTTGAAACCAAAATAATTAGAAATATGGAACACAACCATTGTTCTCCAAGAAGGAAAGCTGTTTAACACTGACGTCACTCCTTTTTATTTAACCCAGATTGTGAAGACAACTCCACCCTATCAAAGGAAAATGTTGCACAAAAGTTGGAAAGCACACTCTGAATCCATCTGTACTGTATATTTGATTTCCGCGATCCGTTCAAGGCTGCTTGGTGCTTCGCAAGCAAGTCATGTTCAGGGAAGAAACTCAGCTTAGAGAACTACTGGTGCATTTTCACTCATTGAATTTGATCTTTGTACTCTCTTTTCATTCTCAGCTATAATATTTCAAAATTACAGTTCGGATTTGTTGGAAAACTTCACAGGCATTATTAAGTTAGGACTGTACAATTGTATTTTAATATCTTGGTATATTTACCTTCATTTTAATATGGATGTAACCATAAATGTTGTACTTTTGTCGTACATTTTAACTGAGGACGCACGACGACTATTATACCTTGTGATACATGCAAGACATCTGTAAACGAAGATGTAATTACAGTCAAATTGGCAATTAACAGAAAACCACAATTGTATAATATTATTTCTCTATGTCGATGATCAGTTGAAGGATTTGAAGAAACTATATATTATTCCTCGATATCGATGATCAGTTGAAGGATTTGAAGAAACAGCAGCGATAGCAGGTGATTTTGGTTTTGAACCCATTTTTACACCTCAATAATCCATTTGTCCTCAAAAAAAAGAAAAGACAGGCATGTTTTGAGTCTCATAATGATCATCTTCTCGATCCAAAGAAACATATAAATTTGATTCCTTCCGTAGTATTTTGGATTTTCTTACGAAGATCTCACGAAGTATTGCCAGGATCTATATTTAGCGTTCGGTAGCGATAACACTGCTGATATTGATTGAGTAGAAATCTATGATGTATTGACAACTTTATCTGAAGCGAGAAGTCCTAGAACGCTGTCTATGAAGTGTTAGGATTCATACCAAGATATGCTTTTTGTTTTCAACCCAAAATGCTGCTATTGCATTACACATTATATGAACATTACCAGTTTTGGTAGCTTCTCTGCATGATTTTTCAAAACTGAAACTAATTACAAAATTATTTAAGATCAACCATGACAAAAAAATTATAAATCAGGACTAATATTAATATCAACTGATGTTACTACAGAAAAAAAGATTTAACTGAAATATTAATAAGACTATGCAAGCCTAAAAAGTAGAACAATTCAATTTATATAACTTTTTTTTTTTAGAAATGGGCTCACACACCGGAAGACACTAACGTTTCTCTTCGTTAGAGTATGTGAATAACAGTTTAACCCAAAATATTTGGAGTCCAGAGGGAGGACTTGCTCGCTGAATGATCTCTCAAGAAATCCCTGGTGAGATTCAACAGGTGTTTTCTTCAACAGCCACTAAAAGTCTGATGACCTTCTCTGGATTTCCTGAATATGACGTAAAATTAGTTCAAATCATTTGGTAGTTAACACAACAAAATGCTTTGGAGGTACATTTAAAACAGCAGAGCAAGACTGTAGCACTTCGTGTGTGACTGAATTTAATTGTGTAAACCTGGCTCTCTATGAACACGAGCAAAGAGTTCTTACTCAACAGAAGATTGCGATGTGAGCACAATAATATAAGACATCTGGAGACACCAGAGATTGAACTCAGGACTTCATACATGAAAAGCATGCACTCTACCACTGAGCTACATCCCCTATGGCACCGATGGTGGAACTGACTTAAAGATGTGCATATGTTTACTGACCACAATCCACCCTTCATGAATAATTGAAATGAATAATTTATTTTTATATCCAGTCACATGGGCGACGGTGGTTGATTCTTCAATGGGGGAGTGCGTTTTTCTACCTCCTTACTCGACTGTCTTTCAATTATGTTTTCTTTGAAACCTTTTTGCATCTTTTAAGTGCTTGCAATTAAATTACGCATAGAAAAACAGCAGTACAGTTGATGTTCATGGACTGATGCACACAACTCCAGTGATAAAGCCCTTTTGTAAATATTTTAGAAGAATGTTAAAGGGCGAAACAACGCTCCAACCACGTGAATGGTAACAAGAAGGATCGTGTTCTTATTTAATATGTGCTTTTGAATTGCCTTGTCAATACACACAGGCTTTAGAGATGGACAAATAATTGAGTGAATCAAATTAGTTTTTGTTGGTCGTCTGTGTCTTCATAACTTTGTAGGTGAGAGAGAGGATTGCGAAAATGTGCAGGTGCTTCTCAGAAGTGCGTTGGTGGTATAGGTTCCTTCAAATAACTGAGCCAGTGCATCCCAAATCTTTTCAAGATGATCTGTGATCTGGTAACACATCTCCTGAAACTAACATTCGAGGTAGGAAGTGTGCTCTTAAACACCAAAACACTCAAAAAGGAAGAAGCAGATCTCTGTACACAAGACGGTAGTGCGATATTAGAATTTCAGAGTTCTTGACGGATTCAGGCTCCTTCTCAGAGGTCCTTGCTCGCCAAATAACTTTGCATCTGAGGAAGAGCACCACGGAAAAAACCCAACTCAACAAGAGAGCGCGTTGGTTGCTCTTGCTCTTAATGCAAGGAGCTGTTTTTTTTTTCCTCGCAATAATAATTATTAACCAGAAACAGCAGCACAGGTAGGTCGCATTTGTGATTATGTCATTTCTCTGCTTCAGCAAGGTCAATAAAAGACTCTGAAAGTAGTAAAGCAAAACTGAACTCAAAATCATATTAGGAATTCTGAGCGATATCTCCATACAGGTAATCCAATAAGAACGTTGAAATATTTGAATATTATCTCTCTGTAGATTGCGCTGCTTTTTACCCAGAGTAAAACTATTGGATTGAAGGAATGCTAACCGCTGGGTTAAAATGTATAGTTGTTATTTGGAGAAATCTGTAAACTCATGATCGACAGTGCTGATTATTTTCCGGAGACGGAGCACTGATGACCTATCCGAGCTAATTGATAAAGCTCACCCAGTGGATACTCTAGCAGAACGTCAAAGAACATTCACCTTTGTATCCAAAGAAACCACAGGAACAACATCAGGAAGCACAATCAATTCCCCTTTTAAATCTTTCCTGTAAGGTATGCTATGTGAATTCATGAAGTTAATCCTCTGATCTCTTTTGATCACGAACAAAGTACTTCTGATGGAGCGCTATGTTCAAAGATTTAATAAGCTTTACCCCTGCCAACGATTCGGCGTGAAGAATTAAAAGTTTCACAGACAAAAGCAGCTCACCACCACAGCCAATATTGAATGTACTGTACTTGCCGGTACACTATCATGTGCACTGCCTCAAAAGTGATCTTGGCAGATGTTGTTCCCTACATAAAGCTGAACGTGCCAAAGAGAATTTCTGTTGAGAAAACAAAATATTTTTTCTGCCTTGATGTTAAGCCTGTCTTTTAGAAAGTCTATCTCTTAACACCTCCTGCAGCCTAACAAAAAGCACTTTTACTGATCGTATTGCAGGTCTTAAAACACTAACATTTGGCAGCGGTGGGATTCGAACCCACGCCCCCAGAGAGATTGGAGCCTAAAGCCAGTGCCTTAAACCGCTTGGCCACGCTACCTTCCTCCATGTCCATCTTCCTCACATTGCTGGCTTGGACTGGGGGGCTTCAGCTCTTGTCGTCGGATCTAATGATATCATGACGTGGAAGTGACTGCACCTTCATCTTCCGAGATGCTTTCAATAGCACAAACGCTACTTTCACCGGCACAAACATAGCAATAACGAAGGAGGTGGGTTTCATCCTTTGTGCTGTTTGTAGGGGCGCAACTCTACGTCGATCTACTGACTTGAAGAGCAAAAATCAAAATCCTCTCCTACTACTATTGCTTTTTTCATAGTTTCTTCAAATCCTTCATTTGAACGTCGATTTTGAAGGATATTGATGATAATACCACATAAATTGTGGTTTTCTTGTGATCGCCAATTTTATTCAAATATCAGCCTTTTTTACGGTTCCTTGCGTGTTTCACAAGGTATAATAGCCCCCCTCGCATCCTCAGCTAACATATTTTAAAATTACAATAGCTTATAAAGCATGCATGTTTACATTTATATTAAAATTAAAGTAAATATACAAGAATACATACAGTACTAACCCAATAATTCTTGTCAGGTTCTCCAACAAATCTGCGTTGTTATTTTAACATGTTTCAGCTGAGGGTGCAAAAGGAGTATAAATGAATTTTCCTGCCAGCCATTCAAAGACCAAATTCCATGAGTGAACATTATTTTCTCAGAAGTTGCCGGCATTGGACTTTGCCGGTGGTATTGAATTATGTCCAAACTGTTGTAGTAGTTCCTTCTTGAAATTCGACACGTGCAAAGCACTCGTAATATCATAGGTGTTAAAGTTCGCTGAGTCTATTCGAGTCATGGTGTGTATCCCTGCCTATCATTGGGAGACAGGTAGCTTTTTTACACTCAGATTCCAATCTTCAATGCTTTGTGTGAGAGCTTACATAACTTTCATTTTCTCACATTTTCTGACGACTGTTCCAAAGGGGCACCCTGTCAATTCCGAATACTTTTCAAAAATCTGCCTGCATGTTTGATTATTGTCATTTAATTTAAAAAAAGTTCAATATTGATCATAACTAAAGAAAATAATGATCATGAACAAAAAAGGGATAAAGATGCAAGTCGATCTTGAATCACAGCTGGGTGACACGGGCTTCTGTTCTGATATGGTTGTATGAGAAACAGGAGGAATCGCCAATCTCCTATAGAACATGAGTTGAATCAGGAGTGAGACATTTCGTATACTCGTGCATATGTCAACGCCTGACCTACATCGTAAAACTAACATTAAGTTGTCAGAGACATTCATTTATATACAAACAAGAGACAGACCAAGTAATAATTCTACATTAGTTCAGGTGGGTAAACCTGAACTAACTAACTAATAAACCTATTAATAATTCTACATTAACGTGTCCTACACTGATCAGACTAATTGACATGGTCTGATTCAGAGCCTGTGCAGTTCGTGCTAATTACAACAACGACAGTTCTGAACCCTCATCACCGAACTGAGCACAAGTTCAGCTGTTCTCCAGTTTTGTTACGCATGGTTTTTCATTGCAATTGAGTTCAGAGCTGGAGCTGATCTCCAGACAGTACAGTGTTTTGGGTAAGTTGTCGATGCAGGAGGCTGCAGACAACTTACCCAAAGTGTTTTCTATAGCTTTCAGGTGCAGTTCATTTATATAAAAGAATGTAAGTGGTATAAACTCAACAAGCCAGATGGCAGTCGAACCCATAATTTTCTGACACGAGGCCTAACGCGTTATTCATTACGCCACTGACCCTGCTATTATAGTGTTAAAAAAACGCGTTTTCTACGTCTGTTTAAAAATCACTAAAAAAGACAAAGGGCTTGTGTGTTGCGCTAAAATTCTGCTTCATTTCGAATGCAAATAAAAACCGTTTTGTTCCGTGAAATCATACATTTGTCACATCCTTCATACTATACTTCTCTCTTGTATTAGTAAAGCATTTTGATTTAAACTGAACAATATATTGTAACGCAACAAGGGCGCATTAGGTCGGCCCCCCACCGTCGGGGGCTCGAACCCGGGACTCCCATGTCTGTCTGCTGCAACCCAGCCCGGTGAGCTGAAGAGAGATCTCCCCACAACCCACGGGCTGTGGTCCTGCTATCACAGGGAAGGGCAGTGACGTCACCTGCTCTGGTACACCGGCTCTTACACAGTGCCTGTCGGCCGTAAGCGTTACACTATGAAAGGTTTCATCTATACACTTACACATAATAAGTATACGAATAAATACTCGGAAGAAGCCGCAGCTCAGGTATTAGAGAGATTTAAAATCGGATCGGAGGATTTAGAGTCCAGACTGCAAACCAACAGCTGACACAGGTCTTTTATAGAACTGTTTTGATTTCCTCTACTTTGTCCCCGTGACGTCATTGTCCTGCTCGCAGCCGAGCCCGACACACGTCTGGTTTCTGTCGCTGGGCGCATACCCTGCGGTCCATGCGGGTCCTGATACCCCAGTACAATGACGGGGACGCTAAACTGTAAACAGGTGCCGTCCTTCGGCTGAGACGTAAAACCAAGGTCCTGACTCTCTGTGATCATTCAGGAGAATGGTGGTGGTGGCGAGGAGTCCCCATTACCTGTAAAGCGCATTGAGTGGAGTATCCAGAACAGCGCTATATAAGTGTAAGCAATAATGATTATTATTATTATGTAAAATGCAATAAAAAATAAAACAAAATATCAAACTTTGATTCAAAATAGATTAATATAAAACTGATAAAGCTAATGCTTTTTTCAGGGCTATATCTACTTTTTTTTTTAAAAAAAGCGAAGTCTGTCGCGACTGAAAGTTAGAGAAGGTATACCAGCGGGTGCCTTCATATCGTGAGCGTCAGTCTCGCCCGTAGCTGCGAGAAGGTTAAAAGCGCACAAGTGATTTGTCTTTCGTCAAAGTAACTGCCGGAGCAGTAAGATGCAGAGCACAATCCAGCAGCTGTAGACGATGTTCGGGGAAGAGCTAATTCTGTTTTCAGCACAGGGAGTGAGAATGAGCTCAGTCCGGCTCCCAGCAGAATCCATCCTGGTTTGGTTACAGTGAGTCTGAGGCTCTTTGGATCGTAACGTAAAAAAAACAATTGCTCACATCGTGTGACTTCCACGACAGGAAGGAAAGATATCACTTAAAAAAATCAGAACTGAAGATTTGGATCCGGGGCCTCATACTTATAAAATTATTAAAATAATAATTATCAAAATATCAGATTGTGTTTCTGCAAAATTTCGTGCACAGTACGCCATTTTTATCTAAAACAGTCACAACGAGGGCTTTACACGCAGTCTGGGGTATTTTCCCCTTTTATATTTTTGCCACTTTATATCGAACCTGTTATACTCCCAGAAGTGCACAGTAGCTTGTACTTAATAAAAATGTACAATTCACCGCTGGTATAAACAGATGTGTGCCGTGTTTGCCTTTGTAAGCATTTGTTTAAAAAATAAGTTCACAATACGATAAAAACACAGAAAGCACAAACTTTATAATACAACGATACAAAATCAATACCAAATCATTATGCCAATTAAGTAACTATCCTTTGAAAACAGAGAACACCTTTATATCTACAAAAAACTTGACATTTGTATGTATTTTTGAATTACAAAGCAGACAGTGTAGTCCCTTAATTCAAAGATCAGATCTTGGCAAAAAAAAAGACAATCAGACGTGGGCTGAATTCGGAACAGGAGCCTTTGCTTAGTCGATTATTGAGCTTTTGATCAATGTCTGAATAAAACAGAGTCGCTTTTTTAACTCTTTGATTAAATTACATGAAAAGCACCTTCCTTCGAGCTGGAATCAAACCAGCGACCTAAGGATTCCCTGTTGACTCCACTACAGTCCTCCACTCTACCAACTGAGCTATCGAAGAGATGTGGTGGCATTGCTCTCTGGCACATACTGCCCAATGAAGTAAAATGTGAAATGGGTGATTTAAATCCCACTTCGACATCAAGTTTCCAACTCGTTTCCTTAGTCTCATTTACCTTGAATTTAAGCCACGAACCAGGATTCTACTGTATAAACTTCCAGGGATATTACAAAATGTTTGATGGGGCATCAATCATTCCAGGCGGAAATTGATTCCTTTTTTTTCTCGAGGGATCATATTAAACATTTCATTAGTATCGAGAGGAGGATCACCAGTAGACACAAAACAAACAGTTTCTTTCTGTCTTTATTAGAAAGTAGCGTTTGTGCTACATAATATTTTCGTGGAAATAAAGAAGTTGTAAATTTTAAAAATTTATATTTGAATCGAAATGTGGTTTTGAGTTAAATATTAGCGTGTTCATGTAATTAGTTTGTGTTTGTCATTACTATATATATTGCCATGTTACTAGAATTTGTAACTGAAGTTTACTAGTTGTGTTGTTTATGATGATTAGACATTTGAATACAATATTGTATATAATGTATAATTTGAACTACATATTGTTCAGGTGTGAATAATTGTATATTTTAAGAATACATTTCTAAAACAAATCATTGGCTTTATTTACTAGTTTCTACACCTATAAAAATCTTTCTTTGATGTATAATAGACATCAAAGAAAGATGTCTATTATACATCAAAGATGAGCAGTGTGTGTCGTGTTCACAGCTGATAACTAGAAGATGTCTGGAAGAGGCAAAGGCGGAAAGGGACTCGGGAAAGGAGGTGCTAAGCGTCACCGTAAGGTTCTCCGCGACAACATCCAGGGAATCACCAAGCCCGCAATCCGCAGCCTGGCTCGCCATTAGGGAGTGAAGCGGATCTCCAGGCTGAACTACGAGGAGACCCGCGGGGTGCTGAAGGTGTTCCTGGAGAACGTCACCTACACAGAGCACGCCAAGCACGCCAAGAGGAAGACCGTCACTGCCATGGACGTGGTGTACGCGCTGAAGCGCCAGGGCCGCACCCTGTACGGCTTCGGAGGCTAAACAGGAGCGGAGCTTCACTACCGGACCCCGACGTATAAACCCAAGTGACACAGTGACATTTGTCACTGCTGAGGTTGCTTTATGGGTCTATTTTCTATACTTTGCTGATCAATTGGAAATCAAATGGCAAAAAAGACCCGTTCCCGCACCTAAGGTCAAATATTAGGAATCAAAACTGCTTGAGTGTATGGAAGCACACAGCTTTATCAAGATTTCCAAGTGCAAGATCTTTTTATTCATAAAAGACCCTATTTATGTTGTATGAGAAATATTAATATTAATACAGAATCCTTTTTCACCAAATAAATGGGGTTCCTGACTTCAGAAAGCCTTCTAGACAAATACTAAAAGAGCAAAAATTCAATTTGGTAAATGAAATGAAAACACATACCCTACCAAACCTTGAGTACAGGCCATTCAGGATGATAATACAAAACCATTTATAATTCAACAAATAAAACCTGTCAACTGGTAATCACCACTTATCATAAAAAAATAAGTAGCAATACACAGTAGGGGACTCTTGGGTGCAAGTTAAATCCATGCAAGAAGGGGTTTAGTGTTATATTTCCAAATCAGATATGCAAATGAGAGATTTGGCCCAGCCAATCTCAAAGCTCCCATGGTATGGAATGGAGCTGCTCCCCTCTTCTAGTTATTCACACTGGAGTTAGGTTACATATTAGCACATTTCATCTAACAGTTGCTCCAGAAACAAAAACGTAAACAAATGATCTGGAATGTGACCACACCTATGAGAATGTAGTTCAACAGATAACTTGTAAACCTTGTCATAAGATGTTTTTTGTTCTACAAAATATACTTTATTCTGCAAAAAAAACATCTCAAAAGGAACATCTCACACATATTAACACTCCATGTAATAAAAAACAACGGCGGAACGGAGATTGATTGTCCGTTATCAATCTTTGCGAGTGGGGGCGGATTTGCGCAATTAAGAGAGTCCCTCCAAATCTACCACTTGCTATTGTCCTTTAATCTCTGTATAGGGCCCAAAGTCCATTCCAGCGCTCCCTCGCCGTGGGGAAACCCCATTTGGCGACGTGGTGCTTCGTCCTCCTCCTGAGGTCCGCCAGGATCCTCTTCTCCAGCTCCCTCGCCCCCCACTTTATGTTGTGCCGGATGAGAGTGTTCCTCACCTTCCACAGTCCTTGTTTTGTGAGGGACAGTAGCAGCCCCCACAGGTCCTGTGTCCCCTTGTCCAGTCCGGTGGGTGCCAGCCCCCAGCAGAATGTACTGGTAACTGAGCACTGCATCCTTTCCCAGGAGTTGCATAATGTTGTCCATTCTGCCCCACACCACCTTGGCGAAGAGGCAGCTCCAGAACACGTGCTCCTGAGTCTCCTCGACAAAACACGTGTCCCGGGGGCAATGCGGATTCCTGGTTAGCGAGTGTCTGTAGAGGACCTCTCTGGTAGCCAGTCTCTTGTGCACAGCCATCCAGTTGAGGTCCTTCAGTTGGTTGTCAAGTTCTTTGGGCTGTGTCCTTTCCCAGACTTGTCTGGGAACCTGCAGCCTTTCGTCAGCGACCAAATGCCCCCTCACCTCTTTGTACAGGGCTCTGTGGTTGGCCTCCTGCTCCACTTGACAGCGTGGGTGTAGAACTTCGGTCGCCTCTCTGCCTTGGGCCCAGTGTTTGACCACTGGACCAAGTGCCTCATCGGGACGGAGAGCCACAGCCTGACAAAGTACTGGTACTTGTGCCCAATGGGCTCCTGCAGCGCCCGACAGAGGTTGCAGTAGAAGATGCAGTCGAGTTTCAGGGGGAAATGTGGGACATCTCGAACCACTTCCTCGACCGGCTGACACATCCGGTTTTTGAGTGATGTACTCGTACTTGCCGCCCCAGACGAGGCCGAAGATAATCCCTTGCAGCGCTCGTCTGAGTCTGGCCGGCAGCGGGTACACCACCGCCAGGTAAACCAAAGCCGGCAGGATGTCTGCTTTCAACACCATCACTTTCCCTGTGTAGGACAGCGACCGCGTTTTCCACAGACCCAGCTTCGCATTCACCTTGGCGATCCTCTTGTTCCAGTTGTTGGTCTCGTTGTCCTGGCTCTGGAAGGAAACCCCCAGTATTTTGAGGGGCTCCGTGCAGAGCTTGAGACCCTCCGGCGCTGTCGTCCTGTGCTTCCAGGGCCCGAAGAACTTCAGTTTGCTCTTTCGGCGGTTGAGTTTCGACCCCGAGGCTCTGGAGTATTGCTCCATGACCTGCAGGGCCCTCCTCAACCCCCTGTCCGACCTCAGGAACAGCGTTGTGTCGTCGGCATACTGGGAGATCTTCAGGGTTTCCCCCGCGCCTCCCGGTATCTCCAGGCCGTGACAGGGTCCCGTCTCACCGTCTCTGCTAAGGGCTCTTGAAGAGGAGATGATGCCCTCCCTCATGGTGTCTCCGAGTTTCCCCCGGCGGAAGATCCACTTCCACCAGATCTGCCGCCAGGGTGTCCCAGAAGCAGGTGTAGAATTCCTTGGGGAGTCCGTCCGGCCCTGGCACCTTGCCATTCTCCATGGACAAGAGCGCCGCCTTCAGCTCCTCGGCCGCGATCGGACCCTCCAAGTCCTCCCTCACCTCCTCCGGTACTCGTGCCTTCAGCTCTTTCAGAAAAGCATCGCCTGCCTCCACCTCCGTCTGCTTTTCTGAAAAGAGCTCTGTGTAGAAAGCGGTGGCCGCTTCTACCTTGTCGCTCTTGTCCAGCACTTCCTCTCCATCTCCCCGTCTCAGGCCGTGGATCACCCTCTTTTTCTGAGCTCCTCGGACCTGATTGAGTTTGCGGAGCCTCTCCTTCAGGTCCCGTGCCCGGGCTGAATTGAAGGCTCCTCCCCCGTTAGCCGAGCTGTACTCCTCCTCTAGTTGTCTCTGGAGTCGTGCAGCTTCCTTCCTCTCCCTGGCCGCCTTCCATCTACAGTACGTCTGCGCCAGGGTTCGGGTCCTGTCTTTCACCGACTCCCACCATTCCACCATGGAGCTGTAGCCGTCTCTCAGATCGACCCAGCTCGCGTAGTCTTTACGGAACAGTGCCTTGAAGTCGTCTTCCTCCAGTATCTCCCGGTTCAGCTTCCAGTACCCACGACCGAATGCTGGCAGGTTGGTGTTAACCACCACCGTCAAGCGCTTGTGGCTGGATTACCACTCCGGGGACACCGTCGCCGACTCCAGGGAGCAGGTCGTGTGCAGAAAGATGTAGTCCAGGCGGCTGCACACTCCCCGGGAGTTTTTCCATGTCGTTCCGGCGTCGTTAGGGCGGCACCGTCTGAAACCGTCTACCAGGGAGAACTGCTTGAGTAGCGACTCCAGCTCTGCCGAGCTAGCGTCGCTCCCCTTCTCCCGGTCGACGTTGAAGTCCCCGCCAAGCACCACCTGTCTGTTGGTGGTGCAGCAGCTGGCCAGGTCAGCAAACACTTCCTTCCGGATAGAGGGTTCCGTCGGAGCATAGACGTTAATTGCTCTCAACTTCTGCCCCCTCCAGTCGATGCCTGCGACCAGGATCCGGCCCTGCACCACCGAGAAGGAGGAAACCAGCGTCATCTCTGGGTTTCTGAGGAGGATTCTCACTCCGGAAGAGTGGACCTCTCCTACGCTCCAGCATGATTCTCCCTTCGTCCATTCCCTGGTGAATGTCAGCTTGTCGCTTTCATCCTTCAGGTGGACCTCCTGTAAGAAACAAACTGAGAAAGACATTGAGACCAGATCATGAAAGACTCCCCATCTTTTCACCGGGTCTCTTAGCCCTCTCACGTTAGTTGTTAGAAAGGTAAGTTTCACAATCATGATTAAGCAAGTGAAAGTTGAACCTCCTCTCTTTGTGCTTACAGTGGAAAACTTGGGAGTCTACATCTGGGCACTGTTTAGCCTAGATGTAACTCCTCTCATTCGGGTCCTGGGGGGAATATGCTGGGCTCCCTCCAGGTCTCGCTGGGGACTGAAAGGTAAACATGCTGGACAGGTCCAGCCCTACCATCAGTCCCAGCTCCAGGGCGGCTTCAAAGTAATCTTGTCTTCCTCGAGGATACTCTCCGCCACCGCTTCGGGAAGGCTTTTTTCTTCCCTTTCTCCAGGAGTTTCGGGGACCTCCAGTTGCTCCTGGGCCTTGGGGGAGGGGGGCTCCACTTCCTGGGCTGCCTCTTCCTGTTGTTCCTGGGCCTCAGGGGAGGGGGTTCCGACTTCCTGGGCTGCCTCTTCCTGTTGTCCCTGGGCCTCGGGGAAGGGGGTAACCTCTTCCTGGGCTGCCTCCTCCTGTTGTCCGTGGGACTCGGGGGAGGGGGGTTCCGTTTCCTGGGCTGTCACTTCCTGTCATCTTTGGGCCTCGGGGGGGGGGTTTCCATTTCCTGGGCTGCCTCCTCTGGTTGTTCCTGGGCCTCGGGGGAAGAAAGTTCCGTTTCCTCTAGGACAAGGAAGCGGTTCTCCCTTACCACTGTAGGAAAACCGGCTCAGGGACGCCAAATATGTAAGAAAACCGGCTCAGGGACGCCAAATATGTAATCATAGTGGCTCTCTGAAGGCACCAGTTCTGTAGGGTTTGGGCATTTACTGAGACAATTATTAATTGTAGCAGTAAATCACAAAGTTGATTCTTTTGATGGCTTTAGAATCCAACCATGCGACATAACTCAAACAACGCACACACACAGGTACTAATACACGAGGATACATTTATTAATACATAAAATATGCATGTAAACCTAACAGATCTTATCGAGAGGGTTATCAGAATACAAAAGGTATATATTCAGTCAGTTACAAAGTGTTACACATATCAAGAGGACATACGTTCAGTATATCATTCATTTAGACCGTTTCGTAAAGTGATCTTGGTTACAACTTCTACTTTAGATACTCAAAACAAGTACATAACTCTTAGGAATTAAATTGATATCAACTGGTTTGGATAACAATTGAATTCTCGAGCTGTAATGCAGTGAAGTTGAATACTCATCCAATCTCTGGGGATTCAGATCTCCTGCGGGCACAAAGAAACAGTTGCAGGCTGTTGCTGTCCAATCTGCGCTCTCTGGCTCGGTGCCAGGCTGTGCTGTGCGGCTTGCGACGGAGCGCTGCTGATGCCCGCTGGCCGGCTAGTTAGTGTTGGCTTTAACTAGCAAAGTTTGTGCACAGGAGAAAAGATGACTGTGGGTCCCAGCAAGTCAGGAAGAGGACCGGTTCGTTCCTGATGAAGAGCTAGTTCTGAATAGTGATTCAGCTGTCCACAGTTCCAACCTGTTCACGAGGCCTGCTGCTGGTTACTCTCTGGCAACCTCCACTCTAGACTCTTAGAACAAAGGAAGGTTCTGGCACTCGGACACACTGGCCTTTCCGTGGTTGTCCGGGCTGAGTCTCAGGATGGTCAGGAGGCGCTCTGCGAGAATGTCCTGCCCTTGGGAGCCTTCTGCTCCTGGGCCGTCCTGCCCTGGAATTCTCCTTTGAATTCCCTTTAGAACAGTCCACAGAATCCTCTCCAGAATCTTACTGAATCTTACTGAATCTCGTGTTGCCTGTTTTTACCTGGAGGAACTTCAGCTCATTGATTGGCTGAAAGTTCCATGGGCATCAGAGTCCCACGTGGGTTACTCGGCCCTACCAGTCCCTGATTGGTTGATCAAGGTGAGATATGAGTCACTTACTCCTGACACTTAGGAATGCAGTCCAGATGTCCAACTGGCACTCCCTAGACAGATAGGCGCCAATGGGTGACCATTGATCATGATAGCCAGGCTTAGCTAAGTGCATCCCCCTTTGGGAGCTGTCCTTATCAAAAGAAAACATCTTAAATCAGCCTGCATGAATAGTTTCTCTGTGGCTGCACCACAGAGATGAACAGAGAAATGGGGCCTCATTTGGGAAGCTCAGAAACACTTAATTCTGCCTTATTATTAAGCCTCGCTGCTACACCACTCTTTTCTTTTGTCCTTCCGTAGGTGGATCCTCTTTCCCTTCTTGCTGGGAGTTATCCAGGGCCCTTCCTCCGGTCAGCCATTTTGTCCGTCGTCCTGGCGGCCATCTTGAGGCACTGGTGCGGCTGGGGTGTGGCCTCGGCAGTTTCGGTTCTCTGCGGGGGAGGTGCGGGTTCTTTGTTCTCACCTCTCTCCCTTTGTCTTGAGACCGGTTTCTGCTGGTCGGCTTCCACCACCTGCGCAAACGAAGGTTTGCTTACCTTGCATTAGTGAAGGAGGTGTCCCTCGGCGCCGCATCCATCGCACTTTTTGGCTGCCCGGCAGGTTTTTGCCAGGTGCCCCTCTTTGTTACAGTTGTGACATCTGACGATGTCACACGTGTTCTCCTTGTGGCCGGACTGTCTGCACTTCTTGCAGAAATCCGGCATCCTGGGGTAGTAAAGGTACCCCCTGTCGGCTCCGATGTTGAAGCGGGCCGGGGGGTGCTGGAAACCGTCGACGCCCTCTAGGTCCTCTTTCAGGAGGACTCGGTACTGGCGTTTGCCGTACCAGACGCCGCAACTGTCCCTGATCTCCGTCGGTTTGCCCACCACAGTTACATACCTCCCTAGGTACGCTGTTACCAGTGCCATTGGTACGTAGGGGTTGTACGTGAGGATTGTGATGGTCCTCTGGTTTGTCTTCCTCATAGGCTCCGGCCTGAAATCAGAGAAACGGGGGTGCTTACCTTTTTCTCTGATCATTTTCGTTGCCTTTTCATATGAGGCGTCCGTGGCTATGTAGGCCTCCATGTATCTCTCTGCCTTGTTGTCTTGCAGGCAGTAGAGATCTCCGGCCACCAACTGCAGGATCCCTCTCAGGAAGGTAATGAAAAAGGATTTCGCAGTTGGCATCGTCTCTGTTTTCTTGGTCCAGTGGAACCGGATCAGTGTCTTCTTGTCTGCCATCTGGAAAGGAGAAAAAAGAAAAAAGGAGAGAAAGAGAGAGAGCAAGGTCCTGTGGAGAGGAGGGTTTAGCTGCTAAAGGAGCAGCGAGTGAGCCCTGGACTTTGTCCTTGTGGGCAAAGCCCAGCTAGGTGCAGGCGCAGGAGGAGAGAGAGAGAGGGAGCGGATAGCGCTTCTGAGTCTCGAGGAAGAAAGCAAGCACCGCGGGCAGGCCACGAGTACCTACTCCCAGCCAAGAGGCCAAGGAGGTGGAGCAAGAGAAAGGGGGAGGGGAGAGGAGAGAGCAGAGAGAGAGAACGTTGCTGCCGGATCCCACCCAACTCAGCTGCTGCTTGGCCTTAACCCCCTAGGCTCAACCTAGGGCGATACCAGCTCAAGCACTCTTCAGGATCTTCGATCGCCTTCTAGAACTTTGGAAAGACAAGAACTGCGGGCATGCCACTTGAACTTGATCTTAGCCAAAAGGCCGATAAAATTGGATTCCAGTTCACTGGCCCTGCAAAACTTAGTTCAAGACTTTAAACTCTCAGACACATATAGATGTATATATCCCACAACAGCAGGATATACATGGTCATGGAGGAATAGCAGCTCCAGAATTGACTATTGCTTTGTCTCAGAGAGCGTGAAAGTTGTTGGGGTCACTCTTCAGCCTGTCTTCTTCTCAGATCATCAGGCTTTAGGGTGTAGAGTGGAACTCCAGGGCGGGACTGTCTTTGGCCCAGGCCTCTGGAAACTCAACACAAAGCTGCTAGAGAACGAGGGGGTAGTATCCCGCTACAAGGAGAAACTATCACAGTGGCTGTCCTTGGAGTGTCTGTACGGGTCAGTAAGAGAGTGGTGGGAGGAGGTGAAGGTGAGGACAAAGGCTTTTTTCATGGCTGAGGGAAGGAAGGCTGCTGCCAGACGGAGAGGAGTGCTAGCCAGGAAACAGAGGCAGCTGCAGCGTCTCTACACGATGCTGCACAGTGGCTTCGATGTGCTTGAGGATATCACCCTTTTAAAAAAGGACGGAGCATAGCCGAAGAAAGCAGTCGAGGAGTGCTGTTAAGAAGCAGAGTGCAGTTCTTGGAAGAAAATGAGAAGTGTACTCGCTTCTTTTTCAGGAAAGTGGTAGGCTCCAAGTCTGTCATGAAAAGTGTAGTTGATGAGGAGGGAAGAGAGAGTACAGAGCTGAGTGCTATCCTCTCCTGCATCGAGGCCTTCTTGTCACGGACGTCCAAAGGGACTAACTGTGGGGAGCAGGAGTGCGGAAAAAGACCCATATGCGTAGCGGCGAGACGGGAAAAAGGCCCGGGCTCATTAGTGCAAAGAGTTCAGGAATGCCGTATAGAAACCTGTGCCCTCAGGGAGCGGACGTGGGGCGCCCTGGTGCTAGGCGGGTCTCAGGACATCCGAACGTCAGTGCTGAGCGAGGACAGAGTGCAAGACCCGGAAATATATAGCCCAAGGGAAAGAGAGGGACAGGAAGGACAGCAGACCAGGAACTAGGGACAGGACAGAGAAGGACCGCCCTCTGGCTGCAGAGGGCGTGACACTTCTACTCAAGACTGTACAGCTCTACAGAGGTAAAGGATGAAGAAATTCATTTTTTTACCTCAAAGCTAGAAAACGTTTTGAGTGAAGAAGATAGGGAAGTACTTGAGGGGGATTTGACAGTAGAAGAGCTGAGAGGCTATGGAGAGCTTACAGAAGGGGAAAACTCCGGGTGCTGACAGGCTCCCTAAAGGGGCGTCTGCTTTTACTACTTGCACGAATGAAGGCAAAAAAAAGCCAATCCATGTGAACGAACGGCGCTTTACAGAGGAGTACTGCCTGACTGGATCGTTGATGAACGACAGAGGTCACTCCGACCTCTTCTCGGTTTTCTTCAATGACTTACTAAGGATCTTCTTCACATTCGCCCATGCAGGGGAAGCCAGTTACACCAAAGCAAACGCAGGAAAGTGCAATTCAAGCAGAGACCAGGAGAGACTTGTTTACACCGAGAGTGGGCGGAGAATGGAACAATGCGCCCAGCCCTGTTGCTGGAGCCGATTCTTGATGAGATCTTGGGCTCACTAAGAAGCCCCCGCTGGATGCTAATCTTTCTGTTGTTCTTGCAGGTCCTGCACTGCATTTGAGCCAACAGAGCTCGTCCTGGTCTGTCGGCACAGCCCAATTGGGAATGATCTGCTCCGTGTACAGAAGGAACGTGCATTTGGTACAAGAGTGCATGAAGGCACCGGAAATACATTGGCAACAAATGACCGGTCGCTCAAGACCTCTGTGAAGTACAGGAGCGTGCAAAACGATGCTGTTTCCGCCCAGTCTCGAACCGGGGACTTTTCAGGTGTTAGGCTGACGTGACAGCCTCTACACTACGGAAACCAGCAGGGACTGCTGCTGGTGTCTCGCTTGCATTTCAGGCTGAGAAAGGGAAGCGTCACTTTAGGAAGGGGGTGCTGCAGAGAGGAACAGAGGGCTCCATGAAACAAAATGCTGAAACCCGGGATCGAACCAGGGACCTTTAAATCTTCAGTCTAACACTCTCCACACCCACCTGCTCCAGCCTTCCTGTGTTGCGGCATGAGCGCACCAAGAGGAGCGGGAGAGTGTTGCAGGAACGTCACTCAGAAGGAAAGCCACCCAGGTGCGCCCTCTGAGCTCTGTCCAGTGCATCTTCCTCGCATGGACTCCTGCCTGCGACGGGCAGGAAACAATTAGCAAGAACAGAACAACGCCCCATGGGTGTCTCATAACCACAACTTAAGTTGTGAAAGGTGCAGGTGTGAGGGGTTGACGGGCTACTTTGGAGCAGAGCTTGGGCGGAGGGGGGGCGGGAAAGCAGACAAAGACGTGACACCTCAAGGTCTGCACGATCACAGCTCTCCGCCGACCCAGGCTTCCGCTCGATAAGCTACTGGACACACCCGCCCCTCCTCACACAGACCGTGGAAAAGCCCCCGAGTGAGAGGGCTCTCTCTTCCTCCCAGGAGCCCTTGGACACGACGCACAGACAGGGCGCGGGGAGCTGCCGCCTGCAAACACGGCTCCAGGCAGGACTCCACTCCGCAGGAGCCGCAGAGCAGAGCAGAGGAGATGGGGGCAGCTTAGCTCCTGTGCAGAGACCTGAGCTGTTGTTGCTGCGGACGCTGTCTTTTCTGTTCTCGGGGTAGGACATCAGGAAGCACATTGAAGCGCTGCGACATGCACTGTACAGATCCCGCCACTACTGGGCCCGATTTCCCCGGATCGAAACCGGGCTGAAACAGGCCTGTTTCGTTTGTTGCCACGCACACTGTTTGGGGATTCGCCTAGCGCTGTGATCGAACAGACCCACTCACCTCTTAGTGTGGCGGGATCTGCACAGTGGATGTCGCAGCGCATCCTGCTTTCACTTCAATGCACGTCCTGATGTACCCCGGTCTCCCGCGTGACAGGTGGGGATACTCGCCACTATACTAACGAGGAAGACATCGCTCTCTGCTTAGTGTGCAAAACACTTACTTGCAGCATTGTGGGTGCTGTGGTTTAAATGCTATTGGTTTGTGAACAGAATACCCCTATCCCAGTGCATTGTGCCACATTAAATAAACGCACGAGAAAAAGAGATTCAGAACGCAAAGCTGTGTCAGTGTTCTGTGTAAAAAATCGGTTTGAACATCATGGGAGCTGTTTTTAATAAGCTGCTGAGTAAAGAATATTTTAATCTTCCTGCTGTCAGTAGTATTGTGCATATAGTTGACTCTTACCTGAATGAAAACAGGACGTAAAGAAAGGGTTTCAGAATTCAGACAAAGCTTTATTCGCGTGCTTACAGTCTGAGTAATTGGAGACTGCACTATTCTGTTGCCTATAGTCATATACGGGTTTTTCGCATGAAGCCGTATTGAACAGCATTTCTCGCGTTGTGATCTTGTGTATACAGCGGTCCCCCAGGTTCCAGTTAGTGCGTAATTACGCATCGATGAAAAACCGGAGGTTTAAAAAAAGATAATTAGCTCACTGATACTTTGATGTAGAGGCTGTGGAAATATCCACATGTCGTGGTCTTTAAAATGTATTTGGTTTGAAGGCGTTCTGTGCTTCCGTTGCGAAGATATGGACAAAAGAATATTCGTGATTGGTCAAAAAATGTCATATAAACGAAAAAGTAAAGGCTGAGAAAGCATTCACAATGTATTTTATACACAAAGCAAGTATTCTCTCGATTCTAAGAGGTTTCGTGTAAACGCTACAGGCGTGCCAAAATCGTTTTCGAACTTCAAGCTAACTTTACTCCGGTCTGGTACCGTAGGTCACGTAGGTTAAAATCCCAGTCATGTTTTTTTTCCTATCTTGTGGTACGTAACGTACCATTTCAGACTATCACAAAGGGCTTGATTTCGTTGAATGCATGTTTTCATTTCCTTTATGGAAACCTTGTATTTCAAGAAATTCACACAGCTTGCGAGAAATGAAATTCAATTCTTGATTATCAGTGCAGAAGAAATATTACCAGCTTAACCTGAAAGTTATGATGCGAGACACGGACCCACCATTCCATCTGTGTGGCGCGTTCGGTTGTTCACTGAAAGGTTGGTGGTTTGAGTCCACCCAGAGACGTGTTTCTTATGTGATGTAAACATTGTCTTCGCAAAGGTCGATTGGATTTCTCAGCGGAACCTTAACCATTTTAATATTTGCAGGAAATGCGAGTGCTTAACAGGTGTCAGAATCACCGGGAAATGTCCAATTACTGTATGCCCAACATCGCAACTCCCCAGAAAACCATATTCACTCAAGAAAAAGTCGAGTCGTCATTTATACCCCCGTTGCATCCTCTGCTGAAATATTTTAAAAATACAATGCAGATTTGTTTAAGAACATGCAAGCATTGTTACATTAGCACCGTGCATTTGGACTTCGATATTTTGACATATTTACCTTAATTTTAAACATAAATACTGTACAATCTATTGTAATTTTGTTGTACTATTAAAATATGTTAGCTGAGGATGCAAAGGGGTGAAAGGGAAAGGTCAGAGGGTGTAGTAACACCAAGGTTAGGATTGGTGGAGGTGATAAGGGTGTTGATGGTTTTTCTCTGTAGAGGATTTTGAGTTTTTTTTCCTTCTCTGAAGTGAGAAACTGGAAGAGTTGGGAGTTGAGGGATCTGATGAGGTTAGTTTTGTAAGGAAGTTGATGTGGAGCTGTTAGCTGTAAAAACTCCTTAATGTCTTTGATGTTGTCATCAGCGATAAACTGCACTCAGCAAAGATAAAAAGAAAATTATCTTTGCTTACTGCCCTGTCTTTCTCACACCTGAAGAAGGCTCCACAGCCGAAACATTGTGATTCTTTTCTTCTCTTTTCAGCAGGAATAGTCCTTTACTTGTTCCTTTGCAGCCTACGCATGCTGACGCAGCTACTCACCCGATATCTAACATTCCTATAATCACAACTATGAATGTCCACTTTGGGTATTTTTTCGATTATTATTTATTATTATTATTTATTCTGTCATTGAAGCATATTTTATGTCATACTGAAGTGTCATAATCACTGAAAAAATATTTTTTTCATTTAGAAAGTAAGAAAATGATAAATCACTAGGAATTGCATTTAGCCTGTTCTGATCTAGATTTTCTAAATACTTTAACATGCCATGTTCACAATGTCACAACTCATAAATGAAACAGTGAATTGTTGTAATTACAAAAGTACATAGTGTCAGGACATTGAGATGTTTTGGTAATGAGGATGGAGGGACATACAATGTTCACAGGGTCAAATTTATAAAACGCTACAGTAAAATTTCTTGTATTTCGGGATTATGAGAGCCTGTTACATTGTGTCTCACACCTCAGTGTCAGAATTTTGAGACATTTTTATAACCAGGGGTAGGTTCATAGCAATAAGCAGAAAGTGCGATCATCCTTTGCTCATCCTCGGTTAACCATATATTCTCATATGCCATGTTCTGAATGTCCCATTTAAAACTGCTATATTAAAATTAAGACTTTTTTATGATCAGAAGGCAAGGTTGTGGTAAATATGCATAAAGTGCAAGTGAACTTATGTTTTGCCTTTGTCTTGTTATTGTGAGTTTTGAAAATTGGTTTTTGATTTTCTGAAATGTGTTTCACACAAAAATGCAATTTGGATAGTCACTACTTATATATTCCCCTTTACTGAGGATATGTACAGTAATCCATCCCGATTAGTACTTTTAAAAATTACTGTAGAGAGCCATCAGAAAGGGAATGAAAACTTGGATTAAACAAAATCAAGCTGCATGTAATCATCCATAGTGATACATTTTGTAAGACAAGACAAGAAGAAAGACACTGCTGGGATTTGAACGCAGAATCTCCTGTTTAATAGGAAAACACTTAAACCAAATCAGCCAAGATGCTGTCAGAGTATTAACATCATGTCTGCATCAGTGATTACAGCTGACTATCGCTGGAGGACAGTTCACTGTGAACAAGTCAGCCTGCATAATGAGGGGAAGAGACCAGCCTCTGTGATGCACTATAGAGTTACACTAACCTTCTATCAAACTGTTCTATGCTGCATTCTACCCTAATGGTAAATATTGATTTCCGTGCGTGTAATATTCATTTTTTTGTCAAATATTATCAAGCACAAATTTTGTTGTTGAAAATAAGCCTTGTGGTTTTCAATGTTGTGATCCTTTTCCCCCACTGTCACCCAAATTGATACACTGTGCTTTGACAATTCTTCAGGCGATATTGTTTAGAGGAGCTCAGTAGAATTAGTTTGCGTATATAAAGTATTTCTTTTCCCTTTAATCCTTTAAAACATATTACATTTTCAAAATATTGTATCTTTCTTCCTACTAATTGTAGCGGCAATGCTTGTTAATAAGACAGAATTAAGTGTTGCTGTGCTTTCCCAAATGAGGCCCCATCTCTCTCTTCATCTCTGTGGTGCAGCCACAGAGAAGCTATTCAGGCAGGCTGATTTAAAGATGTTTTCTTTTGATAAGGGACAGCTCCCAAATGGGGATGCATTTAGCTAAGTATGGCTATTATGATCAATGGGCATCCATTGGCGCCTATCTGTCTAGGGAGTGCCAGATGGACATCTGGACTGCATTCCTAAGTGTCAGGAGTAAGTGACTCATATCTCACCTTGATCAACCAATCAGGGACTGGTAGGGCCGAGTAACCCACGTGGGTCTCTGATGCCCATGAAACTTTCATCCAATGAACGAGCTGAAGTTCCTCCAGGTAAAAACAGGCAACAAAGAACTCCAAGACTATTCTAAAGGGAATTCAAAGGAGAATTCCAGGGCTGTGAGACAATTCCAGGGCGGGACGGCCCAGGAGCAGAAAGGCTCCCAAGGGCAGAACATTCTCGCAGCGCGCCTCCTGACCATCCTGAGACTCAGCCTGGACAACCACGGAATGGCCAGTGTGTCCGAGTGCCAGAACTTTGCTTTGTTCTAAGAGTCGAGAGCGGAGGTTGCCAGAGAGTAACCAAACGATCCACCCGAGGTTAGCACCAGCAGCAGGCCTCGTGAACAGGTCGGAACTGTGGACAGCTGAATCACTATTCAGAACTATCGCTTCATCAGGAACGAACTGGTCTTCTTCCTGACCTGCTGGGACCCACAGTCATCTTTTCTCCTGTGCACAAACTTCGCTAGTTTCAGCCAAAACTAACTAGCCGGTCTTCAGAGAGCATCAGCAGCGCAACGTCGTGTGATCCACTGTCCCAGCCTGAGGAACAGACAGTCAGCCCGTCTCTCAATAATAATAATATGGTGTGTGATCTCCTGTCCCAACCTGAGGAACAGACAGGAGTGAGCCAGTCTCTCAATAATAATAATACAGTGTGTGACTTCCTGTCCCAGCCTGAGGAGCAGACAGCGAGCCTGTCTCTCAATAATAATAATACAGTCTGTCATTTCCTGCCCCAGCCAGAGGAACGGACAGTGAACATGTCTCTCAACAATAATATAAATAAACTGTGTGATCTCCTGTCCCAGCCTGTGGAACAGACAGTGAGCCTGTCTCTCAATAATAATAAAACAGTTTTTGATCTCCTGTCCCAGCCTGGGGAACAGACACTAAACCTGTCTCTCAATAATAATAATCCAGTGTGTGATCTCCTGTCTTAGCCTGAGGAACAGACAGTGATCCTGTCTCTCAATAATAATAATCCAGTGTGGAATATCCTGTCCCAGTCTGAGGAACAGACAGTGATCATGTCTCTCAACAATAATATTAATAAACTGTGTGATCTCCTGTCCCAGCCTGGGGAACAGACAGTGAGCCTGTCTCTCAATAATAATAATACAGTGTGTGATCTTCTGTCCCAGTCTGGGGAATTGAAAGTGAGCCTGTCTCTCAGTAATAATAATATAGTGTGTGATCCACTGTCCCATCTTGAGGAACAGACAGGAGTGAGCCAGTCTCTCAATAATAATAAAGCAGATTATCATCTCCTGTCCCAGCCTAAGGAACAGTCAAGAAAGAGCAAGTCTCTCGATAATAATAATACAGTGTGTGATCTCCTGTCCAAATCTGAGGAACAGACAGTGAGCCTGTCTCTCAATAATAATAATACAGTTTTTGATCTCCTGTCCCAGCATGAGGAACACTGAGCCTGTCTCTCATTACTAATAATACAGTGTGTCATTTCCTGCCAAAGCCAGAGGAACAGACAGTGAGCATGTCTCTCAACAATAATATTAATAAACCGTGTGATCTCCTGTCCCAGTCGGAGGAACAGACAGTGAACCTATCTCTCAATAATAATAATACAGAGTGTGATCTCCTGTCCCAGCATGAGGAACAGACAGTGAGCCTGTCTCTCAATAATAATAATAATAATAAAGTGTGATCTCCTGTCCCAGCCTGAGGAACAGTGAGCCTGTCTATCAATAATAATAATACAGTGTGTGATCTCCTGTCCCAGCCTGAGGAACAGACAGTGAACCTGTCTCTCAATAATAATAATAATACAGTGTGTGACCTCCTGTCCCAGCCTGAGGAAGAGACAGTGAGCCTGTCTCTCAATAAAAATAATACAGTGTGTGATCTCCTGTCCCAGCATGAGGAACAGACAGTGAGCTTGTCTATCAATAATAATACAGTGTGTGATCTTCTGTCCCAGTCTGGGGAATAGAAAGTGAGCCTGTCTCTCAGTTATAATAATATAGTATGTGATCCACTGTTCCAGCCTGAGGAACAGACAGTCAGCCCGTCTCTCAATAATAATACAGTGTGTGATCTCCTGTCCCAACCTGAGGAACAGACAGGAGTGAGCCAGTCTCTCAATAATAATAAAGCAGATTATGATCTCCTGTCCCAGCCTAAGGAACAGTCAGGAAAGAGCAGGTCTCTCGATAATAATAATACAGTGTGTGATCTCCTGTCCCAGCCTGAGGAACAGACAGTGAGCCTGTCTCTCAATAATAATAATACAGTGTGATCTACTGTCCCAGCCTGAGGAACAGTGAGCCTGTCTCTCAATAATATTAATACAATGTGTGATCTCCTGTCCCAGCGTGAGGAACAGACAGTGAGCCTGTCTCTCAATAATAATAATAATACAGTGTGTGACTTCCTGTCCTAGCCTGAGGAACAGACAGTGAGCCTGTCTCTCAATAATAATAATACAGTGTGTGACCTCCTCTCCCAGCCAGAGGAACAGTGAGCTTGTCTCTCAGTAATAATAATACAGTGTGATCTCCTGTCCCAGCCTGAGGAACAGTGAGCCTGTCTCTCAATAACAAAAATACAGTGTGTGATCTCCTGTCCCAGCCTGAGGAACAGACAGTTAGCCTGTCTCTCAATAATAATAATACAGTGTGTGACCTCCTCTCCCAGCCTGGGGAACAGTGAGCCAGACTCTCAATAATAATAATACAGTGTGATCTCCTGTCCCAGCCTGAGGAACAGTGAGCTTGTCTCTCAATAATAATAATGCAGTGTGTGATCTCCTTTCCCAGCATTAGGAACAGACAGTGAACCTCTCTCTCAGTAATAAAAATACATACAGTGAGCCTGTCTCTCAATAATAATAATTCAGTATGTCATCTCCTGTCCCACCCTGAGGAACAGTGAGCCTGTCTCTCAATAATAAAAATACAGTGTGTGATCTCCTGTCCCAGCCTGAGGAACAGTGAGCCTGTCTCTCAATAATATTAATACAATGTGTGATCTCCTTTCCCAGCATTAGGAACAGACAGTGAACCTCTCTCTCAGTAATAAAAATACATACAGTGAGCCTGTCTCTCGATAATAATAATAATACAGTGTGTGACCTCCTGTCCCAGCCTGAGGAAGAGACAGTGAGCCTGTCTCTCAATAAAAATAATACAGTGTGTGATCTCCTGTCCCAGCATGAGGAACAGACAGTGAGCTTGTCTATCAATAATAATACAGTGTGTGATCTTCTGTCCCAGTCTGGGGAATAGAAAGTGAGCCTGTCTCTCAGTTATAATAATATAGTATGTGATCCACTGTTCCAGCCTGAGGAACAGACAGTCAGCCCGTCTCTCAATAATAATACAGTGTGTGATCTCCTGTCCCAACCTGAGGAACAGACAGGAGTGAGCCAGTCTCTCAATAATAATAAAGCAGATTATGATCTCCTGTCCCAGCCTAAGGAACAGTCAGGAAAGAGCAGGTCTCTCGATAATAATAATACAGTGTGTGATCTCCTGTCCCAGCCTGAGGAACAGACAGTGAGCCTGTCTCTCAATAATAATAATACAGTGTGATCTCCTGTCCCACCCTGAGGAACAGTGAGCCTGTCTCTCAATAATAAAAATACAGTGTGTGATCTCCTGTCCCAGCCTGAGGAACAGTGAGCCTGTCTCTCAATAATATTAATACAATGTGTGATCTCCTTTCCCAGCATTAGGAACAGACAGTGAACCTCTCTCTCAGTAATAAAAATACATACAGTGAGCCTGTCTCTCGATAATAATAATACAGTGTGTGATCTCCTGTCCCAGCCTGAGGAACAGACAGTGAGCCTGTCTCTCAATAATAATAATACAGTGTGATCTACTGTCCCAGCCTGAGGAACAGTGAGCCTGTCTCTCAATAATATTAATACAATGTGTGATCTCCTGTCCCAGCGTGAGGAACAGACAGTGAGCCTGTCTCTCAATAATAATAATAATACAGTGTGTGACTTCCTGTCCTAGCCTGAGGAACAGACAGTGAGCCTGTCTCTCAATAATAATAATACAGTGTGTGACCTCCTCTCCCAGCCAGAGGAACAGTGAGCTTGTCTCTCAGTAATAATAATACAGTGTGATCTCCTGTCCCAGCCTGAGGAACAGTGAGCCTGTCTCTCAATAATAAAAATACAGTGTGTGATCTCCTGTCCCAGCCTGAGGAACAGACAGTTAGCCTGTCTCTCAATAATAATAATACAGTGTGTGACCTCCTCTCCCAGCCTGGGGAACAGTGAGCCAGACTCTCAATAATAATAATACAGTGTGATCTCCTGTCCCAGCCTGAGGAACAGTGAGCTTGTCTCTCAATAATAATAATGCAGTGTGTGATCTCCTTTCCCAGCATTAGGAACAGACAGTGAACCTCTCTCTCAGTAATAAAAATACATACAGTGAGCCTGTCTCTCAATAATAATAATTCAGTATGTCATCTCCTGTCCCACCCTGAGGAACAGTGAGCCTGTCTCTCAATAATAAAAATACAGTGTGTGATCTCCTGTCCCAGCCTGAGGAACAGACAGTGAGCCTGTCTCTCAATAATAATAATAATAATAATAATAATAATAATAATAATAATAATAATAATACAGTTGTAGTGTGCTCTCACGAGGCACCAGGTCTGTAGGGTTTGGGCATTTACTGGGACAATTATTAATTGTAGCAGTAAATAATAAAATGATTCTTTTAATGGCCTTAGAATCCAACCATGCGATATAACTCAAACAACGCATTCACACAGGTACTAATACACGAGGAAATATTTATTAATAAAATATTTATACATAAAATATTTATACATAAAATATGCATGTAAACCTAACAGATCTTATCGAGAGGGTTATCAGAATACAAAAGGTATATAGTTCAGGTGGGTAGCTGCGTCAGCATGCATAGGCTGCAAAGGAACAAGTAATAGGTTTATTCCATGCTGAAAAAAAGAAGAAAGAGAACACAACGTTTCGGCCGTGGAGCCTTCTTCAGGTGTGAGAGAGACAGGGCAGTAGGCAAAGGTAAAGTAGCGGGAGAACAAAGGTTGGGAGGGAGGAGGAGTGAGAGGCGGGAGCAGGGGACAGAAAGAGAGGCTAATCAAGAGGTGTGAAGTCAGAATGGGTGCAGAGAGGTGTGAAATGAAACTTCCAATGAATGGAGAAAATTTAAAAGAACAGAAAACCTCTGGCCGTTTTCCACCAGTTGATTATTTCATCAACCAATGCACTAATCAAGCTCCCAAGGCACTCTCTATACCCAGTAAACATAGGTCTAACCTCACCCAAGGAGAAAATCAGGCGGTCCAGTCTCTCCGCAACAGGGATGATATCGTCATCAAACCAGCGGACAAAGGAGGTGCTGTTGTGGTGTGGCGTAAAGATCTATATATCTTTGAAGCCTCTAGACAACTAACTGACACTTCTGCCTACCTCCCTCTCCAACAGGACCCTACCACTGACTACCAAAAGGAAGTGGTATCCACCATTTCCCTTCTTATCAGCAGCAACGAGCTCGCCCAGGAGGTGAGCCGGCTCATCATGGAACACCCACAGGTATCTCAATTTTACCTCCTCCCCAAAATCCACAAACCGGACACCCCTGGACGCCCCATCGTATCAGCATGTAACTGTCCAACTACTTACATCTCAGCCTTTCTCGACAGCCTCATGAGACCGCTGGTTGAAGATCTTCCCTCATACATCAAAGACACCAACCACGCGCTCCAACTTTTCAATGATTTCCAATTTCAGGGTACCGAATGCCACATTTTTACCATGGACATCACATCTCTGTACACCGTCATTCCCCATAATGACGGCCTTATAGCCCTCAAGCACACGCTGGACAAACGCACAGTGCTTGATCCACCCACCCACACCCTGGTACGCCTTGCAGAACTGGTCCTCACACTGAACGCATTCTCTTTCAATAATCTTTTTTACCAACAGGTCAGTGGAGTTGCCATGGGCACCAGAATGGGACCCAGCTATGCCAACATTTTTGTCGGCTGGGTAGAAGAACGCTTCTTCGCTTCCTACACTGGCTATGTCCCTGACCTCTACAAACGATATATCGATGACTGCGTCGGTGCCGCCACATGCTCCAACGATCAGCTTGAATTCTTCCTGCACCATTTCACCAACTTCCACCCGTCCCTCAAATATACGGTTAACATTTCTTCCACCACTCTTCCGTTTCTAGACATCCACTTGTCTATCAACTACCCCCGACTGTCCACTTCAGTTTATTACAAACCCACGGATTCACACAGCTACCTCCTGTACAGCTCATTTCACCCCAACCACACTAAAAACTCTCTTCCTTTTTCACAGTTCCTTAGGTTACGACGATTATGCAGCGACGACATCGACTTCGAAAACCAAGCCCTCGAAATGTACTCATTTTTTATCAACAGAGGATACCCCAGCAGTGTGATTGACAGGGCCCTTGCCCGAGCCAAAAACACCCCCCGGACCATCAACCCGATCAGGAACTCCCGCCGTAACAACCGCATTCCTTTGGTGCTTCCTTACCACCCTAACACACTTCCTATCCCCAGGACCATTAACCAGAACTTTTCCATCCTACAGGATGATCCCTCCATTGGGGCCCTCTTTTCTGATCGCCCTATCATCTCATATCGCCGACCACCTAATCTGCGTAACCTCCTTGTCCACAGCTCCCTTGACCGCCCTCAGCAACCATCCACACCAGGCACTTTCCCTTGCAAAAGAGCTCGCTGTATCACCTGCAAGTACACAGCCACCACCACACTCATTCAAGGCCCCTCAGGACAATTCCGGATCACCCAGACAGCATCTTGTACCTCCAGCAACCTTATTTACTGTATCTCTTGCAGTAAATGCCCAGCCATCTACATTGGGGAAACAGGAAGGAGACTCGGAGACCGCTTCAGAGAACACGTCAGGGCTGTGAAGATTAAAGATCTCTCCAAGCCCATTGTTTCTCATTTCACCTCTGACGGCCACGACCACTCTAATCGGTTTTCCGAACTCATACATCAGAAAGACCACCGAAACTAAAATTATTCTGCAGCTAGGATCACACATTCTCCCTTCCCATAACGACAGATTACTGTTCTTTTAAATTTTCTCCATTCATTGGAAGTTTCATTTCACACCTCTCTGCACCCATTCTGACTTCACACCTCTTGATTGGCCTCTCTTTCTGTCCCCTGCTCCCGCCTCTCACTCCTCCTCCCTCTCAACCTTTGTTCTCCCGCTACTTTACCTTTGCCTACTGCCCTGTCTCTCACACCTGAAGAAGGCTCCACGGCCGAAACGTTGTGTTCTCTTTCTTCTTTTTTTCAGCATGGAATAAACCTATTACTTGTTCCAAAAGGTATATATTCAATCAGTTACGAAGAGTTACATATATCAAGAGGACATACGTTCAGTATATCATTCATTTAGACCGTTTCGTAAATGAACTTGGTTATAACTTCTACATTAGATACTCAAAACAAGTACATAACTCTTAGGAATTAAATTGATATCAACTGGTTGGAATAACAATTGAATTCTCGAGCTGTGATGCAGTGCAGTTGAATGCTCATCCAATCTCTGGGGATGTAGATATCCTGCGGGCTCTCTGGCTCCGTGCCAGGCTGTGCTGTGTGGCTTGCGACGGTGCGCTGCTGATGCTCACTGACCGGCTAGTTAGTGTTGGCTTTAACTAGCAAAGTTTGTGCACAGGAGAAAAGATGAGTGTGGGTCCCAGCAGGTGAGGAAGAATACCGGTTCGTTCCTGATGAAGCGCTAGTTCTGAATAGTGATTCAGCTGTCCACAGTTCTGACCTGTTCACGAGGCTTGCTGCTGGTGCTAACCTCGTGTGGATCCTCTGGTTACTCTCTGGTAACCTCCGCTCTAGACTCTTAGAATAGAGGAAAGTTCTGGCACTCTGACACACTGGCCGTTCCGTGGTTGTCCGGGCTGAGTCTCAGGATGGTCAGGAGGCGCGCTGTGAGAATGTCCTGCCCTTGGGAGCCTTTCTGCACCTGGGCTGTCCTGCCCTGGAACTGTCTCGCACCCCTGGAGTTCTCCTTTGAATAGTTCTGTGTTGCCTGTTTTTACCTGGAGGAACTTCAGCTTGTTCATTGGCTGAAAGTTTCGTTGGCATCAGAGACCCACGTGGGTTACTCAGCCCTACCAGTCCCTGATTGGTTGATCAAGGTGAGATATGAGTCACTTACTCCTGACACTTAGGAATGCAGTCCAGATGTCCATCTGGCACTCCCTAGACAGATAGGCGCCAATGGATGACCATTGATCATGATAGCCAGTCTTAGCTAAGTGCATCCCCATTTGGGAGCTGTCTCTTATCAATAGAAAACATCTTTAAATCAGCCTGCATGAATAGCTTCTCATTGGCTGCACTACATAGATGAACAGAGAGATGGGGCCTCATTTGGGAAAGCACAGCAACACTTAATTCTGTCTTATTAACAAGCATTGCCGCTACAAGTGAAAGACTGAAGTGAAATAGAGTGGGGACGAAGGCAGTGAAGAGAGAGAACGTGGGAAGAAGAGAAAAACGCAAGGGAAAAAAGCAGCGTCGTAAAAGAGGTGACGGAGCTGTCCTCTCTATAAGAAAGGTGCCATTGAGCCCTGCTCTCGCTTACGGCCACACCCCCTTGAGCAGGCCCTCTGACGTCACAGGGGCCGTGGTCAGCGTGAGAGCAGGAAGAAGGAGAGGAATAGAGCATTTGTTTGTCTCAAGTAAGACTTTGTTTTTTGTGAATTTTTGTGGTTTTTTGTGAATTTTTGGTTGATTTTTGAAGCCCTCCCCTTCAGCCTAGCGCTGTTTGGGGAGGGGAGAGACTTTTGGTTTTTTGTTGTTGCTTTTTTGTTGCTTTCTGAGTCCTGTTTGTGTTTTAATGGAAGGAAAAGACATGGAGGCAGAGAATGTTATTGTAGTGGAGGAGGAGAGTGGTGTAGGAAAGAGAAGGATGATGAATTCGGATCGACCCCCCCGGCGGGTTTTTGCAAGGGCGCATACTGTTGTGGTGGATGTGAGCGGTGTGGAGAAACCATCTGCGGGTGCTATTATTGCAGCGGTGCATGGCGTCTGTGGGGAGGGCTCTCTTTTTGCCTGCCGCCCCCAGACGCCAAAAGAGTTTGAACTGACTCTGTACTCAAAAGAACACGCGGACCCTGCCGCTGGCTGGAGCAGAAGGAGGTAGTGGTTTCCTTCCTCCACCTCCCGGCATATATCTCAGACGAGACTATCAAGGAGAAGCTGAGTAGCTGGGGGGTGAGAGTGATTTCGGACATCAGGATGCGCCACTACCCTGGGACCACCATTGCTGATGGCATGTAGCCTCGTTGCCATACAGCACCCGCTTCGCCACGGCAGAGGGGGGGCAGTACTTCAGGGTCCTCCACGACCAGCAACAAAGGGTCTGTCATGTCTGCCTGGACTCGGGGCACATTGCCAAGGACTGCCCCGAGTTCCTCTGCTATGAGTGCAGACAGCCCGGCAACCGCGCCGGAGCCGGAAGATCCAGCCGGAGCAGGAGCAGCTGCCCGCAACGCCGAGGTGGTTGAAGATGGACTACGAGTGGCCGCTGCAGCTGAGCATGGAGAGTTGCCAGCAGCGGCGCCCCAGGACCCCAGTGAGCCAGCAACGCCCCAGCCGGTGATGGGGGAGAGGCAGTGGGAGGCCCCTCCAATCCTGGGTACAGCGCAGCAGAAAGGAGCCGGGGACCAGCCAGCATCTCCACCAGCAGGGGCGCCCCGTTGCCCTAACAATCCTGCTGCATCCCACTCTGTGCCGCAAGAGAAGCAGAGGGAGGTTGCTCCACAACATGTGGCAGTGCAGGGTGGTGCAGCTGAGATCCTACGGGCACCACCACCACCAGAGGCGGCCCCTCAGCGTACCAGTGGGCTTTTGACACCCCAGCCTGTGCAGGGAGAGAGGCAGAGGGAGGAGGCGACGGCACCAGCACCACCACCACCATCACCGTCAGCGGTTCCCAAGCTTACCAGTGAGCCAGCAGGGCCCTCTTCTGGGTCCAGGCATGAGAAGCCTGCTGGGGTCAGCAAAGGCGCTGCTGCGAGGCGTGTGACCAAGCGGCAGCGGCAACGGCGAAAAGACCCTGGCAAGGTGGACATAGGCCCAGACGAAAAGACGCCCGAGGACCCAGAGGAGCCTGAGGGGAAGCGCCCGGTTGCCCTGCAGCGGCCACAAGACACTGCCCTGCCTGGTGAGGGAGCCTCTTCAATACTCGGTCAGGCACCGTTGGCAGAGACTGTGGAAGGGGAGTTGGATATGGTCGTGGGAGGAGAGGTAGGGGAAGTGGTGGAAGAAGGAATGGAGGATGGGTGTCTGGAGATGGATGGGGCAGGGACAGAGGAGGGGGAATTACAGGGCATGAAGATGGAGGGGGAAGGAGAGGTGGTGGAGATGGATGGGGTGGAGAGGGAGGACAGGGAGGAGGGGGAGAGGAGTGGGCGAGCCGGGGTACAACCGCCTGGGCCCTCGAAGGCCGGGATCCAGTGGCACCACGTCAGGCCTCAGCCCAACCTCAATCCCAGTTCAAGAGTTGTCCGCAGACCCATCCTTGATGTCTCTGCGGTGGCGGAGACAGGAGGTGGGGAGGAAGCAGCAAGTGTTGGCAATGAGAATGTGGCAGAAAGGGCGGGGAAACTGTTGTGCGGGCCGGAGAATTAACTTCACTCTTTCCTGGCCATATACGTGATGGCATCTTTCGCCTCTTTAAATGCCAACGGGCTGAGGGACAGAGCGAAGCTCGGGGCAGTGTTAGCTCTGCTGGGGCGGACGGATGTTGTCTGCCTCCAGGAGACCTTCTGGGACGAGGAGTGTGTCCAAGAGGTGCGAGCACAGTGGGACTGGGAGCTGTTTTACAGCAATGCCTCCAGCCTGTGCAGGAGGGGGGTGGCCGTGCTGGTGAGGAGGGGAGTGTACGAGAGCGTAAGGCTCCTGCACCGCGACACGGACGGCCGGCTCCTGCAGGTCTGTCTCGGGTTTCTGGGACAGTCCGTGCTGCTGAGCAACATCTACGCCCCCAATGGGGAAGCTGAGCGGCTCGCCTTCTTCAAGCAGCCAGGGCTGGTCGTCGGAGATTTTAACTGTGCACTGAGTGCGCTCAATGTCGCGGTTGGGATGACCTTTAAGAGCAGCGCTGCTCGCAGCTTCCTGGAGCACAGTGCGGAGGCTCACGGGTTCGTGGATGCGTGGTGTCAGGCTTATGGTGCTCGGAGGGACTTTTTTCGGCGGCAGGTCGTTGAAGGTGTCTTGAGACAGAGCCGGATCGACCTGTTGCTGGGGCACATGAGTCTCTTCCCGTGCCTGAGCCGTATGCGCTATGTGTTCACGACCCTGAGCGACCATGCTGTGCTTCACTTCTCTGTAGCAGGGGCACAGGAGGACCGGGGCCCCTGCCCCTGGTGCTTTAATAACGCGCTCCTGGGGGAGGCTTCATTCTGTCAGGGCATAGAAGACCTAATCCGGCAGCAGCTGCAGTGTCCCCTGTATAGGTCAGAAAAGCTGGTCAGGTGGGATAATCTCAAGTACGGGATCAAAGAGTTCAGTATCTCGTATGGCCTGTCCCAGGGGCGGGAGAAGGCCAGGCGGGAGAGAGAGCTTCGGGCTCGGATCACCTCAGAGCTCGGGCTCCTGGCAGATCACGGCGGGGGCTGCGAGCTCTTGCTGGAGCTGAGGGGTGAGCTGCAAGCCCTGGAGGAGGAGAAGTGGAGAGGAGCCAGGGTGCGCAGCAGAGCCCAGTATCTGGCAGAGGGCGAGAAGAGCACGAGGTTCTTTTTCGGCCTGGAGCAGGAGAGGCAGCGCAGCTCCTTCATTGAGGAGCTGGTGGGAGAGGACGGTGTGCGGCTCCCTGCCCCCGAGGCCGTTAGGAATGAGGTGTTTTCTTTTTATAGTGCGAAGGGGTGGATGAGCAGCAGACCCGGGCCATGCTGGCTGAGGTGAGTACCCGCCTGTCACAGAGCGATCGTGAGCTCTGTGACAGTGCACTGAGCTTGGAGGAAGTGCTTGAAGCACTTCGGGGCTCGTCTCCTAACAAGAGCCCTGGGTGGGACGGGCTCTCCTCCAAGCTCTACAGACACTTCCAGCAGTCTCTGGGGCCCCTCCTTCTGGAGTTGTTCCAGGAGATTGCCAGGACCGGCGCTCTGACCCCATCTATGAGAAGGGGGGTGATCTCTCTTGTCTACAAAAAGCAGGGGGATCCCTCCCTTTTGAAAAAGTTTCACCCGATCAGCCTGTTGAACACGGACTATAAGATCCTAACTCGTGTTCTCTCCCTCAGGCTCGGGAAGGTTCTGCCCAGGATCCTGTCGCCTTCGCAGACCTACTGCCTCAAGTGGAGAGACATTGCGGACACGGTGTGCTCCATCAGAGATGTTGTGGACCTTATGCGGGAGCAGCCGAGGGGTGGATACATCCTGAAACTGGACCAGGAGAAGGCCTTTGACAGGGTGGAGCATTCCTTCCTGTTTGAGGTCTTGAAGAGCTTTGGCTTTGGCGAGGCCTTCATCTCCAGGGTGAGGCTCGTGTACAAGGGGATCGTGAGCTGTGTCAAGGTGAATGGTTCCCTCACGAGCTTCTTTCCAGTGACCTTGCCTGGGGGCACCGGCACCTCGTTGATATACCAATATGCTGACGACACCACACTGACGTTGGCAGAGGTGGCGGAGATCTCAGCCATTTTGGAGGTGGTGCAGGCCTACTGCGCTGCCTCGGGCGCCAAGGTAAACTTGGAGAAGTCTGAGGTCATGCCGGTGGGGAGGGCAGACCTTGCCCCGCTCTTCGGCTACCCTTTCAGGGTTGAGACGGGTCACCTGAAGGTCCTTGGCATCTACATTAACGCTGATGAGCAGGCCACTGGGCTTCTCCTGTGGAAGGAGAAGCTCATTAAGATGAGGGCCAATTAAATTGGCAGCTCTACGAGGCTGGCATATCCAAGGTCAAGGATCTTTTTATGAAGTAAAGGACGGATTTCTGTCCCACCCAGGCTATTGTCGACGCTGTGCGAGAGGTCGACGACGAGCTGCCTGTCAGTAAGATCCGTCAGGATTATGAGCAGCTCAAACTCGGTCTCCCGGACAGTTGGCTGGAGAAGCTCCATCTACAAGACGGGGCAGCAGGCCCGGCCTGGCCAGAGCTGAGGGTGAAGTGGGGGGACCATGGGGTGGACCTCCTGGGGTGCACCACCAGCATGTTCTACAGGCTGATGGTGGCGAAACGCTTCAGAGTGCCGGTCTCAGAGGTGTTCTGGGGTAAGATCTTCCCCCAGCTCGAGCCAGGGCGTACTTGACGTATCTGCTGGATGGCCTGTTTCGCTCTGTTCGAGGAGCTGTTCTTGACGGGGTGCCCTGGAAAGAGCTGTTCCTCTTTGGGTACCGCGGGTCTGAGGGTTGGGGTTAACGCCATTTTAGTGAACCTCCTCCTCAGCCTAGCGAGGACAGCTGTCTGGGAGAGGAGGAACCTCATGATGTACAATGGCCTGAAGCCAGACCTTGTCAGGCTGTACATTGCCAGGGTGAAGGACTGCTTTTCTCTCAGCCTGGCCTACTGCAGGGCTGAGAGGCAGATGGCCGACTTTCGCAGGATCTTCTTAAAAAATAACATCTTTGTGGACCTGCGGGAGGAAGGCCTGTACTTCCGGCTCTGAGATGGGGGTGTCTTTGAACAAAAGACACACTCGGCTCCACCCTTTTCCACCCCTGAATAGCATTGGCGAGTTGAATAGCATTCAATTCACATCGAATAGCATTGGCCCCTGAATAGCCCCTGAATAGCATTGGCGAAGCTCAGCACTGGGCCACTGGGCACAATTTCCCACCGTTTCCATAGTGTAGTGGCTATCACGTTAGCTTCACATGTGGAATGTCCCCAGTTCAAAACAAAGCAGCTTTTTTTGTTACCACGCACACTGTTTGGGGATTCGCCTAGCGCTGTGATCGAACAGACCCACTCACCTCTTAGTGTGGCGGGATCTGCACAGTGCATGTCGCAGTGCTTTCTGATTTCACTTCAATGTGCTTCCTGATGTCGAGTCGTGTGCTGTGCAGAGGCTCTGAAAGTGAGAGCAATGAAAAAGTGCACAGCGCTGTGAAAGAAAACACAGAGAAGTGAAAGGCAGTCCTTTCTCTAAGACCGGGGTAAAATTAGCTTGAAGTTCGAAAACGATTTTGGCACGCCTGTAGTGCTTCCGCGAAATTCCGCGAGTTACAAAAACACTTGATTTGTGTATAAAATGCATTGTGAATGCTTTCTCAGCATTCACTTTGTCATTTTTATGACTTTTTTTTACCACGCTCAAATATTGTTTTGTCCATATCTTCACAATGGAAGCACAGAACGTCTTCAAACCAAATGCATTTTAAAGACCACAACTTGTGGAAATTTCCAAATTCTCTACATCAAACTTTCAGTGAGCTAATTTCGTTTTTCATCGATGCGTAATTACGCACTAACTGGAACCCGGGGGACCGCTGTGTGCACATGTTCAAAATGCGACAAATACTGTAAGACATGATGCCAAGAAGCATGAAGCGAGGGGGATTAGCTCAAATGGTAGAGCGCTTGCTTAGCATGCAAGAGGTAGCGGGATCGATGCCCGCATCCTCCAGGTCTGAGTTTGGATCTCCGGAAGCCCGGTGCTCTTGTTTAGCTTCTGCGACTTCTGACAGGTGCTCCTCCGTTGCGGAGAGAATGTCCTTCAGTTGTCAAGCGTTGAAGGGCCACACCTCCATCCCAACCTCAGTCTGCACTGAGTGCGTCTCCGGCATTTTCTCGTCCAATTTGTCAGCTTAGCAAGTGAAAAGTATATCCGAGTGAAAACAGTGCTGATAATACTCTCACGAATTGTTAGAAGACGTGCTTTTGATCATCGATTGCTTAACAATCACATTCGTTCGACTTGAGCCATCAAGCTCGTAGTTTTCCTTCAAATCTTGAAAGCTCTCAGTGAGAACATCATAGGCTGCAGGACGCCCCGTAACTTGATTACTTCAACAGAAAGAAGAGCAGACAGCTCGACAAATATGTGAGGCGCAGAGAGCGCAAGGCAAGCCGCACACGTTTCGGTGGCTGAGAGAGGGCAGTTTTTGCTTCTGCATTTCCCAAGTAAGGACGCATGACAACAAGCGATCGCGGTGCTCATCTACGACACAGTGGTGATGAGTTTTCAGTACGTGTTCTTTTGAACGAGCAATGAGGTTGCCGCCTTGGACAGCTGACTGCACGCTCTCATTGTGCCACGTGATGAGAATTCACCAGGCTCGTTCAGTCATTAGTCACATTCCATCGTTTGCCATAAGCAGACGCTGCGAAGTGATGTGGATATCAGTTCCCAGTCTTGTGGAAGAGGAGGAAAAGAGCACACGAGGGCTCATCCGGGAGTTGAACCCGGGACCTCTCACACCCTAAGCGAGAATCATACCACTAGACCAACGAGCCACAGCAGCACTTTTCATTTCAATCTGTCAGCGAGCTTGAGGATGGGGAGAGGCGCCATTCGCTCGTCCAGTCAGACCTTCATCAATAAGTCAAGAAAGCTGCAATTACACGACTGCCTTGCAGACGAAGGGCAGTGAACTGTGCCCGGTAAGAGGGGAACAAGCGGCACTAGGTGACGCCGAGGCATAAGTCCCAGCGAGGGGGGTTGGCTTGTATGGTACAGCGCTTGCTTTGCATGTGGGAGATAGCAGAATCAATTCCCGCATCCTCCAGGTGTGTGCTTAGAGCTTGATGTGCCGAAAGGTGTCCTTTAGCCTGTGGTCCCGCCTTACATGGAGAGCATCGTGCAGCTGTCAAGCGTTTCGCAGCCACGCCCCCTTTTCATCTTCTCTCTGGCTTAAGCGTCACTCCGCCCCTCTCTCTTGACATTTCATGTCAGCATGTCAGAAGTCCGAGTGACATTTTTAATGGCTGAGTGAGGGCACGATGCTGAAGCAGAGAGGCCACTTCAGCCACAGAGACTTGTGCTAGGTGAGATCTGAAAGACGGACTCGCAACAGAAACAGACCAAAAATGTATCGGTGAGATCAAAAGGCAAATGCAACATTCAGCAGAGGGCGTCTAAAGATTAGGGAACGGGCGACTGAAATCCATGTGAGGCAAACTTTCCGGTGTGTGTACTGCAGCTGGGCTTGTTGGCGTAATTGGTAGTGCGTCAGTCTCGTCATCTGAAGGGCCTGAGTTTGATCCTCACACAGGGCAGGGCCACTTCCTCTCTTGCTCTTTTCAAACACTTGCGGCAACTGTTCGCTCATAACCACGTCTGGAATGCGTGACCTTTACACGGGCGAGAAGCAACGCCGCATCCCTTTTCTAAAGAACATTCACATTCAGAAATAAGTCAAGAAATTTGCCATTACTTTCGCTCGCACTGCTGTCAGCCTGCCCATGTTGCCAAAGAAAGATTCACTCGGCGTCAACATGACAGAACAGCGATCACTTGAAAACAATGTTCCACACTCCGTAAGCAAGAACTTCAGTGTTTGCAGTCACCCGATATGCCGATAGTCAAAGGAGCGCAAAACACGAAGCGTCAAAAGACAAGATGAGTTGATGGAAAGAGCGTTGAATTGATGAGCACAAAAGTTCAGCTCGTACAATAGGCAACGAAGGTCTCAGCGTCGTCATCGCACTTGAAAGGACTGCCTTGCAGACCAAGGGCAGTGGGCGGTGCCCGGTAAGAGGGGCAGAGGCGGTAAGACATGATGCCGAGAAGCATGAAGCGAGGGGGATTAGCTCAAATGGTAGAGCGCTTGCTTAGCATGCAAGAGGTAGCGGGATCGATGCCCGCATCCTCCAGGTCTGAGTTTGGATCTCCGGAAGCCCGGTGCTCTTGTTTAGCTTCTGCGACTTCTGACAGGTGCTCCTCCGTTGCGGAGAGAATGTCCTTCAGTTGTCAAGCGTTGAAGGGCCACACCTTCTTCCCAACCTCAGTCTGCACTGAGTGCGTCTCCGGCATTTTCTCGTCCAATTTGTCAGCTTAGCAAGTGAAAAGTATATCCGAGTGAAAACAGTGCTGATAATACTCTCACGAATTGTTAGAAGACGTGCTTTTGATCATCGATTGCTTAACAATCACATTCGTTCGACTTGAGCCATCAAGCTCGTAGTTTTCCTTCAAATCTTGAAAGCTCTCAGTGAGAACATCATAGGCTGCAGGACGCCCCGTAACTTGATTACTTCAACAGAAAGAAGAGCAGACAGCTCGACAAATATGTGAGGCGCAGAGAGCGCAAGGCGAGCCGCACACGTTTCGGTGGCTGAGAGAGGGCAGTTTTTGCTTCTGCATTTCCCAAGTAAGGACACATGACAACAAGCGATCGCGGTGCTCATCTACGACACAGTGGTGATGAGTTTTCAGTACGTGTTCTTTTGAACGAGCAATGAGGTTGCCGCCTTGGACAGCTGACTGCACGCTCTCATTGTGCCACGTGATGAGAATTCACCAGGCTCGTTCAGTCATTAGTCACATTCCATCATTTGCCATAAGCAGACGCTGCGAAGTGATGTGGATATCAGTTCCCAGTCTTGTGGAAGAGGAGGAAAAGAGCACATGAGGGCTCGTCCGGGAGTTGAACCCGGGACCTCTCACACCCTAAGCGAGAATCATACCACTAGACCAACGAGCCACAGCAGCACTTTCCATTTCAATCTGTCAGCGAGCTTGAGGATGGGGAGAGGCGCCATTCGCTCGTCCAGTCAGACCTTCATCAATAAGTCAAGAAAGCTGCAATTACACGACTGCCTTGCAGACGAAGGGCAGTGAACTGTGCCCGGTAAGAGGGGAACAAGCGGCACTAGGTGACGCCGAGGCATAAGTCCCAGCGAGGGGGGTTGGCTTGTATGGTACAGCGCTTGCTTTGCATGTGGGAGATAGCAGGATCAATTCCTGCATCCTCCAGGTGTGTGCTTAGAGCTTGATGTGCCAAAAGGTGTCCTTTAGCCTGTGGTCCCGCCTTACATGGAGAGCATCGTGCAGCTGTCAAGCGTTTCGCAGCCACGCCCCCTTTTCATCTTCTCTCTGGCTTAAGCGTCACTCCGCCCCTCTCTCTTGACATTTCATGTCAGCATGTCAGAAGTCCGAGTGACATTTTTAATGGCTGAGTGAGGGCACGATGCTGAAGCAGAGAGGCCACTTCAGCCACAGAGACTTGTGCTAGGTGAGATCTGAAAGACGGACTCGCAACAGAAACAGACCAAAAATGTATCGGTGAGATCAAAAGGCAAATGCAACATTCAGCAGAGGGCGTCTAAAGATTAGGGAACGGGCGACTGAAATCCATGTGAGGCAAACTTTCCGGTGTGTGTACTGCAGCTGGGCTTGTTGGCGTAATTGGTAGTGCGTCAGTCTCGTCATCTGAAAGGCCTGAGTTTGATCCTCACACGGGGCAGGGCTGCTTCCTCTCTTGCTCTTTTCAAACACTTGCGCCAACTGTTCGCTCATAACCACGTCTGGAATGCGTGACCTTTACACGGGCGAGAAGCAATGCCGCATCCCTTTTCTAAAGAACATTCACATTCAGAAATAAGTCAAGAAATTTGCCATTACTTTCGCTCGCACTGCTGTCAGCCTGCCCATGTTGCCAAAGAAAGATTCACTCGGCGTCAACATGACAGAACAGCGATCACTTGAAAACAATGTTCCACACTCCGTAAGCAAGAACTTCAGTGTTTGCAGTCACCGGATATGCCGATAGTCAAAGGAGCGCAAAACACGAAGCGTCAAAAGACAAGATGAGTTGATGGAAAGAGCGTTGAATTGATGAGCACAAAAGTTCAGCTCGTACAATAGGCAACGAAGGTCCCGGCGTTGTCATCGCATTTGAAAGGACTGCCTTGCAGACTAAGGGCAGTTGGAGGTTGCTGTTTTGAGACGGAGGCATTGGGATGGTGGGCCGAGATCTATTCTTCTTAAGGAATTCTTCATCGTGAAAGATCGGTCCACAGGTCATCCAAATAACTCAGGGAATCATGTGCTACTGAATGGAGTGAAGTGCTGAAACACATGACATGCCCCCTTGATCTCACGTGCTGCAACATGCACAGCTACCGTCCACACCAGGCAGTGGGGCTTCAGCAGAATTTGCTACGCCACCTGCATTTACATATCCAGCTGCACACATATACATGGCCCTTCTTTCGTTTTCAGGATCTCAAAAAAAAGCTTAGCTTGGTTTTCCTGCCACCTGATTGACCTCATCTCCCTCAGAATGTGCCCCGCCACATTCATTGCTGAAGCAGGACGAAGGCTAACGGACATGTCAGAACAGTGAGGTTCAACGATCTCTCCAAAATATTGTGGTTGTAGTGGAAGAGATATGTTTTAAATTGTACCTTGGTATTTCAAACTCTCTCTAGAATGTTATCCATTTCGATTTTATTTTGACAGGAACTGTTAAAAGGCTAATGACACTAGATGAAAAGAGAAAAAAGAAAACACAACGTTTCAGCCGTGGAGGCTTCTTCAGGTGTGAGGGCTCCACGGCTGAAATGTTGTATTTTCTTTCTTTTCTTTTAAGCATGGAATAGACCTATTACTTGTTCCTTTGCAGCCTACACATGGTGATGCAGCTCCCCACCTGAACTGCTAATGATACTAGATGCCTGGTAGTTTGTGGTACTTGGTTATCGTCTTATGTGTGCTCAAACTGCATATGTGTTGTAGCAGCGAGGCTTATTAATAAGAAAGAATTAAGTGTTCTGAGCCTTCCCAAATGAGGCCCCATCTCTGTTCATCTCTGTGGTGCAGCGGCCCAGCACTGAGCTTCGCCAATGTGATTCAGCTGCTTCCAGTGCCTTTATTGGAGTGCGCTGATGGACCGTGTTCTCTCTCCAGAGACCAGCACGCCTGTCATGGACGGAGCAGGAAAGGCGGCGCCACATTCTACAGCCCTCTCCACGCAATCGATGAAATCGGGCTACTGAAGTGGAGAAAATCGCCTCTCCAGAAAGTGCAAATATCATCTTGGAGACTATAAATCCTATTGCCGAAGGTCAGCCCTGTCTACCAGAGTAACCCTCCCACAGCGATGATCAGCTCGTCTCACACGCGAGAAGTTTCGGTTGGAAACAAGCGCCCCCTCTTCTCGCACGTTTTGCACGTTCGAGTAGTTTTAATGCGGCTCTTTCGTACACGGTGCTGATCTTTTGGAAAGCAGGAGGCAAAACCGAGTCGAACCCGGGCCGCCTGGGTAAAAACCAGGAACCCTAACCGCTAGACCATATGGCAGCGAACAGCCATGCTGTTCCCGGCATCATCCGAGCAAACTACGTAAATATGAGAAAACACGCAAGAGAGTTGTCACTCAGAGTGTCGAAGGGTCGATGTATACTGGGGCTCAGTTGAAATGCAACGTCAGGACTTTTCCAAATTATGTCACACGAAGAGAGCACAGCCTTTTCCACCCTGCCATGCGTGTATCGGTAACTCCCCGTGATCGTATAGTGGTCAGTACTTTGCGTTGTGGCCGCAACAACCCCGGTTCGAATCCAGGTCACGGCAGAATAGGGGCGTCTGCTTTTACTACTTGCACGAATGAAGGCAAAAAAAAGCCAATCGATGTGAACGAACGGCGCTTTACAGAGGAGTACTGCCTGACTGGATCGTTGATGAGCGACAGAGGCCACTCCGACCCCTTCTTGGTTTTCTTCAATGACTTACTAAGGATCTTCTTCACATTCGCCCATGCAGGGGAAGCCAGTTACACCAAAGCAAACGCAGGAAAGTGCATTTCAAGCAGAGACCAGGAGGGACTTGTTTACACTGAGAGTGGGTGGAGAATGGAACAATGCGCCCAGCCCTGTTGCTGGAGCCGATTCTTGATGAGATCTTGGGCTCACTAAGAGGCCCCCTTTGGATGCTATTCTTTCTGTTGTTCTTGCAGGTCCTGCGCTGCTTTTGAGCCGACAGAGCTCGTCCTGGTCTGTAGGCACAGCCCAATTGCAAATGATCAGCTCCGCATACAGAAGGAACATGCATTTGGTACAAGAGTGCATGAAGGCACCGGAAATACATTGGGAACAAATGACAGGTCGCTCAAGACCTCTGTGAAGTACAGGAGCTTGCAAGAAGCAGCTGTTTCCGCCAGGTCTCGAACTGGGGACCATTCGCATGTGAGGCGAACGTGATAACCACTACACTACGGAAACGGTTGTAAACCGTGCCCAGCGGCCCAGTGCTGAGCTTCGCCAATGCGATTCAGCTGCTTCCATTGCCTTTATTGGAGTGCGCTGATGGACCGTGCTCTCTCTCCAGAGACCAGTACGCCTGTACCGGGGTAAAGTTAGCTTGAAGTTTGAAAACGATTTTGGCATGCCTGTAGCGCTTTCGCGAAATCTCTTAGAGTTACAAAAACACATGCTTTGTGTATAAAATACATTGTGAATGCTTTCTCAGCCTTCACTTTGTCATTTTTATGACATTTTTTTGACCATGCTCACATTTTCTCTTGTCCATATCTTTGCAATAGAAGCACAGAACGGCTTCAAACCAAATGCATTTTAAAGACCACAACTTGTGGATATTACAACAGCCTCTACACCAAACTATCAGTGAGCTAATCATCTTTTTTAAAACCTCCAGTTTTTCATCGATGCGTAATTACACACTAACTGGAACCCGGGGACTGCTGTGTGCACACGTTCACAACGCGAGAAATACTGTTCAATACGGCTTCGTGCGAAAAACCCATATATGACCATAGGAAGCAGAACAGCGCAGTCTCCAATTAGCCAGACTGTAAGCACGGGAATAAAGCTTTGTTTGATTTCTGAAACCCTTCCTTTACGTTCTATTTTCATTCAGGTGTGGTTCAACTATATTGACAATACTACTGACAGCAGGAAGTTTAAAATGTTCTTTTCTCAGCAGCTTATTAAAAACAGCTCCCATGATGTTCAAACCGACTTTTTACACAGAACACTGACACAGCTTTGTGTTCTGAATCTTTTTTTCTCGTGCTTTTATTTAATGTGGCACAATGCACTGGTATAGGGGTATTTTGTTAACAAACAAACAAACTACTGCAATGCTCTGCTCCCTGGGGTATCTAAATCTACTCTGAACAAGCTGCAGTATGTCCAAAATTCAGCAGCCAGAATCCTGACCAGATCTAGTGCAAGTGTTCACATTACTCCTATCCTGGAGTCCTTGCACTGGCTTCCGGTCAAATTCCGCGTAGACTTTAAAATCCTCATGCTCACCTACAAGGCTTTACATGGCTTGGCACCTCAATACCTGTCTGAACTTTTATCGCCCTACTCCCCACCTCGCAACCTCCGCTCTTCAAATTCTGCCCTCCTTACTGTCCCCCAAGCCCGTCTACATTGTATGGGCGACAGGGCCTTCTCCTGCTATGCCCCCAAGCTCTGGAACTCCTTGCCCAAGGATATTAGAGAGTCACCTTCTCTAAACTCCTTCAAATCCAGACTCAAAACCCTCCTTTTCAGAAAAGCCTTTACTTAACTGGTTCCATTCTTCACCCCTCTGCTCTTCTTAATACCATCTTCCACGGTCTCCTCTATTGTTATTGTTGTATTGTTGTAATTATAATTGTGTCCTGTCTTGTGAAATTTTCTTATTTATTGTTGTAGTCTTCTTATTTATTGTTATTGTCATCCTGTAAAGCGCTTTGAGAAGCCACCTTTAAAGGCGCTATATAAAATAAAGTTTATTATTATTATTATTATAAACCAATAGCATTTAAACCACAGCACCCACAATGCTGCAAGTAAGTGTTTTGCACACTAAGCAGGTCCTCTGACTTTTCCCAGCTTTGTTTTGGTTTTTTTAAGATAACAGTACAGGTAAGACACTGGGATAGGGGGGTCGTCTTCATGGCTCAATAGCATTTCAAATACAACAGCCACACTGCTGAAACCAAGTGTTTTACACACCAGTCTAGCCCCCTAACCTTATACAACCTTGCTGTGGCTGTGGCACCTTTCTTTATTTTTTTATGATTTTTTGAAGATAACACTACAGGTAATACACTGGGACAGGTGGGTCGTCTTCATGGCTCAATAGAATTTGCAGCCACACTGCTGAAACTAAGTGTTTTACACACCACACAGGCCCCCTAACCTTATGCAACCTTGCTGTGGCTGTGGCCCCTTTCTTTATTTTTTTATGAAGTTTTCAATATGGCACCATTAGACAAGCGGTACATGGGGATAGGGGGGTGCTATTCACGAGTCAATAGCTCTTCAAGCACAACAGCCACAGTGCTGCAACCAGGTGTTTTACACCAGACATTTCACCTAACCTTATACAACCTCGCTTTGAGTTGTAGAACATTTCTTTATTTTTTTTTACTGTAATCAAGTGTTGTGCTCACTAGTCAGGCCTCCTGACCTTTCACAGTCATGCTTTGTTGTGTGCAACTTTAATTATCTTTTTAGGATTTTTTGAACATGGCAACTTCCACCGAGATGGGTGGGGGGTGTTGGGGTGCTCTTCAATAGCTTTTTCATCTATACACACAAATGGATGTAACCAAGACACTCAGAACCTGTCACGCAGGGGCTGACTGCTGAGGATAGGGATCCAATGCGGTGCCCTTGGTAGGGTTGGCGTGAGACACAGGCATAATCGGAGTAAACAGGCAGGGGTCCGAGTCCGGGAAGGCGTAGTACAGGCATAGGCACAGAATCGACAGGCGAAGGCGTAGTCGAGGTACTGGCAGGGGTCGGAGTCCGGGAAGGCGTAGAAGTTGCGTCGGTAGACAGAGGTGTAAACGAAGAGACAGGCTTGGGTCAGGATCCGAGAAAGCGTAAAACAGGCGAAGGTACAAAATCGAGTGGCTAAAGCGGTAGTCGGAAAAGCGGGGTCGAGGTCCAGGGGAGAAGTCGTAGTAAGGCAAAGGCGTAGTTAGTACATAAGCTCCAGGAGAGAATCTCAATCGTGAGCAATGACCGGGGGACAGATGAGGGTTTAAGTAGAGGACTGATTGACGCATGGACGTTTGGTACGGAGAGAGCTCGAGGGAATGCGGGAGCGCTTGCCTGCGTGAGGGAGATTCGTGGCAAAACCAACAGAATCAACCTGAACTCACAGAAAAACAAGAATGCCCCCGAGACACCTGCACCCCCCCCGGACCACTCTGGTATCAACACCCCAAAACCCATCCATACCAGCTAACAAGACTCAGAATCGGTGCAACCCTCCAACCTGGACCAAGAGCAGGATGGGACAAGTACCTGCACCACACTACGCACCCCTCATCCAGACCAGCAGGACAGCCATACCACAGACAGCACCATCATGTAACCCCCCTGTTCATTCCAACAGAAAAGCCGAACTGACCCCCACCAGCATGGCGACGCTGCAGCTCTGGTTACACCAGCAGGCCCAATGGGCTCAGAGCTGGGGGACATACAGATGCAGCCATTCAAAATGCGTGGGCGATACCACATTATTTTCCGGTACGCTGTACGCAGTCTACCGCAAGTTACCATTAAATACCGCGAGTTACTGGTAAATACCGCTAGTTACCGTAAATTCTCCTATAATATGACAAGCAAAATAATAGTATCCGGAATTTCGGCAAGGTGGAGCTAATAAACTCAACCTCTCATGTTTGAGCTGTGGCCATCAAAGTCTTTAACGAAGGTATTACTAAAAGTATTAATAATGAATGACCTTGGACAAGCTGTAAGTGTAAACTCAAAGTATTGCCCTGGTCAACATTCTTTTTTTCATTGACCGTCTTTGTAAAAGTAACACCACAGCATTTCGCAATCACGCATTTGTTTCCAATCATGCAAAGTACAGTAATTTTTGAGAATCGATTCACCATGCCTTTCACATGCTCATAAAAGAGATTGATTTAGGAACATAAACATATTACTGTATGAAAACTGTACTGTATACAGTATGTATATGTGTATTTAATGTCTTAACTGTGCCCGTTTAAGTATTGAATATTCATATCTAATTTTACCACTGAAGGGAAATCTTAGTAGCTGAGCATAAAAAGAATAGGAGCATACTGCAACGCGTGTGAAGGCCATAAACGATATTAATTTTGGAACATAAACATACAGTATATGGCTGGTCTCGGTACTTTAAAGAAAACATACACGAAAGATGGTTTCATTATGACCAGAATCGGTCTTGAGATATTTTTAACTTGATTTACAGTATTTGAGAGGTATGTCTTAACACCGATTCTACAGTACGTAAATACTGCTCACGTATGTTTCTAGGTTTATATTATGCATTTCATACGGTCAAATTACTTTTGAGAAACTAATAAGAAGCGCGAAACGGTATGCCCAGGGCGTTTTAGTTTATTTTTACTGGAACTCTGCTTTAACAATGTCGCCGTGGATTGATTAGAGATATCAAGTACATACAAGTAATTTTTTAAATGTTGTAGTTCGTCTTGAAAAAATGTTACGAGTACATCATCTATCAACAATTACACAGGTTCTGTTTCCATATTGCGGATTTTGGTTACGTAATATGATTTTCTAAATTTCACGTTGTGAATATATGATTTGGGCAAACAGAGCCGCAAAGAAGTACATTATGGGTTGTTGTTTTTTTTTTGGAGTTTTATCTAGAACAAGCTATGCTTAAACCTTTGTCTGATTCTTGTGAAACTATCCACACGACAGTTACAGTACCTAGGAGTTGACTTCAGTGATGTCACTGATGGGATGTTTCTAAAAATCCTTCCTCTGTAAAACGTCTTCTCTAGTTGTCCTGCATATGTATTCGGTAATGAAGCTGTGTGTTCTGTCATGGAAATATAACTATCAAGGAAGACACAAAAGAGAGTTCTCACCTGAGTAAGGTCTTTATTTCAATATTGGGAGCCCTGTGGAGACATCACTCCTGCTCTTTGCTCAGTTCGTTTGTGACCTTTTTACAGTGGGAAGCATGAATTCAGGACACCTGGCACCCCCTCCACCTGAGCGAACACCACCTCTTTTTCCTGTCTTTCACCAGAATCCAGTCTCCTTATTCATGCATTAGTTCCTACAGCACAGGTAAATCCCTGTGGGCTGGAGCCCAGCATTTTTCTTAGGGTTTTTTTACAAGATTGGTCAACAGCTGGGTCACCTAAACAGCTGTCTATCACCCTAATAGAGAATGGCCTAAAACTGTGATTATAGCGAGGAGCATACAGTTATTTCCATTCTAATACATCTGAGTTACACTCAGACTGAAAGCAGGGCTATTTACCCATGCCAATAAACCTAAATAATCACCTCTATCAAAGGGGATTACTCCCATGAGCATCTTTTATAGCATTACAATCCCAACATGAGCTCTGGTTATTATTTGTGGCTGACTGATAAAGTATTGATTCCATATCCCCATTTTATGTAAAGTAAAGCTCCTTACACTTAACAGGTACACTGTCGCCCCCCCCTCAGGAAGCTCAACAAACACAGAAACAGTGACAATATAATAATTAATGTTCACTCAGTCTCTGGTGCAGTGGTTCGGTGTCGGCGCAATGCGTAGATCCAGCGATCTCATCCTGTCACTCAGATGGCAGAGTCGGTAGTCAGTTGCACTTGATATGGTCCTTCCCAGCAGGGTTGCAACATCTGGCAGGGTATATCTCCCTCACCACACCCACTCGCCAGGTATCAGGTCGTGTCTTCCCTCTACTGGAGGTCTCCAAGTGTCCAGCACCTGTTCACCAGCCCCGTGCACCACTTCAATTAACAACCTACAATACTACAATAGAGAATTAGCAAATTCAACAATCCATTAGCCAAATTCATCCCTCCAGGAAGTTTCGTTGATTGGCCTGTGATGATATCAAACAGGCTCTATTACACAGTTCTGTTTGATCCAGCCCGCATCCCATGGCGCTCCTTCAGTCTGATGTCTAGTCGATCTTTTAGAGTTCTGTTCCTTCATTCCACTGTTCCAGCAGACTGAGGGTGATCTCAGTCCATCTCACCCCGAATAATCCAGCCACAGCCTGTCCCTTGATCATAATACAAGCGGTAGGTCAGTGCCCACCGAGGGCTTATCTCCATCATCAAGTGTTTGGTAGACACAGAGGCAGTGACAGCAACCCACTGGGAAAACAGATTATAAGAGCCAAGGTTTCCCTTTACAAATGTAAATTGTAAACATTTGCTACTGCATGAAAGGTTTCTCAGGAGCAGGCCGTTTGAGCTGTAGCACCTGCACCTGAACTGTAGTTGAGTTCCTTTGATAAGCATCACATTGAGATACCACATAAGTGGCTACTGCTTCAAACACGGTCCCCACCCAGGTTTGGGTAACCAGCACACCATTTGACTCGCACCCAGGTGTCCAACTGAGTGCATTTGTCGAGCTACAAAGGGCATTAGGCTGTGAGGGCATGCAGGGCGTCCAGTGTGCTGGCAGCACCACACACTTTTCTAACCATGTCCTTTTCTCTGCTTTAGAGGCCTCAGCCTGAATATCCTGTAGCTGTCCCCTTTTCACCAACAGAGGTCTCACAGGGGTCTCAGACTCCTGTTCTACCAGGACTGCGCACCTGACAGCTACATCTGCAAAGTTGTTCCCTCGAGTTACTGGAAACATTTCTTTATTATGTGATTTACACTTTACCACAGCTACTTCAGTCAGCAGCTGCAAAGCTTCTAACAGTTCAGAGACAAACCCAGCATTCTTAACTGGAGTCCCTGCCATGTTGGGGAAATCCGTATTCCTTCACTGCCATCCAAAATTGTGGCATACACCAAATGTATATATACAGTCTATATAAATTGCTACAGTTTTCCATTTAGCATATTTACAAGTTTCAATTAAATCTTTTCATTCGGTCTGCTAGTTCTACACCAGATTATTCACAGTTTATACAGCCAGGCAGGTAGCCTGCACAACACATAAACACGGCCCCTTGGCCACCGCATCAAGGGGTCCTGAATAATAATAACCCACTAGACGATGCCTATCTCCATGCTCCTGCACCAGCACAACGGCTCACAACCCATTTCTTTCAATTACATACAGATTACATACAGATGATCAGTCTGAGGGAATCCAGTCCAGGGCCAGTGCCTGCAAGAAAGCTTGTTTCAAAACATCAAAAACGGTTTCTGCTGCAGGGGTCAAGGCAATTTTGTCTTTAGACTGCACTACCCCCCTTAAACCAATACGTCACTAGACAAGCTCGTTCTGAGAAGGCATTCACCCTGGCTTTATCATGTAGTTGGTTTTATACTCCTTTTTTTTCCTCTCAAGATCCAATACTTGGAGTAGCCCGGCCTTATGGATTCCCTCATTAGGTAAAACAATCACAATATCACATAACTCTACTGAGTTAGTTTACATAAATGCTATTTCATGCAGTAATTCCTTATAAAATGCTGCAGTCTGGGCCTAAAATAGGTCTGGGGTGTCCCCCACCCACATCAGTAGTTGAAACTGTACATATTTTCCCAAGCAGACTGTGACAGCTTATATTTGCTTTAAACACAACCCTTGCACCCCTTCTCCTGTAGCCTCCTGTTACCCGTTAGAAAACTTTATATCACATCTTTATGCTGTTTTAGTCTAAAAACAGGACAGCTGTGCTCCTGTGTCCCCCAGTTACTGCACACTGTAAGATTATTTCAATCCTGAGATAAATTTAGGAAGGCTACAGAGGTGTTTACTAGATTAAAACTGTTAGTTCACACACGGCTCTCGTTTCAGCTTCTGACATGGTCTTTAATTGTGAAATCAAGCCTCTTTCTTCCAATTTCTCCAAAAAACACATTTTTTTTTAGTAACTGCACACCAGCTTATTAGTAGTTTTGTCTTTGAGGTTTTATATCTCGGTATAACATTAAAGTCACACAATAATTTCTAAAAACTGGCGGCTCCCTTTTCTCCTCCTTGGGTGTCTTTTTACCTCCCATTTGCAGCGCTCGCACTTCTGCATGCATGCTTCGCGAGTTATTAAATCAAATCTGTCTCCGCTGTCCGTAATATCAGGAAAGCATAGTTGTACATTCTTGGCAACATCAGGTTTTAACCCACTCAAGTAAATTTGTTTTATTACTGTGGAAGTATCTTCATTCACTTCCTTTTCAACGGCTAACCCCGAGTATACTATCCATAAAGCTAAAAACCTTTCTGTAAAATCTGAAAACATCCTCACTTCCTTCTGCTGACATGCTGTTACTTTTCTCTAATCAGTTTTCGGTGGGTAATGCTCTTTCAAAAATCTCCACACTAATTCCCACCCTTCTCCCAGATTCTCTCTCAAGGCGTTCTATTTCTTCTTTTGCTTTTTCTTTTTCTACATATACAACTTCGTTTCGTTCAGCCATTGCTTTTAGCTTTTCCATCAGGGATTTTTCCGTCTCATCTATGATATTCTGTTGAATTCTCAAATATTCCTCTAAATATTTTTATCCAAAGGTTCATACACTTTTCTACATTCCTGTTCAGCCTAAATTCCGTCTGACAGTCAATATTTCTTTTAAATTTCACTTTGGATTAATCAAACTTTTTTTTTCCCTTCACACCTAACCATTTTCACGTCTCCCACGCGCCCCGCGGAATCCCCCAGTCAAGACAAACTGACAAACTATCACAATACGGGAACACGGACCAGGTTCCAAATCCTGGCTTTAAACACACAGTTGAATCGAGTTACCATTTTCGGCTCTTCTGCAAGTACAGTTCTAGTTACTACCTTCAGCCGTACTGCAGTCGTGTACCAGGATGCAACACCTGGATTTTTTCGCACGCGCAGGGCGAGATGCTATTCCTTCAGCAATCCCTCCTTTTCTACCCCACCTTCACAAAACAGGCATCTAAGACACATACACCATTAACTCATTTTTCTGTTGTACTCGCTTCAGCTTCAGGAAAACCCTGAACCCACCACAGCAACATGGAGAGGACAAGGGACTTTTTAGAAAAGAGGAGTCCTTACCTCTTTTTAGAAGCGGCCGCCTAACTTTTCCTCTCCATGTCCGTGTGGTTTAATTTAGATGGATACTTCTTCATCATTTGGGTCACGTATCCGCCAATCTGCCTCCTCCTTTTTAGAGGACGTTGTAAGCCTTTAGGAACAATATGATCTAGCAACAAGGTTATGTCACTGTAGTTAGGCTTAAGACAATCAAGAACAAGGCGCTTGCCTTTCTTCTAAATTCTTTACGATCATCAGGCAATTAAGGAAAAGACTTAACTAATGCAAATAATTCACTAGGAGACCAATGTCAATGTACTGTACATATGCTGGAGTTCCTTCTGGACCTGGAAAAATGCACATTGGTATTTCACAAACAAGTGGCTCCGGACCGCTTTCTAATTTCGGTGGAGACTTTTTCTTTTTAGTACGCATGGCCATGACTTTAGCTGCAGCTTGCTGTTCTTTAGTTTCAAGACTAGTCTTTTTTTTTAAGCTTCCCATTATTTCTGTGATTCCTCTTTCCATTAAATAAGTTTTCCAATTCATTTTCTTTCATTTCTTCTCCTTCTCTTCTAAGTTTCCCCTTCTTCAGGAAACTTCTTTTTCCTAATTCAACTTTCCTCTGTCCATTCTGATTCACTTACAAAGATCCTTCATAGTTATGGGCCCCTAATTATCATATATAAATTATGTGCAAGTTCCCTTACACCTATTACCCTAGCTTTACAGTTCATGAACATAATTTTTTTCCCTAACCCAGGCTATAATTGTTTCTCCGAATTTGTCGTACATGTACTTTTGCTGGACTGCTCGGTCCCATTTTCGTCTTTGAATTTTTATTTCCCATTTTTACCGATCGGTGCCTTACTTAGAACCTTATCACATTAACTACTCCGCAGAGCAAAAACCACACGTCTGTGTTAAGATAAGTTCTTTATATGAGTCCCAGACTCATCAAACCCGCGTGAGAACACCCCTGTGGCTCGCTTCTCAAACTATTAATTTTAAAGGATCACTTACTGACGTCAGACAGCTGCCAATTCTACAGACGCGTCTCTGGAAGGATAAACAGTTTATCCTCCGAGGTTCGTCCAATTTGCTAAAATTTTCCGGGTCCGGATGGAGTTTCAGCAGCCGTTCGCGTTCAGGTTTGTGATCCCGGACGAGCCCCCAAACTGTCATGGAAATATAACTGTCAAGGAAGCCACAAGAGAGAGTTCTCACCTGAGTAAGGTCTTTATTTCAATATTGCAATATTGGGAGCCCTGCTGCCACTTCGCCAAGTGCATCAGAGACTCAATTTGTTACAAGCAGTACAGGGTTTTTATAAGACGTTGCGCTGTAAAAAAGTTCAGCACTTGGTCCCTTCTAAAACTTCCCCTTTCTCTAAGAGAAAACAGATTACATCATAGAGCGAGAGAAGAAAAACTAGATTTGTTATTCAAAGCTTATCAGTTACTTTCAGCTAATTCTAATGACCCAGACAGCATATATTGTTTTGGTACATTGTCTTCTAAACTAACCTGTTTCCGCCCGGTCTCGAACCGGGGACCTTTCGCGTGTTAGGCAAATGTGATAGCCGCTACACTACGGAAACCTGCAGGGGCTGCTGCTGGTGTCTCGCTTGCGTTTCGGGCTGAGAAAGGGACGCGTCACTTTAGGCAGGGGGCGCTGGAGAGAGGAACAAAGGGCGCGATGAAACAAAATGCCAAAATCCGGGATCGAACCAGGGACCTTTAAATCTTCAGTCTAACGCTCTCCCAACTGAGCTATTTCGGCGGTGCGCAAAGCCCACAGCCACCTGCTCCAGCCTTCCTGTGTTGTGGCATGAGCGCACCAAGAGTAGCGGGAGAGTGTTGCAGGAACGTCACTCAGAAGGAAAGCCACCCAGCTGCGCCCTCTGAGCTCTGTCCAGCGCATCTTCCTCGCATGGACTCCTGCCTGCGACAGGCAGGAAACAATTAGCAAGAACAGAACGGCACCCCATGGGTGTCTCATGACCGCACCTTAGGTTGTGACACGTGCAGGTGTGAGGGGTTGCCGGGCTACTTTGGAGCAGAGCTTGGGCGGAGGGGGGGCGGGAAAGCAGACAAAGAGGTGACACCTCAAGGTCTGCACGATCACAGCTCTCCGCCGCCCCAGGCTTCCGCTCGATAAGCTACTGGACACACCCGCCCCTCCTCACACAGACCGTGGAAAAGCCCCCAAGTGGGAGGGCTCTCTCTTCCTCCCAGGAGCTCTTGGACACGACGCACAGACAGGGCGCGGGGAGCCGCCGCCTGCAAACACGGCTCCAGGCAGGACTCCACTCCGCAGGAGCCGCAGAGCAGAGGAGATGAGGGCAGCTTAGCTCCTGTGCAGAGACCTGAGCTGTTGTTGCTGTGGATGCTGTCTTTTCTGCACTCGGGGTAGGAGTGAATGTTGAGTTGCCCTTAGAAATGAAGCAGAGCACTTCAACGGCACGGGTGTGTGTGTGTGTGCGCCCTGGTGATTCTGGGAGACAGATCGAACCTGGGCTAAAAGAGAGGGGGCTTAGACCTCTTCTATTTGCTAGTTCAAAGTTGTACAACCCATTTGTATCTGCTAGGCGGCGCAGTCGTCGTGCACAAAGAACGCTTTGAAAAGCGTCAAAGGCAAGTCATTCCGAGTTGGTCGTTTGTGTTTTCCGTTCAGACGCGAAATGCTGAAATGATCTCTCGGCTCCTCGGTTGTCATTTCTGCTCCGTAAAGGGATCACAGCACGCGTCGGCTTCCAGCATGCTGGGTCGGGACACGATGCCGGGGGTTGGAGAGAGCGATGTCTTCCTCGTTAGTATAGTGGCAAGTATCCCTGCCTGTCACGTGGGAGACTGGGGTTTGATTCCCCGACGGGGAGTAGCATTTCTTTCACCTTCTTAGAGAAATGACTGCCTTTCACTTCTCTGTTTTCTTTCACAGCGTCGTGCACCTTTTCATTGCTCTCGCTTTCAGAGCCTCCGCACGGCACACGACTCGACATCAGGAAGCACATTGAAGTGAAAGCAGGAAGCGCTGCGACATGCACTGTGCAGATCCCGCCACACTAAGAGGTGAGTGGGTCTGTTCGATGCACAAAGAACGCTTTGAGAAGCGTCAAAGGCAAGTCATTCCGAGTTGGTCGTTTGTGTTTTCAGTTCAGACGCGAAATGCTGAAATGATCTCTCGGCTCCTCGGTTGTCATTTCTGCTCCGTAAAGGAATCACAGCACGCGTCGGCTTCCAGCACGGTGGGTCGGGACACGATGCTGGGGGTCGGAGAGAGCGATGTCTTCCTCGTTAGGACCTGTCACCTGTCCCCACCTGTCACGCGGGAGACTGGGGTACATCAGGACGCGCATTGAAGTGAAAGCAGGATGCGCTGTGACATGCACTGTGCAGATCTCGCCACACTAAGAGGTGAGTGGGTCTGTTCGATCACAGCGCTAGACGAATCCCCAATTCCCTTTTGTGCCTGGCGACAAAAGATGTCTGTTTCCGCCCGGTTTCGAACCGGGGACCTTTCGCGTGTGAGGCAAACGTGATAACCACTACACTACGGAAACAGTGGTAAGACATGCCCAGCGGCCCAGTGCTGAGCTTCGCCAATGCGATTCAGCTGCTTCCAGTGCCTTTATTGGAGTGCGCTGATGGACCGTGCTCTCTCTCCAGAGACCAGCACGCCTGTCATGGACGGAGCAGGAAAGGCGGCGCCACATTCTACAGCCCTCTCCACGCAATCGACGAAATCGGGCTACTGAAGTGGAGAAAATCGCCTCTCCAGAAAGTGCAAATATCATCTTGGAGACTATAAATCCTATTGCCGAAGTTCAGCCCTGTCTACCAGAGTAACCCTCCCACAGCGATGATCAGCTCGTCTCACACGCGAGAAGTTTCGGCTGTAAACAAGCTCCCCCTCTTCTCGCACGTTTTGCACGTTCGAGTAGTTTTAATGCGGCTCCTTCGTACAAGGTGCTGATCTTTTGGAAAGCAGGTGGCAAAACTGACACGTTCCCATACCGGGAGTCGAACCCGGGCTGCCTGGGTGAAAACCAGGAATCCTAACCACTAAACCATATGGGAGCACACAACCCTGCTGTTCCGGGCATCATGCAAGCAAACTACATAAATATGAGAACACGCAAGAGAGTTGTCACTCAGAGTGTCGAAGGGTCGATGTATACTGGGGCTCAGTTGAAATGCAACGTCAGGACTTTTCCGAATTATGTCTGTTGTACTTGCAGGTCCTGCGCTGCTTTTGAGCCGACAGAGCTCGTCCTGGTCTGTCGGCACAGCCCAATTGCAAATGATCGGCTCCGGTTACAGAAGAAACGTGCATTTGGTACTGTTGTAACAGAAGGAATAAGGTTCTTGATCCCAAGATGAAGTAAAACAGATGAGTTTATTGCATGCAAGGAACAATAAAGCTGAAGTCTTGTTTCCCGCAAGAAACAACAAAACCGAAGTATTGTTCGATGTGCCGGTACAAACTTTTAGGTTATATAGTCCTTGCTTGCTGCTTCAGACGTCATTCAATGTTATGGTAAGGGGGGGGGTCATGGTATTTGGCCAGTTAAGAGGCCCAAATGGTCAGTTTAAGATTATGCCCCCAGGGGGTTCCTTGTTCGCATCTGGAATCCTTATCAGTTAACCCCCTTTCGTGCCATAAACCCCTGTTGCTTAGAAGTCTAATTTTCAGGCAGAACTGACTTAAGTTAACCCTTTTTACATCTTATCTCTTACTTCATTCCCCCCTTATAAAATATGGCATACGTCAGGACTGCCTATTTTTACACATACAATGTCAGGGCAGATCTTTCCTTTTTAAAATGTACAGGCATGCATTACCATGACATTGTGTGTTCCACAGTTACAACAAGATGTTATTGATGTTTTAGATCAGTATCCAAGGGGAAGGGCAGTCCGTACCACGGGATCATCTTTGTCATACACTTGGGTATGTGCCAGCCCACATCCCATCATTATACAACCCCACATTTTTACACATTTGTTCTAACCACTATTAAACATCTATTAAAGCCCTCAACCTGAATTCTCCCCTTTCCCCAATAGAGGTTTCACAGGGGTCTCAGACTCCCGCTCTCCCAGTGCCGCTCGTCTGGCATCTGCATCTGCATGGTTGTTACCTTGAGTTACTGGAATTCTTTATTTATTGTGTTATTTACACCTTACTCAAGCTGCTTCTGTCGGCAGCTGTAAAACTACAAATCAGTTCAGAGACAAGCCCAGTATTCTTAACTGGAGTCCCTGCAGTTGTGAGAGAATCCTATTTCTCCATAGCCATCCAGAATTGTGGCCTACATGCAACAAATACATACATTATATACATATACAGTAACCCTTTGTCCACACTTACATATAAAGGAATGGTTGATCCATCTGAGGAAACCCCAGTCTCAGCACCTGTAAGAGAGCTTGTTTCAAATTATTACAGGCGGCTTTTGCTGCTGGAACCAAGGCAATCTTGTCCTTGTACTGCACTCCCCCCTTAAGCAGATCTGTTAAAAGTTGTGCTCACCCCGTAAAAACATTGCACCCTGGCCCTGTTAAAATTCCATAATGCTCGACACAAAAGGGCCTTATTATAACTGCTTAATATTAGACACTCTAAAGCTGAAGCAACTCAGACTTGTGGGTTTCTTCGTCAGGGGAAGAACTCAGAATAAGTAAACAGATCTTCTCACAAGACGTTATTCTCTCCAGTCTTGATTCTAAACCTACAGCGTTTCAGCATGTCTGGTTTCGAGACATTCGAAAAAATCCAAATTGTTTCCACTATTGCAACTAATTGTATAAAAATACAAACACTGTTTATCTAACTACTTTTACGTCCACCTGTACTGTACTTATACGTTTCAGACGCTCTTATATTTTCCAATCTCCTTACAGATGCAGCCATTCAAAGTGCGCGGTACAGACACGTACCGGAGGTAATTGGCTACGGCGTCGTGCATCGTGACGCGCGATGACGCAAAATACCGCGGTATGTGATTGGTTGACCGACAGGGGCACTCGTGGTCCGTTGGTCTGTCATAGAAAGACTTACTGTAAACGTCTTTACTGTGCCCGTTGTAGATATTGAATTTTACCACTGAAGGGAAATCTGAGTAGCTGAGCATAAAAAGAATAGGAGCATACTGTAATGCGTGTGAAGGCCATAAACGATATTAATTTTGGAACATAAACATACAGTATATAGCTGGTCTTGGTACTTTAAAGAAAAAAATACACACCAGTATTCCATTTCTCCCTAAACATTGTAAACTTCGAAGTCTTTAACTAACGTGATACCGGAGTCAACAAGCATACTTTTAGAATTTGATTAAAAGGGAATATAATATGGAATCGCGTATCTCAAGAATTTAATAACGGTATGATTATATCCATGTACTGCGACAGGGCTCTGTAGGGCTGTTTCGCCTATGTATTCATGTGAGCTCTCTTTTAGCCCACTGGTCTAGGTGCGTGACTACCAACTGGCAGGTTGTGTGTTCGAATCCAGCTGGTGCTGGACTTTTCATTTTTATTTATTTATTTTTTAATCACGTAACATAAACATATTACCGTATGCAAACTGTATACAGTATGAATATGTATATTTAATGTCTTAACTGTGCCCATTTAAGTATTGAATATTCATATCTAATTTTACCACTGATGGGAAATTTTATTACATGGGGATTCAGTTGTCTGAAAAAACGCGTTTATTTCGGGCTGAAAAACACGTTTTGAAAAGTGTGCTGTTACTGCCCCATAACTTACATGGGGTTGACCAAACTTGCAGAAACATGTTTATTTCTGCTGAGAAACACGTTTTGACCCTTTCTGCACACTGGGGTTAAGAGCTGAGTGTGTGGGCTCTTCTGAGCATAAAAAGAATAGGAGCATACTGTAACGCGTGTGAAGGCCATAAACGATATTAATTTTGGAACATAAACATACAGTATATGGCTGGTCTCGGTACTTTAAAGAAAAAAATACACACCAGTATTTCATTTCTTCATAAACATTGTAAGCTTCGAAGTCTTTAACTAACGCGATACCGGAGTCAACAAGCATACTTTTAGAATTTGATTAAAAGGGAATATAATATGGAATCGCGTATCTCAAGAAATTAATAACGATATAATTATATTCATGTTGCAAAAGAACTGCAACGGACATAAACACTCCCTTGCTTTTAACAGAGCGTTCCATAATTTCTAACTACGAAAATGCCAGGTGAAAGGATTTGTAAACATATTTTGTTAAAGCAAGTCAGTTTTTTTCCGCAACACATAAAATACATTTTTCCAAGAAAGTTTAGCCTTTGTCACTAATGAAACCACTAAATAAAGACATAAATATAGAAATCTTAAGATTTGTTTTATTTAATGTTGGTAGCAGGATGAACTGTCAGAGTGTATATTTTGTCGCAGAGTTGCTACAAGATGTTAACAGTGAAAAAGGTATTTAGAAATGAGTTATTTCAAGATGAAAAAGAAAACATACACGAAACATGGTTTCATTATGACCAGAATCGGTCTTGAGATATTTTTAACTTGATTTACAGTATTTGAAAGGTATGTCTTAACACCGATACTACAGTGCTTAAGTACTGCTCATGTATATGTTTCTAGGTTTATATTATGCATTTCATATGGTCAAATTACTTTTTGAGCAACTAATAAGAAGCGCGAAACGGTATCTGTTTTAGTTTCGTTTTGTGCTGGGACCCGTGGATTGATTAGAGATATCAAGTACATACAAGTCATTTTTTAAATGTTGTAGTTCATCTTGAAAAAATGTTACGAGTACATCATCTATCAACAATTACACAGGTTCTGTTTCCATATTGCGGATTTTGGTTACGTAATATTATTTTCTAGATTTCACGTTGTGAATATATGATTTGGGCAAACAGAGCCGCAAAGAAGTACATTATTGGTTGTTGTTTTTTTTTTGCAGTTTTATCTAGAACAAGCGATGCTTAAACCTTTGTCTGATTCTTGTGAAACTATCCACACGACAGTTACAGTACCTAGGAGTTGACTTCAGTGATGTCACTGATGGGATGTTTCTAAAAATCCATCCTCTGTAAAACGTCTTCTCTGGTTGTCCTGCATATGTATTCGCTAATGAAGCTGTGTGTTCTGAGCCTGGATCTCTACATTTCTGTATGAACCAGCTTAGAGGGCTAAAGACAGCTTGTGTTTAAATTGAGTGTAAGGCAATTTATGCTTCTAAAGTCATGGTCAGCATTTATTTTTGTACTGTGCTGTAAACTTGTTCTGTTAAAGTCACATTATTTTATAGCGTTTTTATAGCGTTATCAAATCCAGTGGCGCTGTGTGTTAGTTTCCTGACTCCCATGTCACATGGTCTGTGATTGAAACCTGTAAAACCGGTTTAATTCGCCACAGCCAGCACTCTTCAGGTGTGAGGGTCTTCTGCTCAGAATGAAACGCTAAAATGTTTGTGTATATTCTAATGGTAGTGGGGGCAGGGTGTGTGGGAACAGGTTTGGTTGAAATTGCATTGGAGATCTATGTTCTTCACACCTGAAACATTTTCTCTGAAAGCATTTTCTTCACAGTTTAACCGATCTTGTTACAGCATGTTACAGTTTACTATTATTAACCATATTAATTTTAAGTGCTTAATGTAAAATCTTGTAAAAATATATTTTCATTGTTCAAATAAACATTAAGTCTGACTATCATATAATAAGTTAAATACAAAACTAAAGAAAAAATAGGGTTAAATATAATTCAAAATATTTTGCTAACAATGTTAACTGTTGATGAATAATAAAATTTATTAACTAAGGTGTAGGATGGCACAGTTGTTAGTATGTTTTTTGTTTTGTTTCTTTTTCATAAATACAACAGTAGTACCTGATGTCTCAGTGGCTTTCAAAATTAAATTATGCATGCAAACCTGTGAACTAGAAAGATAACTAAGATATCCATCCATTATATTCCATAATATCCATGAAATATATGGCGCTGAAATATGTGTGACGCAGTGGTGGCCTGACACGGTGAGGTGCCCTGGCAGCTGTATGATGCAGTGGTGGCCTGGCACGGTGAGGTGCGCTTGCAGCTATGTGGCACGGTGAGGTGCGCTGGCAGCTGTGTGATGCAGTGGTGGTCAGGTATGTAGAGGTGTCGAGCGAGGCATGCTTTTTGCACGCATGAAGTAAATCCCACGATCGCTTTTGAACTTGGACAAAGTCCTTCCAAAGGAGCGCTATGCGCAAAGATTTAACAAGCTCAACCCCCGCCGACGATTTGGTGTGAAGAAGCAGAACATTCAAGTTTCACAGACAGAAGCAGCACGCCAGCACAGCCAACATTAAAACGGAGGGCACACTACGATTTGCATTGACACAAAAGTGATCTGGGCAGACGTCATTCCCTGCATAACGCAAAAAGTGGCAAGGCGCTTTTGGGTTGAGAGGACGCAAGAAGGTTTTTGTTTTGTGCCTTGATGTCAAGCTGAGAAAGTATCTTTAAACACTTTGCTTAGTTTCTCGAGAGACTGCCAAAAAGCAGTTCCCTCCCTTTCGTCTGAAGCCAGCTGAAAGGGGGTCTCGACAGAAGCACCTGGCAGCGGTGGGATTCGAACCCACGCCCCCGAAGAGACTGGAGCCTTAATCCAGCGCCTTAGACCGCTCGGCCACGCTACCCGCTGTGTGTTGTCTCTTTGTCTCATTACTTGCCTGGAGGAAGCCGGGTGGGTTTTGCTCTTGTCGCCCGACTTAGTGGCGTTATGACCGTGGAACCGACTGCACCTGCTTTTTCTGAGATGCTTCCCCTCTCATGGCGAGATCTCGACTTCTTTAACACCTCTGGATAAAGATCTTCTGTGGAGCAGGTTTCAGACCTCTGCGTACAGCACCCTTGATGTCATTTTATTTTTACAGCAGCCGCATCTGGAAATTTGTGTCTTTTACGTTTTATTTGAACAACAAAACTACATACAATACAAACAAGAGCACATATAACGTATCAAGAAAATCGTCAGGGGCACATGCTATAATACAATTACACTTTATGAAAAACGATTACACAAGGTAAATAAAGATAAGGTCCGCACAGCTTGTTCTTACATTTCGAAAGAGTCCGTAAATACCCCTTTACGTCTATTTTGAACTGTTCAAACGTAGGACTCTTCCCAGACCATTTCACTTTATACCACATTCCTAAACGAGGATGCTTCTCCTGTTTTAGAACTATTTTGGGCGGTATGGCTTATACAGCACACCCACAGTATTCTAATGGTGGACTGCAGATCTGTGCTATAGTTCAGTCGAATTCAAAGGATCCAGCAATCGTACTGGATTTGACTGGGATTCTGAAATGTCTCTTGCAAAAGTATTCGGGTTTGCTTGAACCTTTGATACAAAATGTGATCTGATCTGAAACTAGCCAGCTTACAATCTCTGAGGTAGTTGTCACTAAACTCGGACGTGATGTGGCACACATGTGCCGTGTGCCTTTACTTTTGTAAAAAACTGGTACTGGGAAAAGTTTCTTAATATTTCTTTTGATTAGCATGCAAGAAAATGTGATTTTACCTATGGAATTTCCCGCCAGTGTGGAGCTTGAATTCACAACCTTGAGACTCAGTGTTCAAGAGTCACAGAAGAGGTCAGCCTGGTCTTCAGTTTGCCAAAGATAAGCTCAGGCAGTGCTCCTCTGTAAAGCAGATTGTTCGGATCGGTTATGTAGGACGGTACTTCGATACTAAGATCGTTTGCAGCACACGCATGGTTTCCCCCTTCACGCAAAAAACATAGACGAAGGAAGCTCTATTGTCTTGGGCTGCTGACTCCCGGATTTAAAGTGCTCTGGGTGCCAGCTAAGTCTCTAACAAGCACACTATAAAGACAGGAATTACACTTTGCTCACGTCACGCATGGAATGGCGAGGCTTCTTGATCCAATATTATCTAGTCTTACCTCATATGGTGCCGATTCCTGGTTTTCATTTAAGAAAGAGCACTGCAAACACCGTAAACAGTGCAAAACGTGTGATGAAAGAAGTCTTTTCCCCCCTTTGTCTAAAGCAGAACACAGCGGAGTCATGCCGAGGGTTGTGAGATCAAGATTTCAGTGGAGCACTGTCGTCTACGTCTTTAGCTACATGAGTTGGACATCCTCTTGTACACGGAAAGCAGATTGAGATCCTCTGACATGAAAAGTGCCAGATAAAAGCCATTTCTCATCCTTTCTCTTAGTGGTGGAGCTATCGCATGTAAATGAGGCAACTTGCAAGCCGAGCATGCTCGGTGCACACCGAACGCAGATGTCTCAGAGCAGTTGAGACGTGTCCAAGTGGCTGTCAAAGGACAGCACTTTGCTGGCACCGTGGCTTAGTTGGCTAAAGTGCCTGTTTAGTAAACAGGAGATCCTGGGTCCGAATCCCAGCGGTGCCTTTCTTCCTGTCTTACTGTACAGAATTTATCCTTATGGGCAAATCCCATACCTTTTAATTCAGGTGAATGCAAGTGTTCGTTTCCTTTCTGGAACAACTTGTTTTGAAAGAAATCTATACAGCTTGAGAAAGATGAAACACAAATCTTGCTTATCAGTGAAGAAGAGGTGCTCCCAGCAGGCCAGCTAATACCAGCAAGTTTTTTTTCACCCTGACCCAGAGAATGGAGAAAAGTGAGGCGCCTGTGGCTCTGCAGTGTAATCAGTTCGGGAGTTCGGCGGTTAGCTGAAAGAGTGGTAAATGGAGCTCGCCCCAGCCCGTCCTTATTCTTTTAAAGAGGATAAAAAATTAACTTCGCCGCCACTACTACCGGTTTTTAAAGACTGCCATGGGCACGGAAAAAAACACACCACAGATGACTTTTCTGGAACCGAAGCAGAGATTCCTTTACGAACCAACTGATAAAGCTCAGCCAGTGAATACTGTTAACAGAATGTGAAAGCACGATCAACTTTGTAACTGCAACCACAGGAAAAACAGCAAGAAGCAGGCTCCATTCCCCATTTAAATCTGTCGTGCGAAGCATGCTTTTTGCACGCATGAAGTAAATCCCACGATCGCTTTTGAACGTGGACAAAGTACTTCCAAAGGAGCGCTATGCGCAAAGATTTAACAAGCTCAACCCCCGCCGATGATTTGGTGTGAAGAAGCAGAACATTCAAGTTTCACAGACAGAAGCAGCACGCCAGCACAGCCAACATTAAAACGGAGGGCACACTACGATTTGCATTGACACAAAAGTGATCTGGGCAGACGTCGTTCCCTGCATAACGCAAAAAGTGGCAAAGCGCTTTTGGGTTGAGAGGACGCAAGAAGGTTTTTGTTTTGTGCCTTGATGTCAAGCTGAGAAAGTATCTTTAAACACTTTGCTTAGTTTCTCGAGAGACTGCCAAAAAGCAGTTCCCTTCGTCTGAAGCCAGCTGAAAGGGGGTCTCGACAGAAGCACCTGGCAGCGGTGGGATTTGAACCCACGCCCCCGAAGAGCCTGGAGCCTTAATCCAGCGCCTTAGACCGCTCGGCCACGCTACCTCCGATGTACTTTGACAACTTAACTTCTGGATTTAGAGACATTTACCTTAGTGTCGGTATACTAAGATGTTTTGGTAACGAGGAAGGAGGGACAAAGCAAATTGGCAGAATGTGTGCTATTTTTAGTCCTCACATGCCAGAGGGTCAATATTAAAAAAAATGTAACAGTATAATCTCTTGTACTTCACAATTTAATAGTGTCTGTTACATTGTGTCTCACACCTCAGTGTCAGAATTGTGAGACGAGTTTGTAATCAGGAGGGAGGGCCATAGCAATTCAGCAGAAATTGCATTCATCTTTTCCCAATGCATTCTCACATGGCATTTTCTCACATGCCATGTTCAGAGGGTCATATTTTTAAAATGGTACCGTAAAATGTCCTGAAGTTCAGGATTTTGACAGTCTGTTATATTGTGTCTCACACCTTGATGTCAGAAATATGAGACGATTTTAAAATCAGGAGGGAGAGCCCTAGCAATATAGCAAACAGTGCATTTACCATTTGCCAATGTATTCTCTCATGCCATGTTCAGAGGGTCGTATTTAAAAAAACAGTACAGTAAAATGTCCTGAAGTTCAGGATTTTGATAGTCTTTTCCATTGTCTCTCACACATCTGTGTCAGAATTTTTAGACATTTTTATAACTAGGAGGTAGGTTCACAGCAATAAGCAGAAAGTGCGATCACGCCCTGCTCATCCTCAGTTAACCATATATTCTCATATACCATGTTCTAAATGTCCCATTTAAAACTGCTATATTAAAATTTCTTGCAAAAAGCAAGAGTTTGAGACTTTTTATGATCAGAAGGCAAGGTCGTGGAAAATATGCAGAAAGTTCCAGTGAATTTACGTTTTGCCTTTGTCTTATTTACTCGTGGTATAACATGCCAGTTTGTTTTATTGTGAGTTGTGTTTCTGAAATGTGTTTCATACAAAAATGCAATTTGGACAGTCTCTACTTACATATTCCATTTTACTGAGGATATGTACAGTAATACATCTGGATAAGTATTTTTAAAAATGACTGTAGAGAGCCATCTACAGGCGAAAGATGACATAACATCACAGCAGCAGCATTTAAAATGGAATGAGAAACGCGAAGCAGCAGCTGGTGAATAAGAAGCCAACTTCAGCCTCGTTAATGCAATAGCATTAGGTGAGGTGGAAAAATATTTCTTGCTCTGAATCTTAACATTTTTATAGGAGGTGTTCTAGGACTTCTTGCCTCAGAAAAAAAAACTGCCAGTACATCACTTATTTTTACTCCATCAATAGCAGCAGTGTTATCAGTACTGAGCCCTAAATGTAGGTCCTGTCATCATATAAAAAGTCGAAAGTATCGACTGCATTCAACTGATAAAATGTATCTTCTATGAGAGTTACATCTTTATCCAAAATACATCGGAAACAAATTTGCACATTTTTTTGGGGATCCTGAAGACTGAGAATCAAAACATTTTTTTCCCTTCTTTCCAGGACGAAGGATTATTCAGATGCAAACATTGTCCCAAAATCAATGTACTTTCCTATCGCTGTTGCTTCTTCAAATCCCTCATCTGAACGTCGATATTGAAATATGATATCGTACAAATTGTGGTTTTCTTTTTAAAGCAAATTTTATGCTTCAAATTAAATAAATGTTATTTATTATGAATATGCCAGAACTTTTTCAGTACTTAAGAGGGTTCTGCCATTTTAGATGTTATGCTGTTCCTGTCTGATTTATCAAATGTGTCATTTAAATCTCCCGTCATTTCTATATCAGTCTGAAGGCCTTGAAGTAAAGATTGCAATTCATCCAAAAATGCAATTCATCCAAAAAAAGTTTCCCACTGGTGATACATACAAGGAAATGAATGTACATTTTCCCCCCAAATCAACAAATTTAAAATCAAATACCTCCCTCATCTGCAGGTGGAGAGAATAATGTCAGAATAAATACAGGATTAAAAGTCAGGAGCATTGATAGTCCTATTTTAAAATGACACTAAAATGCTCACAATATATTAAAAAGCTCTGTAAAATAATAAAAAAATTAAAACAAGGTAAAAAGAAATAATACACAGTTATAAAGCTCAGGAATTATCAATGGGAACATACAATGGGTTGATATGATTTAAAAAAAAATATTTGAAAAAATCCACTTACAATATGCTAAAAATGGCAAGAATACTTAAAACAGGTTTTAAAATTAAAAAAAAATAAAACAAGTTAAAAATAAATACTAAATGGGTTTAAAATTCAGGAATGTGATTGGTCAGATGCTTACAATGAGTGTTGCTGGTGTTTCGTGTGATTTACTGAAATGAAAAAAAATTCAATTTAAAAACGGCAAGAGCTCATATGAAAAAAAAGGTCTTAAGTATCTTTGTTGTAAGAGCTGCACCAGAACTAGTGTATTCATATACATCAGAAAAGTAGCTGAACTTGACTGGTTTATATTCAGTTATATGCATTGGGGACGAAAAGGAGACTTACATGGATTTTATTAGGTTTTAGGAATCAGAAAATTTATTTTTACACATTTATGCCTACGAGCAGAAATAACTTCCTGCTTTCAGCGCTTTTATTGTTTCTGCTTGTAACCTCGAACAGAGAAACCTAGTACTGACTCACAGAAACGCCCCGGAGTTTCTGTGTTTCTGGGATTTAAGAGGGATGTACTGTATGAAGACAGTAAAGGGAGTTTTTTTTTCCCGCTGTAGAGTATGAAGGCGGTTTGATGAGTCTGGAGGGAGGAGACGAGCATTCCGCACGGGGAGCGCAGAACAACGAGTTTCACCTGCAGCTCGCCGAGTCCTGTCCTATATAACCGCTGAGCCTGGGACACACTGAGTCTCTAACCAGTGTTGGAGATGTAAAGGGTTAAACCCAGAAGTCAAGAGTGGAGTTTTTGTATAAGTGTAAGATTAAGGGAATAGGGCTTTGGTGGGTTTGGTGCACAGAAGAGGTTTCGGTTTAGGTTTAGTTTGCTTTTGACACATTTGTAACGGCCATGGCGGCCTGTAGAGTCGGCATGCGCCGTTACTTTTGCTCACGTTTGGTGTATAAGGGTGGTGAGGGTTCGGCTCACTCTGGTGATATTTCACGGTTGGACTTTTCAAGGAAGGTGTTACAGAAAGGATTAAGGCATTAGATGTCAAATGCTTAATCACTTTGCTGAAGGGAATTGGTTTTGACATTACTTTCAATCGGCGAAGTTACTGGAAGAATTTTGGATGAAAATAGAGGAGAAAAAAAGATGTGGGCCTGATTAGAATGTTTGAATGGCAGAAGCTGATGGATCTTTCTAATGTGGTGTGAGCCTGATCAGTACCTGGATGGGAGACCTCCTGGGAAAAACCAAGGTTGCTGCTGGAAGAGGTGTTAGTGAGGCCAGCAGGGGGCCCTCACCCTGTGGTCTGTGTGGGTCCTAATGCCCCAGTATAGTGACGGGGACACTATACTGTAAACAGGCGCCGTCCTTCGGATGAGATGTAAAACCGAGGTCTTGACTCTCTGTGGTCATTAAAAATCCCAGGGCGTTTCTCGAAAAGAGTAGGGGTGTAACCCCAGCATCCTGACCAAATTTCCCATTGGCCCTTACCAATCATGGCCTCCTAATAATCCCCCTCTATGAATTGGCTACATTACTCTGCTCTCCTCCCCACTGATAGCTGATGTGTGGTGAGCGTTCTGGTGCACTATGGCTGCCGTCGCATCATCCAGGTGGATGCTGCACATTGTTGGTGGTGGTGGAGGGGAGTCCCCATTACCTGTAAAGCGCTTTGAGTGGAGTGTCCAGAAAAGTGCTATATAAGTGTAAGCAATTATTATTAATTCATAGAACTGTGATTGTTCGCATGTTTAATGAGATGGTGATGAAGGAAGATGTTGTGACATGGTTGTCTAAGTATTGTTTAGTGAAAGGTGAGCTTCAGAAAGTCTTGGATGATGATGGCATCTGGAACTGTGCATGGAGAGTACCTGTTTCATTGCATGAAGACAAAAAATGGTTATGGTGGATTTAAACACATTCCTTCTTTGATTGGATTAGGTGAAAATAGAGGCCTTGTGTTCTACCAAGGGCAGCCAAAACTGTGCAGGAGATGTGGGGAGCTGGGTCACTTTGTGGATGCCTGTACAAAGGTGGTGTGTGGTAAGTGCAAGGAAATTGGACATGCATATACTGAATGTACAAGCGTGAGGAAATGTAATCTCTGTGAGTGTGAAGGTCATGTGTTTAAAGACTGTCCAAATTCCTTTGCAAATAGAACAAAACTGGGAAGACCAATGCTCTTCCAATAGCCTGCCACCTGTGGAGACTGAAAGTGCTCAAATGAAATGTACAGAACACAGGGTGCAGTCTAAAAGAGACATTAGATTTAGAAAATGATTTAACTCTGAGCAGAAGAGTGAGGGAAGATCATTTTCCAAGTCCTCAGGTAGGTTTTCCCATGGGTTTAGATGTCTCCAATATATGTGATCTTACTGACCAAGCTTTAGAACCAGAGACTCAAGGAGGGCAGGTGGAGGTATATCCTATGGATTGTGGGGGTGGTGGAGGAGGAGACAATTAAAGCAAAAGGGGGGGGAGGCCTGTTGGGTAGGTGTCACCTACTGAATGATTGTAGCCAGAGCTTTAAGTCTCCCCTGGTCCTACTTTAAGTATGGCTCTTAATATTGTGTCCATAAATGTGAGAAGCATTCGCTCCAAGTTAAGGGCAAGGAATATACTATCATTTGTGAGGAAGGTAAATGCTGATATTGTGTTGTTACAGGAGTGTGGGTTACCCTTTAAAAACTGCCATAAGGATATGGAAGAACTGGGGACATTGGGCCCATCAATCTGGAGTGGGTCCAAAGAAAATAAATCTGATGGTATAGCTGTTCTAATTAAAAATAAGATGGTAGAGGTACGTCAGCACCTTGTAGTGAAACCAGGGAGAGCACTGGTGGTGTATCTGGGTTTCATGAATGTCTGAGTTGCTCACATGACAGATATGTCCTAATTCAGGAACTGAGTATATTGACTGGGATGGGATTTTAATTCTCTTTTAGAAAGAGAAGGCAGAATGAGGGGCGAGAGACGGGTCCAATTTGATAAATCATCAATATTATTGCAAACATTATGTAAAGATTTTAAACTGAAAGATGGCTTCAAACTTCATAGTCAGGGGAGGGCAGGTTTCACATGGCACTAGTCTAATGGGACCCAAGCCTCACGCATTTTGTTTTGATACGTGATTTTACTTGCACGACCGCAGGCCTAACCCCTGTTTTTTTTTCTCTGACCATTGTCTGCTGTCATGTACAATTTCTATTCCAACAGCTTTTACTGTGGGGAAGGGTGTGTGGAAGCTCGATATTTTGCTTCTGGAAGGTGAGGAAGTGACGCACAGGTTCAGGGAAAGATATAAGGAATGGCGGTCTTTGTATGACCTGTTTGGCACAAGAGCACAGCGGCCGACCCTGCGCTCTGACCCCCAGCTTCTCTCCCTGTCTGTGTGTCTCATGGAGTTAGAAAGACTACAAGCTGTGCAAACTTCCAAATCTTTAACATCATTTCAAGGGTGTATGATAGATCATTCACAAGATCAAATGACTGTTTATTATTGTAAGAACTGTAGTTCACTACTGTTCTTTTTACTCTTTTGCTTGCATTATACAGCCGTTAAGTGCATTTAGAACCTAAGAGATATCCAACTGATTAACCTGTCTGATGAATGTTAAATGGGTTGTGACATTTGGCAAAGTTTTTTGCAACATTATTTGTTTCATGAATACCATTCATCTCTATAACAACTTTCCTGTACCCTGAACATATGTTTTAAATTGCTTGATCCCATTTGGTGCAACCTTTCCGTTGTACTCGTAATGTGTTGTTTGCATTAGGAGTGTGTTAAATAAGCAGAAAAGAAGCCCGTTTCTTCTACTGCTTCTGATCTTATACAGTGGTCAGAATCTCTCATCCAAAAGCTGATGAGTGGGAGGGGGGGAAATTAGTGTGTAAAAAAACATTAAAGAGCATAAGGGTTTTCATCACATGGACTTGTTTGACTGTTTAGGATTAATGTTTTGGTGCCAGATCAATTAAAGGACAACAACCAGAAACACTGGTTCTCACACTGAACATATTCTCCTTCAATAATCTTTTTTACCAACAGGTGAGTGGAGTTGCCATGGGCACCAGAATGGGACCCAGCTATGCCAATATCTTTGTTGGCTGGGTAGAAGAACTCTTCTTCGCTTCCTACACTGGCTATGTCCCTGACCTCTACAAGCGATATATTGATGACTGCGTCAGTGCCGCCACATGCTCCAACGATCAGCTTAAGTGTTTCCTGCACCATTTCACCAACTTCCACCTGTCCCTCAAATATATGGTTAACATATCTTCCACTACTCTTCCGTTTCTGGACATCAACTTCTCCATCAACTACCCCAGACTCTCCACTTCTGTTTATTACAAACCCACGGATTCACACAGCTATCTCTTGTTTTCACCCCAAACATACTAAAAATTCTCTCCCTTTTTCACAGTTCCTTCGGCTACAACAAATATGCAGCAACGACATCGACTTCCAGAATCAAACCCTCAAAATCTACTCCTTTTTCATCAACAGAGGATACCCCAGCAGTGTTATTGACAGGGCCCTTGCCCGAGCCAAAAACACCCCTCGGACCATCAACCCAATCAGGAACTCCCACCATAACAACCGCATTCCTTTGGTGCTTCCCTAACACACTTCCTATCCCCAGGACTGTTAACGACAACTTTTCCATCCTACAGGATGATCCCTCCATTGGGGCCCTCTTTTCTGACCACCCCATCATCTCATATCGCCAATCACCTAATCTGCGCAACCTTCGTGTTCACAGCTCCCTTGACCGCTCTCAGCAACCATCCACACCAGGTACTTTCCCCTGCAACAGAGCTCGCTGTATCGCCTGCAAGTACACATCCAACACCACACTCATTCAAGGCCCCTCAGGACAATTCTGGATCACCCAGATGGCATCTTGTACCTCCAGCAACCTTATTTACTGTATCTCTTGCAGTAAGCGCCCAGTTTCTCTCTATATTGGAGAAACAGGAAGGAGACTTGGAGACCGCTTCAGAGAACATGTCAGGGCTGTGAAGATTGAAGATCTCTCCAAAAACCACTGTTTCTCATTTCACCTCTGATGGCCATGACCACTCTAATCTCTCCATCTGTGTTCTCAAAGATGGTTTTCTGAACTCATACATTAGAAAGACTACCGAAACCAAACTTATCCTGCAGCTAGGATCACACCTTCCCCCTTCTCTAAACAACAGACTACTATTCTACTAAATTTTCTCCATTCATTGGAAGTTGTATTTCACACATCTCAACACCTATTCTGACTTCACACCTCTTGATTGCCCTCTCTTTCTGTCCCCTGCTCCCATCTCTCACTCCTCCTCCCTCCCAGCCTTTGTTCTCCCACTACATTACCTTTCCCTACTGCCTTTTCTCTCTCACACCTGAAGAAGGCTCCACAGCCGAAACATTGTTTTCTCTCTTCTTTTTTTTTCAGCCTGGAATAAACCTATTACTTGTTCCTTAACAACCGGAAACAATATCTTCGGTCTTTCCAGAGCTGTAAGTAGTCATTCCAAGTTTATTAACTTGTCTCTGTGCTTGTATGTACTCTTCAATAGCCACTGATGTTATTTACAGCAACTATTTTTAAAAATAAATTAGCATTTTTTTGGACTTCCTTTAAAGAATTGGCACATTTGGCAGAGCGGTGGCTCTGTGGCTAAGGATCTGCACCTGTGGCTGGAAGGTTGCTGGTTTACATCCCACGGTCGGCAGAGGAATCCTACTGTCACGGACGTCCAAAGGGACTCACCGTGGGGAGCAGGAGAGCGGAAAAAGACCCATATGTGTAGCGGCAAGACGGGAAAAAGGCCCGGGCTCATTAGTGCAAAGAGTTCAGGAATGCCGTATAGAAACCTATGCCCTCAGGGAGCGGACGTGGGGCGACCTGGTGCTAGGCGGGTCTCAGGACATCCGAACGTCAATGCTGAGTGAGGACAGAGTGCAAGACCCGGAAATATATAGCCCAAGGGAAAGAGAAAGACCGGAAGGACAGCAGACCGGAAACTAGGGACAGGACAGAGAAGGAGCGCCCTCTGGCTGCAGAGGGCGTGACACCTACTCCATTGGGCTCCTGAACAAGGCCCTTAACCCCAACTGCTCCAGGGGTGCCATATAAATGGCTGACCCTGTGCTCTGACCCCCAGCTTCTCTCCCTGTATGTGTGTCTCAAGGAGAGCAAGCTGTGGTATGCAAAATAGGAATTCCTAATGCAAGAAATTGTATATGGTCAATACAGTGATCATATCTTATTGGCACATGGTAATCTCCAAGGAACAAGTAATAGGTTTATTCCATGCTGAAAAGAGAAGAAGAAAACACAATGTTTTGACCATGGAGCCTTCTTCAGTTATGATTTGATTTTTTACAATCATACCCACACAAACTTTGCAATTTTTAAAAATCTTGCAAACACAACCCAGATATGTTGACTTTAAAAAAAACAAAAACAATTTGGGGGGTATTTTTTTTTAAGAAACACATACTTCTTTTCTAGTTTTTTATGTGGCTGTGACTGTCAGAAATCCTCAGTGAAAAGGTATGCAGATCCTGTGCAGATGTAAGTAGTTATTGAGACAGGCGAACAATCCAGAACGTCAGGCGAGGTCCAAGGTCGAGAGGCAAAAGAGAGTCCATAACCAGTAAGCGAGATTCAGAGTAAACGCGAGGTAGAGCTCTCAAAGAGAAGACTCAATACCGAGTAGCGGGAAGTGGGTTTGAATGGTTAAAACAGTGCTGCTTGCCGCACAGTAGAGCATGTGGTGGTGGATTAACACATGTTGATCTCCACCAGTTGGCTGGTGGTCGTGACATTGACAGAATGCTGTTTTGTGATTGATGCTATATCAAAATATAGGGTCCCTCAAAAATTAAACACAGAAATAAAAACATTGAATGGATTTGTACATCTGTTGCACTCCTACACTATTAACATCCACTGGGAGTTGAATTTCAATTATGTTTCCACTTCATTCAGATGTGTTCCCTATTTTTCAGATTGTTGGCAATGCCACATGTTAAAGGAGGACAGAGAAGTAGGAGGCCAGACCTGTGGCTGGTGGAGTAGGGAATGAGATCAAAGAATTTCTGAAGTTTTTTAAGCTAGAAAAAAAAATTAAGTGGCATGACAATATGTGGTCAACACTGTCAAACAGAGTCCTTGGAGAGGATTGCTCCAGCAACAGGAAATGGTTATCAGTGATTTGGCATGAAGATAGAAAAAAAGTAAGAATCCAAGTGCTTAGGGCGCAGAAGGAGGTGAGTATTGGTAAGGATTCAAAACCAGATGACAGTATACAATCTATAGTCCATATTTCAAGTCAAAGTGAGAGACATAGTTTGGAAGGCAACACAGAGCTCAGAAGTTCATCAGGAGATACAGAAGATGCATGGGCTGCACACGGCAGCACAGACAGTGGTGACATGTTTGAAGGAGAAAAAATCTGTGTAGAATCAGAAAAAAATCCTGAAGAGCACAGTGAATATTCCCAGGGGGCAAGCTCGTCTGGGACGTCACCTCAGGATAAAAGGGGATTAAGAAAGATTATGTCTGTGCCTAAAACTTTCCAAGTATGTCTGAAGGCTGAACAATGGAGAATAATACCACCTTTAAAAGGTACATCTAAACTAAGATGATCATGGACCCATATCTTATATAGAGAGTTCAGGAAGATAAATCCTTGCTGCCCAATAGCCTTCAAATACATCAGGAAAGAGAACAGCAGAAAAAAAACTTTCTTATAATTAAAGCAGTCTGTACTTTCAGTTCCTACCTTCAGTACCTTCAGTTCAGTACTTTCAGTTCCTGTAATGTAAAATACACAATGACAACAAGACAAACCAATGGGCAATGATGACATCACAATTGATGTTGTACTAGTAGGGCAAATACAACACAGTGAAAGGGAAACACAATTTCGACAGGCACGTCAGCCTTATCGTTGAAAGATTGCCCGTGCCCTCACAAAAGGAATCAGCAATGTGTACTACAGGCAGCTGAGCAGAACTCCGCTTGCTGAAATTGCAGCAGCCAATTTATCTAGGGCTCACAAGCAAGTATTAAACTTGCTTGGCAAGTTCGGCATTTAATTTATTCTGCGGAAACATCGTATCGGAATGAACTGCCCGAGATAAAAGAGTAATTGCGGCTTCAGATCGTTTTTACAGAGCATTGCGTTGTTCTGTTCATGCTGACTACACGCTTTAGATTTGTCATTTACTGCAAGCGTTGCTTTTCCAGGTTTTTCTGAAATTCCTCGCATTTGAGCCAGCACTAAATATTTCATTCCCGTCGCTGAATACATCGTGGAAACGGTATTTGCAACGGAATGCTGTCACACATGAAACCTCTTTGTTATTCGGTTCTGAAGTTTGAAAATGAAAATAAAACGGGGGTCACTTCATAGGCTTGAAAGAAGTCCAAGCAGCATAAAAACCCGCGAATTCTCACAAATTGCATTGTGCTGCACCTTTCTTCTGCTGCTGTTATAAATCAGCCTTAAACACCTGAATGCATACCTTACTGCTGCTAATCACATTCACGTATTTACGAAGCTTTTTTCTGTCTGTTATGTTTTTGCTAAGCAGTTTCTCCGTTTCCCTCGTACTGTGATTGTCAGTGAGCACAACAAGACTGAAACAGTGTAAAGGCAGGTAAAAAAGACAGGGTAAAACGCCTGACTGTCGGGAGTGGGATTTGAACCCGTGCCTCTATTTGGAGAGTGAAACACAAAGCTTAAAAGACACGAAGCTGTGAATTTGCTGTTTTAAACCGCTCGACTATCCTGAAAAAATGGATGCTGATTGCACCAGTCGCATTTTAATGTTGTTGATTAAAAGATTTTATTAAATGAGAAAAAAATCTGAATGTGAAAAAAGGTCAAAATGCTATTGAAAAAAATCAGTAATGTGAGGAAAGATGGATTGTGGGAGCCCCTTAACTACCCATGTCATGCTGTATTTCTCACTCATTCTACTGGGAGTGGTGCCGTCGCTTCTGGATAAAGTCTGTCAGTGGTCATCCCGACAGTGTTGACTTTCTTTCAGAGCCCGGATAGCTCAGTCGGTAGAGCATCAGACTTTTAATCTGAGGGCTCAGGGTTCAAGTCCCTGTTCGGGCGGTTGTGCTGTTCTTATTGTGTCTATTGTGAATGTCATCCTAAATAGTCTTTTATCTTTCACTCTTCTAGCTGTACTGTGGTTATTTTAAATGTCCATTACTTGTATTTACAGTAGTGTATTTAGTGTTTCATTTCACAAACCGAAAATGTTCAAGTAGTTCTTGTCACTCTAGTCCACGTAATCATCTAAATTAAATCACAGTAGAGTACAGAACACGCAGTGAGGAGCTCACACAGTGAGTACTCTTGAATACGACAAGAGGAAAGGCACACTGCAACTCTGCAGAACATCACGTCCGAGTTTACAGTGAGAGCAGAGGTTGGAAGCGACGTAGTTTTTTAATACTCGCTCGCTGAACGATCTCTCAAGAAACCTCGGTGGAGATTTAACGGGTGTCTAATAATCACGTTCAAAAAGATGACGATAAGTTTTTTTTTAACTAGGTAGCCTTAATGGCAACACGGTGTGAGTAGATCTTAAAGCAGCTGCAGAGTACCCGTAATGGCAACACACTGCTTTGAGTTCGGCTTTTCTTATTTCTTCTGCAGAACCAGTGGTATTGGAATATACTGATCCGCATAAGAAGCGCTTTCGGTTTTTGATCATTTTTATTGAGCACTGCTCTAAGTGCCACAGGCCAGATGGCTGGTGGTCTAACGCGTTACGTTCAGGTCGCAGTTAACCCTGGAGACGTTTGTTAAAATCTCACTTCTAATAAAGAGGTCTTTCTCGTTAGAGTAGAAACGATAGAAGCCTTAAGCGGGAAAAAAATCACAACATCTCGCATTTCACGTGTTTAATGTTAACTGTCTCAGTGGTTGCCTCGGTGATTGATGGCTCTTCTCCCTCGCAGGGTGACTGCAAACTTCTTCAGAGAGGGAGTCTCCCATGCACGGCTTTTCTTTATCAAGAGCTGAGACAACAGAAACAGACTTCCAACTGACATTAATTACTTCTTGAGCGTTTAGTTTAAAAGCTGAAAGCAGGTGAAAAAGTATTTGGAAATGAGGAAATGACTGCTGACAGTAAACAGAGCTGACGCTCAGCTGCAGACAAGCGCTCCTCTTTAGTATAGTGCTGAGTACCCCCGCTTGTTGCGCGGGAGACTGGGGTGCGTTTCTGTGACAGGGCGCTGGTTTAATTTTTTAACAACCTGAGTTCACTTAAAAAGTGTGTACTGTGTACTACGTTTCGGATTAGTTACGGCGGTAGAATATGGAGATCATCTCTAGCTTTGAGCTCAACTGCAACAAGAAGTCATGCTAAATGTAGTTTAGTGAGTAGACATCGCGAGACAACAGAACGAGAGAGTAGAAGGCGGGAATATACAGTATGGTGTAAGGGAGTGATCTGTGTAGTTAATAAAATAGTTAAAATAATATGAAAACGTCTCCTTATTAAGATACACAACATTTATGGCGACGAGAGATGAGTGGTTAACGGACTCAAAGCGAGCGGAACACTGCTGATTTTAGTTCTCTTGCTGGTAGAAACGAACTTCTGAATTTTCGGACTTTTCGTTTAGCTTTCGCCATGGAAGATATGGTAGCCGCGCCGAGAAGCTTTGCTTATGCTCAGCTTTTTCCACCATTTCTACTGAACCTCGGACCTCCGTATTTGTATACGGAATACAAGATATGGATGGAGTCGTACAGATTTTTTTAAATAGCCAGTGGATCTACAGAAGCTCAGGATGCCGTGAGACGGGCTACATTACTGCACTGTATCGGGGCTCCCGTGCAGCGGATTTTCGCCAACCTCCCTGGAGAAAAAGGTACATATGAACAGACTGTAGCTGCCTTAGACGCTTACTTTACACCGCGGAGAAAAGTGGTTTTGGAACGGCATAAATTTAGGCAGAGAACTCAGTCTCAGGACGAATCTGTTGTTGCTTTTGTGACTGCACTAAGAGAACTGGCTAAATCTTGTGACTTTGGAGTATTGGAAACTGACATGTTAAGATATCAACTTGTGGAAAAATGTGCACATAAGAGACTATAAATTGCTGCAGGAGGAAGGGCTGACTTTGGAAAGAGCTCTTACAGTCGCTAGAATTCATGAAGCAGCTCAAGCAGAATCAAGAATGCTTTCTGACCACAGTGACAAAGTGACACTGAACGGGGCGCTCGCTCAAACTTTACAAACAAAAGCCGAGCAGCCGGACGCAGTCATGCTAGAGATATAGAAGAACAGGGGACGGCTGACATTACATGTTACAGGTGCGGACTAACAATGCACAAAGCAGATGAATGCGGAGCGTGAACAGCAAAATGTCTACACTGTAAGAAAACAGGACATTATGCACACGTCTGCAGAACTTCACGTCCGAGTTTAAGGACAGCAACATCAGAGATTGGAAGTTAGGGAGTTTCAGGTCTGTTTTTTTATTATAGGTTCAAGAAAGTCTGAATACCTTTGCAAGAAGTATTTCAGAATCCCACTCAAATCCAGTACGAATGCCGCATAAATCTGCATTGTACAATTAGTATACTGTTTGTCCGTTGAATCAAACACGCCTTATGAAGCATTTCTAAAACAGGAGAGTTCGTTAGGGAATGCGTCTTCCTGTAAAAATAAAATGACTTCAAGGGCACTAAAAGCAGAGGTGTGAAAGCCTGCTCTACAGAAGAACTATAGCCAGAGATGCCAAAGAGGTCGAGATTTCACCACGTGAGAGAAAGCATCTCAGAAAACGAAGCTGCGGTCAATTCCACGCGTTATAAAAACACTAGGTCAAACAACAACTCTGTTGAGAGTAACGTGGCCGAGTGCTCTAAGGAGCTGGCTTAAACCTCCAGCCTCTTCAGGAGAATCTGTTGGAGTCGCACTGCTACAGCGTATCTCCTTGTTAAGTATCCCTTTTATTGTTGTTGCTGCCTCCAGGCGATGTAAACCAGATTCAGAAAAAAATAATTTGGACAACATTATTCCCACATTTCCTCTAAGGTGCGGTGGCCAAGTGGTAAGGCGTCGGTTTTGTAAACCGAAGATAGTGGGTTCACCCCGCCCGTGCCCGTTTCATTTGTCTCCACTTTCCTTTAGTTTCAAAGTCTTCAAAAAAACTCGCAATGTAGGAGTCTCAATAGTAAGAGAGCATAACTGTCGCCAGTGATTAGTATTCTTGCATATCCTGCCTTGTTTTTTAGTCGACAAAGCTTGTCTATCTTCACAACCATCTTCTGAATGATCGCCTCAGCATTGGGAAGGAACGTGCGCTTGGTACAGCCCCCGACTCCATGGTCGGATCACAAACAGATCGGGTGAGCTGTCAGTCCAGGTTGGAAATAACGTTCGGAAGCACTAAAAATCTGACTTAGGAACAAGAAGTGAAATAAAGTCCACAGTGTACATTTCTAAATACCACAAAGTTACAACATATGGAATAACATTTATTTTAAAATGTATTTTAAAATTTGCATTTATTTAGAGCTATATTTAGAGCTTAGTAAAGATAGCATTGCTAATATTGATGGAGTAGAAATGTAAGATGAATTGATAGCTTTTTCTGAACTAAAAAAGTCCTACAACGCCTCCTGTAACAGGTAAGGACTCATAGCAAGACATTGCTATTGCATTGCGCATTTTGCAGATACGACCAGTTTCTGCTTCTGGTGAGTGCATCTTTTCCAAACTGAAATTAACAAGAACATTTTCAAGATGCACCATGTCCCTAAATCGTTCATCAGGACTACTATTAATATCAGGTGAAAGCAGTACAAAGCATAAATTTAACCTAAATATTAAGAGACTATATCTGTCAGCTACTGCTGTAAGCCATGTTCAGGCAACGCTAGAAATATTACTGCTCTACTACAGTAGCTAAAGAAAGCAAGTCCGACTTAGAAACGGATCACAAGTCGAAAACATAAACCGACGAGAATGGGATTGGAACCCACGCGTGCCAAGCACGATGGATTAGCAGTCCATCGCCTTAACCACTCGGCCACCTCGTCACGAGAGCCACCCCCCTTGGGCATGATTTTGCTCGGCGACCAGGCTCAGCGCACATCGACCTCAGATGTCTCAGAGCGGTGTGTCCAAGAGGCTGTAAAGAATAGGTAATAGGTTTATTCCATGCTGAAAAAAAGAAGAACGAGAACACAACGTTTCGCCCGTGGAGCCTTCTTCAGGTGTGAGAGAGACAGGGCAGTAGGCAAAGGTAAAATAGCGAGAGAACAAAGGTTTGAGGGTGGGTACCCACCTGTATAAGAATAGTATTCTGCCAGTGCTGTGGTAAAGCTGGTTAAAAGACCTGTTTCATAAAGAGGAAATCCTGGGTCCGAATTCCAGCGGTACCTTTTTTTTTCCTGTCTTGTTTTACAGAACATGTAATTTGGGACACTCAAAGAGGTCTTGATTTGGTTTAATGCGTTTATTCATTTCCTTTGCAGAACAACTTGTTTTTTTTTTAAATCATACAGCTTGCGAAAGATGAAATGCGAGCGAATTTTTTTGTTCACCAAAAGTATGTAAATGAAAAAAAGCAAGGTGTAAGCATTTCTGTGGTGCAATCGGTTAGCGTTTTCGGTTATTAATCCCCAGGTGGGTTTTTTGATCCCACCCAGGGACGCACTTCTTCCTATAGTAAACATCATCACCGCAAAAATTTAATTGTTCCGCAAAACCTGAACTATTTTGATATTTACTCAAACAATTGAGTACCAGAGTCAACATTACCGGGAATTTCCAATAATTACCGACATTGGCAACTTGCAAGCAGTTAGTATTCACCCATAGAATTATATGTTCCAGTGAGTGAGGGAGAATTCACTTATGCTCCCGTTGCATCTTCAGCTAAAGTAATTTAAAAAACAATGCAAAACTGTTCGAGAACTTGTCAAGCAAAAACAACAGATCGCCGGAGTTCTATTTTAATATTTTCGTATATTTACCTTAATTTGAATATAAATGTTAACATAAACGCTGTTCAATATAATGTAATGTTGTTGTACTTTTAAAATATTTTAGCTGAGGGTGAGAGGGGGGATATAACGCCTTGCCAAACATCTAAAATAACTGTAAAAGGGGATGGCATTTTAATAAAACTGGCAATCAAAAGAAAGTTACAATTTGTATGGTATTATGCTCAATATCCCTCGATATTGAAGGTCAGATGAGGAATTTGAAGAAATTATCAAAGAAACAACGGCAATAGCAGAGGGTGTTGATTTTGAACCAGTGTTTGCACCTCAATAATCCATCAGTCTTCGCTTGACAGGCTTCCTCAAGATATTCGGTGTTCTATACAAAAAATCGACAATTAAGCGCAAATGTGACAAGAGGCAAAGACTGCGGTAGAGGAGGAATAAACTCCACACGATGACTGTATGTATACGTCTGTCTAATATTCGGCCCCTGCAGGGGCATCATATTCGCTGAACTGCCTGCCAGCGTGTGTACGGTCTTATAATTCAAGAATATCAATGGTCAGACGCTTACAACGGGTGTTTGTGTTTGTATTATTTAGAGAATTGAAAAAACATTTTCAAAACTACAGCTCGAATGAAATTTAAAAAAGTTTATTTGTCTCTTTGCTGTAACAACTGTGCCAAAACTATTCAGATACATCAAAATAGCATCAGAATGTAACTAGATTTTATTGGATTTTAGGAAATGTATTTTTGCGCATTTCTCTATACGATCAGAATACCTTCCTGTTTTCACCGTGTTTATTGTTTCTGCCCATGATCTCGGAAAGAAAGATCCAGTATCTGTTCACCGAAATATTCCAGGAGTTTGATATGGTTTGAGAGGAGTGTATGAAGGTAATGAAGGAGGGAGGACACGCGCATTCCGCACGGGGAGCGCAGAGCAATGAGCGGCGCCTGCAGCTCTCCGAGTCTTTTCTTATACAACCTCTGAGTCCGGACACACAGCGTCTCCAGCCAGAGATTTACAGTTCAGAAAACGTCTGTCTCGAGCAGAAACTGATCTTCCTGCTTTAGTTAAGGTTTGGTTATTGTGGGGGTTTAGCGCTTGTATCTCTCTTCTCTTACTAAACACTATCTACTGTAAAGTATATAAATAGAAGCTAAAATGCAGCTAAAATACTTCAGTAAGGCCGAGCAGATAGGAAAGTTTAATAAAAATGTTCTATGATCTATGTTCTAGTTGCCCATATTTTTTTAACTCTCGGTTCGAGCTCTGATTTAATCCTCTCGGCTCCTGCCGCTGTCACCGGGAGAGTGGCTGCATTCCGTAGGGCTACAGGCTGATTTCACAATGCCACATTTAATGAAATACAGGGGAAACCGCAAGGAAAACAATATGTTTTAATACATCTTCTTCTGGATTTATATTTCGGTCTTTCACCTTTGAATGCATACCTTGACCGTAAATCTTTACTCGATTACAGGCACCCCAAACAGTTCTTAAGGGAGAAATCGAAGCCTATTTGACTTTCTGCTAATCACATTGAAGTGTTCACGAAGCATTTCCCTGCCCATCATGTGCCCGCAAGCCTGTTTCTCCGTTTTCTTCTTTCTGTCGTTGTCAGCGAGCACAAGAAGACAGGAAAAATGCAAGAGAGGGAAAAGCTGTCAGGAGTGGGATTTGAACCCACGCCTCTATTCAGAAACCAGAACACCCAAGCAATGGAAAGACAGGAGTCCTTGAGTCTGGCGCCTTAGACCACTCGGCCATCCTGACGAGTTGCGTAAGTTGGTGTGTTAAAAGCACCAGTAGTTCACAAAACTGAGAAATGCTTTGCTGGAGAAGCGCCACGTTGCCTAATGTTGCCTAAACGGATCGCGGAAATCAAATATTCGGATCGATTTAGAGTGTGCTTTACAGCCTTTGTGTAATATTTTAAATTGTTTTTAAAAAGTGTGTACTGTGTACTACGTTTAGGACTAGTTAGTGTGGTAGAATATGGAGATCATCTCCAGCTCTGAGCTCAACTGCAACAACAAGTCGTGCTGAACAAAGTCAGAGTTCAGCTGAACCTTTGCTCAGTGTGGTGCTCAGGACTCAGGAGTATTGTTGTGGTTCTAATTAGCACGAACTGCAGGGGCTCTGAATCAGACCATTTCAATTTATCTGTTCAGTAAGTTAAAATGCAGGACATGTTAAAATCAGATTATCACTGTGTCTCTGTCCCGTTTGTATATAACCGAATGTTTAAAAGATACCAGTAAGGACACACAACTACTAATGCGGTACTTATTGGAAATAGTCCCAAAACAAGTACGTCCGGCAGCTGGTAGACTCCTGTAATAATTTTGCAGTGACACTTTGAAGATTTACGCTCTATTTAAATATTAATTTACTAAATTTCAGTTCTCTTTTCTCACACTCCCTGGCATAACTGAACTCTCACTCTCGCATACTAAAGGCTTTACATGCATTAGCTGTGATACAGATTCTAATAAAGACAGAATGAAACTGTTTGTTTTGTGTCTCATGGTGATCCTCTTCTCGATCCAAATTAAATGTTTAATATGATCCCTCGAGAAAGAAAAAGGAGTCAATTTCCGCCTGGAATGATTGATGCTCCATCAAACATTTTGTAATATCTCCGGAAGTTTATACAGTAGAATCCTGGTTTGTGGCTTAAATTCAAGGTAAACAAGACTAAGGAAACGAGTTGGAAACGATGTCAATCTGGGATTTAAATCATCCGGAACATTTCACTACATTGGGCAGTATGTGCCAGAGAGCAGCTCCTGACATCTGTTGATAACTCAGTTGGTAGAGTGGAGGACTGTAGTTGAAACAAGAGGGAATCCTTAGGTCACCAGTTTGACTCCGGCTTGAAGGAAGGTGCCCTTTGCGTATTTTGTTAAAATAGCTGATCTTTTTTCACTCAGACTTTGATCAAAAGCTCAATAAACGACGAAGCAGAGGCTCTTGTTCCGAATTCAGCTCATGTCTGATTGTCTTGTTTTGGCCAAGATCTGATCTTTGAATTCAGGGACTACTCTGTCTGCTTTGTACAGTAATTCAAAAGTAGATACAAATGTCACTTTTTTATTGTAGATATAAAGGTGTTCTCTGTTTTCAAAGGATAGGTACTTAATTGGCTTTATGATTTGGATTTGATTTTGTATCGTTGTATTATTAAGTTTGTGCTTTTTGTGTTTTTAACATATTGTGAACTTATTTTTTAAACAAATGCTTACAAAGGCAGACATGGCACACATCTGTTTATACCAGCGTTGAATTGTATATTTGTATTAAGTATAAGCTACTGCGCACTTCTGGGAGTATAACAGGTTCGATATAAAGTGGCAAAAATATAAAAGGGGAAAATACCCCAGACTGGGTGTAAAGGCCTCGTTGTGACTGTTGTTTTATTGTTGAATATGGCATACTGTGCATGAAATGTTGCAGAAACACAATCTGATAGTTAAATAATTATTATTTTAATAATTTGATAAGTATGAGGCCCCGGATCCAAATATTCAGTTCTGATTTTTTTAAAGTGATATCTTCCCTTCCTCTGGTGGAAGTAACACGATGTGAGCAATTGTTTTTTGTTCTTTTTTTTTCACGTTGCGATCCAAAAAGCCACAGATGCACAGTCTGACAGCAACCAAACCAGAATGGATTCTGCTGGGAGCCGGACTGAGCTCATTCTTGCTCCCTGTGCTGAAAACAGAATTAGCGCTTACCCGAGCACCATCTACAGCTGCTGGATGGTACTCTACATCCTGCTGCTCCAGCGATTATTTTGACGAAAGACAGATCACTTGTACGCTTTTAACCTTCTCGCAGCTACAGGCGAGACTGAAGCTGGCGATATAAAGGCACGCGCTGGTACACCTTCTCTAACTTTCACAATTGCGATAAACATTTTTTTAAGACCTTTGAAAAACTAGATATAGATATAGATATAGATATAGATAAAACTAGATAAAAAACATGAGCTTTATCGGTTTTTACATTAATCGACTTTGAAACAAATTTGATCTTTTTACATTGCATTTTACGTTGAAATGTAGCATGCATACCTAATGCACCAACGGACAGAGCAATATTTTACGTTGCCTTCCAGAGCTTCCAACGTGTGATGGATTTGTATGGGTGTCTGTATGATACCACTACAGCACTGGCGCAGGTGCAAAATCCACTTTCACACGACTTTTTCAGTGTCTTCTCTCTCAAATGGACCGAAGCACAGGAGCCAATATTAGAGAAAACGACAGGTGTTTAAACAGAGGTTTCACAGCTGAAACGTTGTGTTTTCTCTCTTCTCTTTTCAGCATGGAATAAACCTATTACTTGTTCCTTTAATATATTGTTCGGTTTGACTCAAAATGCTTTACTACTACAAGAGAGAATTATAGTATGAAGGATGAGACAAATTTATGATTTCTTGGAAGAAAATGTTTTTTCTTTGCATTGAAATGATTCGAAACTTTAGCGCGACACACAAACCCTTTGTCATTTTTAAAGATATAATATTTTTAAACAGACAGTATAGAAAATTTTTTTTTTTACTAAGCAATTTTGGCCGGGGGCGATGCATTACTAGTAGTGGCGCTGAGGTCACTATGGTGCAGTTGAGCACCGTAAGATTAGGGCCAGTGACGTAATGTATAACGCATCTGACTGTCTGAAGATCAGCTCCTGCTCTGAGCTCAATAGCAATGCAAAACTGTGCGAAACAAAGCTGGCGAGCAGCTGATCTTGTGCTCAGTAGTCAGTACGGTGCTGAGGGTTCAGTTCTGGCGTTGTTCTAATTAGCACGAACTGCAATGGCTCTGAATCTGACCATTTCTATGGAAGCCCGTTTCCGCCAGGGAGTAAAAATAAAAACGCGCTATGGTATCTCAGAATTCCGACTTAGTAACTGAGAATTGCGACTTAAAAACTCAGAATTCCGACTTTATATCTCGTAATTACGACTATCTCACATTTGGGACTTCGAAATAACCCATATTTCATTGTCTGTCCTTTTGTTATTGTAACGGATTCGGGTTCAAGGGCTTGTGCCCTCGCCGCTCCCACCCTAGTTCGTGCCTCACTGCATTGGCTCGAACCCAGGCCTTGCCAGCTGAGCTAAAGAAGAGTTTCTTTTTTAAGTAAAAAATGACATACAATGGAAATATTTAAAAAGTATAAGTTTCAGCTTTTATAATTGTGAATTCTTCTGGATGTGAAGTGTCTATTTCTGTATCTTATTTCATATTCTTTCTTCGTTTTTGTATTTCTGGTGTTTAAATAAAAAAAGAATTTAAAAGCCCACCATCCACTATTCCATCCGTGTACTATGGAAGCCTCACTACCGGAAATGGGATTCCATAAAAATTAGTGTAATTAATTTGATTTTTATCAGGGCACTGTACAAGACAAGTCTTCAGGCTTATAGATCCTATGATCTTGTACGATTCATCAATATAGTGTAACGGAACGGCCAACATACAATTTGTAGTTCAGGTGGGTAGCTGCGTCAGCATGCGTAGGCTGCAAAGGAACAAGTAAGAGGTTTATTCCATGCTGAAAAAAAGAAGAAAGAAAATATGTTTTGGCCGAAACGTACCAGTAAACTTTACATTAACAATACCAGCCAACGATACATTATCATTTCACACCGGTTCTACAGGAATCTACAGCAGAGCCCTGAGTTGACGCCCAGAGTCCCACTGAGCCCATAGAATTCCACATCACCCATCACTCCTGCACACAGTCCGCTGAGAGCGCCTGTCCATAAACTACTGGATTGAGAATGGGATCAAATAATTCCCCATTTTCTTAATTCTACATCAAAGGACTGTTAAAGGTCTATTTGAAGGCATCGATTTGTATTCTTAAACCAGATGAACGCCTGGAATAAGTTAATATTACTTTAAAAAATAAACAGTCGTGCTACAGTACTCCAGTTGAAGGCACGCTTCTAGCTTTGCGGTACTCTGGTGCGTCACAAATTTATGTTTGAATTTCTGTGGATGAACTACTATAGGTGTACCCTCGCTCACTTTCTTTAGCAACAGTCGTTGCTCCTCATCTGAGTGATGTATTTGCCTTGTTTACAGTTCACTTCCCTGCAAGGAATATTCACCTCAGAGCTCTCTTTCACAGACTGCAGGCGCTGTTTGTTAACAGGTATTATAGTGATGACATCTTTCTGTATGATCAGGACAGGAGCTGCAAGTCCACTGTGTTGTGGCTGCAGTACAATTTTAGCTTATTATTATAATACTTTTTAACAGCGACAGATTCTTAAGATCACGAGGTGTTACGATATTATTTCAGTATTAAGCTGTTACTACATTCGGAACTGTCCCATAGGATTCAGAGTTCCATTAGTTTGGCACTAAACTGCTTAGTCTATTGCAGGAATTGTACTTAGTCCTGTCCTGTAGTGTCCTCTAGAGAGCAGCAGCTGTTTCCTTGGGCTCATTGCAATTGGGAACATTGTGATTACTGAGCAGGGGACTAAAGTCAGCAGACGAGCGAGTTGCAAATTGGTATTAATCTGGCGTACAGAGCTGCATGCTAATCTCTGGATCATCTCCAGTTAATGCGATGCTGTTCTTACCTTGCAATTGACCCAATCTGACTACTGGCACCAACAACCCTGTTATTACAAATAAACTTCTTGTGTACCTACCGTGATACATAAGTTTGCTGGAGAGGTTTGGCAGCCTATATTCAGTCAAAGGTGTGTGTGCAGATCACTGTGATATACAGGCATCAACAAACTGACATACAATATTAAATGTTTAACTGATAAAACCCAAATGAACCAAACCTGAATAAATTAGTGGTGGAAAGGAGTCTTTTTATATAGCAAAAGGTCTCTGAGCCTTTGGTAATAACGATGGGTATATAACCCATTGTCCTCAATATTAGAAATGAATCCTTGAGCACTGCTGTTGTACCAACAGTCCTCAAAAGTGCTGCCATTACCCCCGTCCCATAAAAGCCTAACATTACCCTTTCTTGCATAAACTGTAGAACGTGCCTTCACATTTCAGTTGCAGTTTAATCTATTATCACCCTACTCTCCACTTCATAACCTTCACTCTAATTCTGGTCTCCTAACTGTCCCCCAAGCCCGTCTACACTGTATGGGTGACAGGGCCTTCTCCTGTTATGACCCCAGGCTCTGGAACTCTCTGCCCAAGGATAGCAGAGTCAGCTTCCCTAAACTCCTTCAAATTCAGACTCAACACCTTGTTCTGTAGAAGAGCCTTTACTGAACTGGTTCCATTCTTTAGCCCTCTGCTTCTACTTTCCTTAGTACCACCATCCATGGTCTCCTCTGTCTATTGGAATTATTTTATCCTGTGTATTCTTATTGTAATTCTGTCAAGTGCTTTGAGAAGCCACCTTCAGAACCATTATATAAAATAGTTTATCCTAAATCCTTGAAGCTTTAATAGGGCACTGCAGTAGGGCTAAGAATTGACAGTGTTAGTGGGCCAGCAGGATTTGTGCAAATTATAGGTAGGCACAAAGGAAGACTAGGATTCACTTGAAATTCGTGACATGGGACACTGAAACAGGGGAGAGGCTTTGTGTAGTAAGCGTTCAGTCTCAATCTACACAGTCTGTGCTGCTGGTAGAGGTGGTTGTGAACACCCGCCTTCCCAGTCAAGTACTGGGATCTCCAGTCTCAATCCTAATACTTCCCCATGACTGTCCAATACCACTACTGTGAAACCAACACCCATAAGACAAGACCTCCAAGATTCTAACTGCACAATTATTCACTGATGTTTGTGCACCAGTATTGTTCCTCTGCTAAGGTTGGGAAGGCCTACTTTACACCAAGCCCATGTTGACAATTCCTTCCTTGTGTTTCTTTTAGTCAGTTTGTGCAGCCTAGAATAGGACACCAGATCTCACTCTTACTGGGCACTACAGTAGCAACTCACACTCCATAAGCACTACCCATCTCAGAAACAGGAGGATTTCCAGTATATTGAACACCTCCGTCTCTCTCACAGTAAAAAAAGTCACACTGCCCTGCCCAAGGAATAGTGCGGCCATCTTCCCCCACTACAACGCTTTATTACTCCAGCCATTTTCAGTCCTCATTGGCAGCAATACGGGAAGCATTCTTGAAAGGGGAACCCCCACAAATACTTCCATTGATTAATGGGTCTCACTTCCCTTGAATTCCTCCACCCCATTCAAACCTATAAACCATAAAGAAACAAGGGCAGGCAGAAGGGTCTTTCACAGTTTTATTGAAATGTTGCCATTACAAGGCAAGTGGAGGCAGGAGAGTCACAAGGGCCAGGCTGGAGCCTTCATTCAGGCACCTGGGAAGAAAGGAGAACAGTCCAGCTGAACTGCAGGACACCACCCCTACAGGAGCTCCTCCTGCCAGACCCTACCTGTCCACTGGCCAACATCTCCAAAGTCCTCTGTTCCCTCCACATCCTCACTGCTGCTCTCTGCATCTTCACTGGAGCTCTGAGGGTCTCCCTCCTCATCCTCAGTCCAGTCAGCTCCCACATCCAGAGGAGCTTCTACTGGTGCCACAGCCACCCGACTGCTGGTCACCAGGCTCCTGGTACCTGTGGACAAGCAGCACCCAGGAGTGAGGGATCTGCTATACCCAGAGTCCCACAGTGATGCTACTCATCTAAACAGTCCCTTTGTCCAGCATGGGATCATTCCTCAGTTGTCCAAGCATGGTTGTCTCTTGAGCAGAGATGCATCCACAAGGGATAGAGAACCAGACCCACCTTCATTCCAACTGCCAGCACACCTGGACTCACAGCAGGCACAGGCCTCATGGTCACCATACAGCTCCTCCCACCTGGAGGAGAGGAGGACAGGTGAGGCCTCCACCTGGCATGTCCCAGAGCACCCTCAGCAGGCTCCTTGCAGAAGTACCTCTTCGCCTCCCTGTTGTAGGTGCAGGACTTGGTCCCTGGTGTTGCTTTAGCAGGAGCCACAGCCATGACACAGTGCATGTACAGCTCAGTCACTTCATGCTGCAAGAGGGAAGGTCACAGCATTAAGGGATCAAGGCCAAGAGGGACAGAGAAGGACCTTCTGCCATCAGTGAAGGCAAGCTGGCAGCTCTAGGCACTACAGCTGCCACAGTCTGGTTCACATCTAGATCATGGATGTGAAAGCAGACCATGGATCAGTAGAGCAAGAAGGCTGAGCAGCCTTTGAGAGCAGTACCTTCCTGGACAGCTTCTTCTGGAAGAGGAAGGCATCAATTGTGAAGCGGAGCACATCCTTCTGCTTGGAGGGGACAAACCTGGACAGGCAGCCATCTGCCTTGCTGTCCACCATGCACCTGGGGACAAGGACAAGGATGAACCCCTGCAGGCTCTCGGGGCTCCTGCCCACCTCTCCTCCCAGAAGGGGCCGTACCCCAAGTTGTCGATCACAGGGAAACGGGGCTGGGAGTGCTGGTCTGGTTTCTCCGTTACGTAACACGAGTGGATGTACAGCCTCTGCTCTGCTGTGGCAAAGTAGGCAGTGGCCTGGAAGTACATGGGCTGACCCAGGAAGTACTCATCCTTAGGAGAGAGCCGGACCCAGCGGGCTGGAAAGAAAGAGAAAGAGAGAGAGGCAGCATTACACCTGCACACAGCACCCCCTGCAGGCAGGAGGAGCCACTCACTCAAGGAGCTTACAGTTGGTGGTGAGCAGCACAAAGCTGTGTTTGTTCTTCAGGTCCTTGAAGAAGGTCCTTCTCCTGGCCCACGTGGGGACATAGCCAACCTTGTAGGAGTAGTGGAACCTGCAGGACAGAGGGGATGAGGGGCATCTGGACACTTTCCTAGCGGCTTCTCAGCAGCAGAGCCCTGCCTACCTGTTGTAGGAGCACTTGACAGGCACAGAGAAGGGAATGAAGCGATGCACAGGTGCACTGGAGGAGGGCGGGGCATAGCGGAGAGTGTTGGAGTACACCAGGCGGCCCTGGACAACCTGCAGGGTCACAGAGGAAGGGATATTCCCAGGAAAGGCAACCCCGACACTGGCCCTACAGCTCACATCGATACACTGCCTGTAGATGAAGACCTGCTTACCGATCGCTCGGTGCCGCACTCGTGAAGCCCGTAGATGAAGTAGAAGTAACTGCGTGTGGTTCGGCTGACGCTGCAGTTGCCCAAGGTCACCTCCGATGGCCGACAGCTGAAGCCGAACAGGAGCCGACTGACCCTCACGTACATCCTGCTGGAGTCACACCACACAGCCACTCCTCGGGTGCCCCCGATGGCCGGGCGAGCCGGCTGCCGCCCTCGCTGGGGAGGAAACAGGACGCTCTTGATGTAGGCGGGTAAGGGGCGGCTGCCGGCTTCGGGCTTCATCTTCTCCTTGTCGAAGTAGGGCGAGTACGCGTCTCTGGACACGGGAAGGCGGCGAAAGTCGGGAGCCAAGGACTGCGAGTCGTTCTCGCTTGCAGACAGGTCTTCGGAGGGCGCATCTGCCAGGTTCAAGTCCTCCAACTGGGCTGCGTCTTCAGGAGCCGGGAGGTCGGCCTGGAGCGCCAATTCCCGAGAGTCCCAGCCAGCCGGCCCGGCGGAAACCAGTGCGGGGAGCCCGGCCCCTGTGCACAGGCACAGCATAAAGAGAAACGAGCGCATCGCCAAATTAACGTCCCGCTCAATTGCTACAGGAGTAAAATAAGTAAACCACAAAACTGTGTTGAAGCAAGAAAGCATAAAGTGTGAACGCGGTGACTAGGTTTTTATACTGGCAGGACCTGTTACCGCACACCTGGTCACACAATCAACACAATCAATTACATACAGAGATCCGGATTGTTCTCAGCGTCTAATTAGAACCTGATTTCAGTCTGAGGCGGGACTCCGTGAAGCCGCCTGAACATTTTCCCGTGTGTATCTGACCTCAGCGGAGGAGTTCCACGCAATTTCGACAGAATTAAATCACCCACACGTGTAAAATTTGCTCAGATTAATTTATTGTTAAATTAGTTTCTAATTTCCGAGGAAAGTGTGTTAAACTCGCTGTCAGACAGAGTACGGAACATGCGACACGTCCGTCCACACTTTCTTTTATCGAGGGGGCTGTTCTATCAACACGTACCGCAATGAAAATAATTTTACTATTTTTCATGTGTAATTGCATGTCATATTAAAATGTGTAATACAAGCATTTCTTTGCTTCCCAGTAAAGAAATACTGATCAGCTTTTGACATGATCTGATAATAATTTGTCTGATTTTCCAGAGATTGCTTTTGCTTCGCAGCACCGAGAACCTATGGAAGCCTGTTTCCGCCAGGGAGTAAAAAAAACGCACTATGGTATCTCAGAATTGTGACTTAGAATCATAGAATTGCGACCTAAAAACTCAGAATTTTGACTTTATCTCTCACATTTGCGACTTCGAAAAGCCCATATTTCATTGTCTGACCTTTTGTTATTGTAACGAATTCGGGTTCTAGGGCTTGTGCCCTCGCCGCTCCCACCCTACTTCGTGCCTCACTCTATTGGCTCAAACCCAGGTCTTGCTAGCTAGAACCCGAATCCGTTACAATAACAAAAGGACAGACAATGAAATATGGGCTATTTCGAAGTTGCAAATGTGAGATATAAAGTCGGAGTTGTGAGTTACTAAGTCGCAATTCTGAGTTACTTAGTCGGAATTCTGCGATACCATAGCGCATTGTTTTGTAACTCCCTGGCGGAAACGGGCTTTCATACATTTCAATTAGTCTGATCAGTGCAGGACAAGTTAATGTAGAATCATTACTATGTCTGTCTCTTGTTTGTATATAAATGAATGTCTTTGACAACTTAATGTTAGTTTTTAATTTAGTTTTACGATGTAGGTCATGTGTTAACATATGCACGAGCATACGAAATGTCTCACTCCTGATTCAGCTCATGCTCCATAGGAGAGAAGAGATTCCTCCTGCTTCTCGTACAATCATATCAGAACAGAAGCCCGTGTCGCCCAGCTCTGATTCAAGAGCGACTCGCATCTTCAGCCCTTTTTTATTCGTGATCCTAATTTTCTTTAGTTATGATCAATATTGAACTTTTTCTAAATAAAACGACAATAATCAAACATGCAGGCAGACTTTTAAAAAGTATTAGGAGCTGACAGGGTGCCCCTTTGGAATAGTTGTCAGAAAATGTGAGAAAAGGAAAGGTACGTAAGCTCTCACACACAGCATTAGAGATTGGCATCTCATGGAAAAAAAAAACTACCTGTCTCCCCAGCATTTAACGGTGCTGTTGTTTTGATTTTACATATTGTTAGCATTTTAATGAATTGTTAAAAGATTGATACACAAATCGCTAAATAAGAAAACGTAAAAACCCTAGCTGTAAGCAATTGGCCATTCATATTCCTGAATTTTAAATCCAGGTGCAGCTAATTTGAAAGCAGAGTCTACCATTTACTGTATTGCAGAAGCGTATTGTTGCCACCAAGGAAAAAAAATCCTGAGTTTACAGGAGTAAAGAGGAAACAAATGCAAACACCGTTTAGAAAAAACACACACGTCTCGGGCCTTAACCATGACAAGGATGGGATTTGAACCTAGACGAGCAGAGCACAATGAATTAGCAATCCAAAAAGTGACTCCTGTTCAATTTTCTTTTCACTTGCTCGATTTGTAGTACGCTTCTAAATCCTTACAACCGATAAACAAAACGGCTTCATGTGCCACAGCATTCTGCTGCAGGTACGGTTTGCACCGTGTATTAGGCGAACCCGAATTAAATATTTCAAATATGTGAAGAATTTCATGAAACCTGAAAAAAGATCACAGCCAATGTCAGCAATTCAGAGCCTGTAGGCAGCTTCAACAGAACAAAACGATCTGAAGCCGCAATAATTTCATAGAGTATATTGTAACACTCTAACCACGTTGTTGCTATTACTGCTACTGCTACTGCTGCCGTTGCTTTAAACTCTACTCAGCGGGCAAGTAAAGTTGTCCAAAGAATAGACTACTTTGAGCCGTCCAAATTCCATTATGTGAATTTAAGCTTTTATTTTATTAATAACAGCATAAGTAATACAATGCGTGCTCAGAAACCTTACTTATTAGCTTATGAAGCAATAGTGTTTCGACAATTTGCGGTCTTCAAAAAGTAAACGCTGAAGTTTTTATACTTCCTTGTGAGCAGATCACCTTTGATTTAGAAAAGGAAAACTTACTCTCCTGTTGCTTTCATTGCAATATCTGAATCGAGACCCAAAGCTGAAAAACGCAGAAGTCATAAACCCAATTTTAATTTAGACACACATTTTCTAATGCAGCCTTCATTACAAGACAGTCTATTTCTCGAAAGCGTGTTATGTAAAAAAGAGAAAAACGAAAATATATGGATGACAATATTTAAAAGCTGAAGATTTTACTTTTGAGAAATTGTCATTTTATGTATCTAGACGCTTTTCAACCACTGCTTTTAGAACTTTGCTGTGCTTCCTGAATCATTTTCAGTGTTATAAACTGGGTGTGGAAGTAGCGATCACTTTGTAGAGCAGTTGATAGACTGGAGCTGTTCAGACTACTCTTGTTATTCCTCAAGTGCTTCCATCATTTTTCTTTCAGGCTAGGACGCGAGTGTGTACATGTGTTTGGTTTTAGTTTCACTGATTCTCATTGAAGATTTATGAATTAACAAGGAAAGAATCAGTTGCCTCGGAAAGCAGAAGGTTTGGTTCTCAACGATCTTGAAGACACGCCCATGTAGAGCAGCGTGTGATGATTCGTACTACAAAACACCAAGTGCTCAAAGTGACGTCTGCGTTTACCGTTGAAACTTTTCATCTCGGGCGCACTTTTAGAAAGCAAAGATAGAGCAGTTGTGTTGAATCACACTATGACAGCTGTCAGCAGAGTGGCACAGCGGAAGCGTGCTGGGCCCATAACCCAGAGGTCGATGGATCGAAACCATCCTCTCCTATGTGGTTTTTATGCACGATTGATAAGCACACCTTCAGTTTAATGAAGTGCATTAAAACTGATTTTTCTCTCGTGTGTATGCAAGCTTCACACTTACGGTACTCTTTCATCTTTACCAATAGCAGATGCCCAAATGTATCTTTGGTTGTTCTGCGATCCTTGATAGTTTCCTCAAATCCTTCAAATGAACATCCATATCAAAGCAATTGTGTTGATATATATTACAATTAAGGTACATTAAAAATATCAACGCACATTTGTATAATGCTCATTTAATAATAATTGTCAAAGATTGTCAAGTTCTCCAACAAATGAACAAATGATCAACAAATGATGATTAATCTCTTCTTGAATATAATCTCAAAAAAGAACGATTAAGGTTTACTAAGATCAAAGCTTAATCAGTGTATTAAGTTTAGCTTGCATCATAGTAATTGAGCAATAGTCTGTCCTAATTAAAGAGTACCCAAAGTTTGAAAGTACAACATAGAATAAGAGTACCTTTAATTGCTCTAAAAAGATTTGTGTCTCCCAGGCACCTCTTTTGTCTTTGATCTTTCTGGTTTGTGCCAGCGAAGTTGAATTCCATCATCAGTTAATTTGTCTTAAGTCTGAAAACCAAATTATGACTGAGCTTAGACATTTCTCAAGCGAGTTTTCACTCAACGTTTATTTACTCAAATATTTAGTATCAAATGTACTACTGTAATCCTTATATTTTAAAAGACAATTTAGCAGTTTTACACCTTGCAAATTCAGTGGTTAACAAGGTATCCTTAAGCTAAATTTTGTGGATATTTTAACTTGATCAAAGTAAAAATGTAATGTAAAAACATTTAAAAAATCTATAAGCAATACCTTAACACGCTTTCTATAAGCAATACCTTAACCTCACTTTCAAAGAAAGTGAACACACTTTCTTTGAAATCACTGTTGCCTACTCTCCAAAGTTGGTTTTGGAAATAATATTATATTAGAAATTATATTAGAAGCTATTTTTACTACTGGATCTTCACTAATCAACTAATTAGACATACCCATTACACATTTTCACATTTTAACTCCACTTTTCTGCAGTATTTGCTCAGTCCTAGAATACAAAGTGGCCATATTTCAAAGTTCAAAAGTTGTAGTAATTTCTTAGAACATGAAGCTTTTTATAAAACACTTTATTTTGGCATTAAAAGATTAGCAAGATTATACATTATAAACTAAAAATAAGAATGTATGCCAGAGATGGATCCTTGGATCCTATTAATCAGATGTAAGCTGTCATATAATGACCTATCTGTAACCTAGAATACTAGTAGTGAATATTTTCTACACCACAGAGAGAATATAATATCATACCAGTAGGTTTTGATTGTCCATGTTGTCAAGGACTCACTTGTGTGTACAGGACTCTTCCATTGTGCTCAGCCTCTTGATGTGGAATTGGGAGTTCACCAGTTCTGTACACTTTCCCACATGCCTCAGTTCATCTCTGATCTCTATCAGGAGACCCAATACCCGAAACTCTGAAATCATTCACATTTTGTATCAGCATTTGTAAGGAATTAGCTCAGGATTTTTTTACACTATTGTTATATTAGCATTACTGTAGTGTTGCTAATGTGCTACATGCAATTTATAATCCTAAAAATGTAAAATTCTCACATTTGTAGTTGATTTTGTGTGATCTTCACCTTCACAATATTTTATATGCCATTTATTGCTTATTAACGTACTATTTTTAATCAAAATAATATTAAGACCTGTATGTATTCAAATAGTATTATCATTATTTATACTTACACATCAAAAGACGATTGCTGAGAAGAACATGACAGTTTTTAACCTAAATGGCAAACAACAAATATCAGCAATGCATTGTGGTATATAACCAGAAAAGATGCTGTGTTAGATATGTTTTCAATTTCAATTATATATGCATTTATTAATGTTGTCAATATTATTACGGTTGCAATTTAACCATGGTGAGAATCCCTGCCTGTCATACAGGTGAGTGGGGTTTGATTCCTGACAGGGAGCTAAGGAGCTTTTTCTATGACCTGTTTACAATTTAAACTGTAGTGTGAGACACCTTTCTTCTACAGAAATCTATTTTTTAAAAAGGAGATGAATTAGTTATAACAACACAAAACATCAAAGTGAAGTTGGTTTTCAGCAACTCCTTGGCTACATGGGAATTTAGTTTTTTTGACAGCAGGGTCATTTGCAAAATTAAACAAGGAATTGATTCACTCCTGTGGAATACTGTATAAAATGGAAGACAGGTTTGATATGGAAACAACTACACACATTTTAGTTTTTTTTCCAATTGTACTCCCATCAAAGTGACCTAAGAAAAGTCATTGTCAGAAGTGGGATATGAAAACAAGCCACCAGGGGAGACCGATGTAATAACTTCACCAGAAATATATTGAAAACAAATGGGCTGTCACTAAGGAAATTCATAGAGAAATACAGGTCCCACCATAAAACACCATAAGGAGTGCAAAACATGTTAAGTTATTTCTGTACTTCATCAGTGTCGGTAAAAGAGGGACTCAAGGACACAAAGACTCTAGTTTGGGATTCAGGCTGAGAAAGGGAAGTGTGACTTTGGACACAGGGCATTGCAGAGAGGAACAAATGGCGCAACGAAACAAAATGCCAAAACCAAAATGCCATTGAACCAGGGACCTTTAGAGCATCAGTCTAAGGCTTTCTCAGCTGAGCTATTTCAACCTCTGTGTATGAGCCAACCTCTGCTGTCTGCAGTAGCCTCCCAAAGTTCCAGCATGAGTGCACGAAGAGGAGTGGTAGAGTGTTACTGCAACGTCATTCAGAAGGGGAGTGATCCAGCTCAGCTCTCTGAGGTTTGGTAGATACATCTTCTTCATGAGTAATGTAGGATCAACTTCTTCAGGCTGGAGGAAGGGCTTGCATTTCGGCAGTAGTAACTGACTGAGTAGTGACTTCTAGGACCTGGTCTTATCAGGTTGCTTTGCCACGTTTGTCAGTTCTGCTGAAAAGACCTGTCTCTAGGAAATTTAGGAAGCAGAAGAATGACTATCTGAAAGGTGACATGATCTGCTGGCTGTTTGATGTGATCATGAATGACACAGGAAATTCGAATTCTTGCAATAAGACAAAACAAGATCCATAAAACGCTGGCAGAAGTGCAAAATGTGAGAAGATAAAAAGACACCTGTTTCTGCCCGCTTTCAAACAGGGGATCTTGCGCATGTGTGATGAACGTGATAATCACAATATTACAGAAATGACAGCAGCATTGAACATGGCGAGACGTAAAAGATTGTTAATTTCCTTCAAATAAACACAGTGTGTTTATTCTGCTGTATTTATTTACTGTGCTCATCCGGCAGTTACAAACTTGTTATCTACAGAGCTGGATAGGTGACTCCACATTCTACAGCTCTCTAGCAAAAGAGGAAGTCAGACTATAGAAATGGAGAAAATCTCCTTTTCAGAATGTGGAAATATATTCCTGAGAGAAGTCCTTTCTCGAAGTTCAACACTCTCTGCAAGTCACCCATTCCCACCTTGCGCAGTGTAGTGGTTATCACATTCTCTTAACACACCAAAGGGTTTCAGTTTGAAAGCGGGCGAAAACAAGTGATCACTTTTTGCACATTTGTCACTGCTGACGTTGCTTTATGGGTCTATTTTCTATACTGTGCTGATCAATTGGAAATCAAATGGCAAAAAAGACCCGTTCCCACACCTAAGGTCAAATATTAGGAATCAAAACTGTTCGAGTGTATGGAAGCACACAGCTTTATTAAGATGTCCAAGTGCAAGATCTTTTTATTCCTAAGAGACCCTATTTATGTTTTATGAGAAATATTAATACAGAATCTTTTTTCACCAAATAAATGGGCTTCCTGACTTCAGAAAGCCTTCTAGACAAATACTAAAAGAGCAAAAATTCCATTTGGTAAATGAAATGAAAACACATACCCTACCAAACCTTGAGTACAGGCCATTCAGGGTGATAATACAAAACCATTTATAATTCAACAAATAAAACCTGTCAACTGGTAATCACCACTTATCATAAAAAATAAGTAGCAATAAACAGTAGGGGACTCTTGGGTGCAAGTTAAATCCATGCAAGGAGGGGGTTTAGTGTTACATTTCCAAATCAGATATGCAAATGAGAGATCTGGCCCAGCCAATCCCAAAGCTCCCTTGGTCTGGAATGGAGCTGCTCCCCTCTTCTAGTTATTCACACTGGAGTTAGGTTACATATTAGCACATTTCATCTAACAGTTGCTCCAGAAACAAAAACGTAAACAAATGACCTGGAATGTGACCACACCTATTAGAATGTAGTTCAACAGATAACTTGTAAACCTTTGTCATAAGATTTTTTTGTTCTACAAAATATACTTTATTCCGCAAAAAAAAAACATCTCAAAAGGAACATCTCACACATATTAACACTCCATGTAATAAAAAAACAACGGCGGAACGGAGATTGATTGTCCGTTATCAATCTTTGCAAGTGGGGGCGGATTTGCGCAATTAAGAGAGTCCCTCCAAACCTACCACTCGCTCCAGCTCCCTCGCCCCCCACTTTATGTTGTGCCGGATGAGTGTTCCTCGCCTTCCACAGTCCTTGTTTTGTGAGGGACAGTAGCAGCCCCCACAGGTCCTGTGTCCCCTTGTCCAGTCCGGTGGGTGCCAGCCCCCAGCAGAATGTACTGGTAACTGAGCACTGCATCCGTTCCCAGGAGTTGCATAATGTTGTCCATTCTGCCCCACACCGCCTTGGCGAAGGGGCAGCTCCAGAACACGTGCTCCTGAGTCTCCTCGACGAAACACTTGTCCCGGGGGCAATGCGGGTTCCTGGTAAGCGAGTGTCTGTAGAGGACCTCTCTGGTACCCAGTCACTTGTGTACGGCCATCCAGTTGAGGTCCTTCAGTTGGTTGTCCAGTTCTTTCGGCTGCGTTCTTTCCCAGACTTGTCTGGGAACTCGCAGCCTTTTGTTGGCGACCAGATGCCCCCTCACCTCTTTGTACAGAGCTCTGTGGTTGGTGCAGGGCTCTGGCTGTCTCGTGGCCTCGTACCTCCTGCTCCACTTGACAGCATGGGTGTAGAACTCCGGTCGCATCTCTGCCTTGGGCCCAGTGTTTGACCACTGGACCAAGTGCCTCATGGGGACGGAGAGCCACAGCCTGACAAAGTACTGGTACTTGTGGCCGATGGGCTCCCGCAGCGCCCGACAGAGGTTGCAGTAGAAGATGCAGTCGAGTTTCAGGGGGAAATGTGGGACATCTCGACCCCCTTCCTCGACCGGCTGACACATCCGGTTTCTCGTGATGTACTCGTACTTGCCGCCCCAGACGAAGCCGAAGATCATCCCTTGCAGCGCTCGTCTGAGTCTAGCCGGCAGTGGGTACACCACTTCCAGCTCGCATAGTCTTTACGGAACAGTGCCTTGAAGTCGTCTTCCTCCAGTATCTCCCGGTTCAGCTTCCAGTACCCACGACCGAATGCCGGCAGGTTGGTGTTAGCCACCACTGTCAAGCGCTCGTGGTCGGAATACCACTCTGGGGACACCGTCGCTGATTCCAGGGAGCAGGTCGTGTGCAGAAAGATGTAGTCCAGGCGGCTGCACACTCCCCGGGAGTTTTTCCATGTCGTTCCGGTGTCGTTAGGGAGGCACCGTCTGAAACCGTCTACCAGGGAGAACTGCTTGAGTAGCGACTCCAGCTCTGCCGAACTAGCGTCGCTCCCCTTCTCCCGGTCGACGGTGAAGTCCCTGCCAAGCACCACCTGTCTGTTGGTGGTGCAGCAGCTGGTCAGGTCAGCAAACACTTCCTTCCGGATAGAGGGTTCCGTCGGAGCATAGACGTTAATTGCTCTCAACTTCTGCCCCCTCCAGTCGATGTCTGCAACCAGGATCCGGCCCCGCACCACCGAGAAGGAGGAAACCAGCGTCATCTCTGGGTTTCTGAGGAGGATTCCCACCCCGGAAGAGTGGACCCCTCCCACGCTCCAGCATGATTCTCCCTTCGTCCATTCCCTGGTGAATGTCAGCTTGTTGCTTTCATCCTTCAGGTGGACCTCCTGTAAGAAACAAACTGAGAAAGACTTTGAGGCCAGATCATGAAAGACTCCCCGTCTTTTCACCAGATCTCTTAGCCCTCTCACGTTAGTTGTTAGAAAGGTAAGTTTCACAGTCATGATTAAACAAGTGAAAGTTGAACCTCCTCTCTTTGTGCTTACAGTGGAAAACTTGGGAGTCTACATCTGGGCACTGTTTAGCCTAGATGTAACTCCTCTCGTTCGGGTCCTGGGGGGAATATGCTGGGCTCCCTCCAGGTCTCGCTGGGGACTGAAAGGTAAACATGCTGGACAGGTCGAGCCCTACCATCAGTCCCGGCTCCAGGGCGGCTTCAAAGTAATCCTCGTCTTCCTCGACTTATTGGGCTGCCTCTTCCTGTTGTCCCTGGGCCTCGGGGGAGGGGGTTACCTCTTCCTGGGCTGCCTCTTCCTGTTGTCCGTGGGACTCGGGGGAGGGGGGTTCTGTTTCCTGGGCTGTCACTTCCTGTCGTCTTTGGGCCTCGGGGGGGAGGGTTTCCATTTCCTGGGCTGCCTCCTCCGGTTGTTCCTGGGCCCCGGGGGAAGAAAGTTCCGTTTCCTCTAGGACGAGGAAACGGTTCTCCCTTACCACTCTTTTCTTTTGTCCTTCCGAAGGTGGATCCGCCCTGCATCTCTTCTCCCCCTTTCTCTTTCCCTTCTTGCTGGGAGTTATTAGGGCCCTTCCTCCGGTCAGCCATTTTGTCCGTCGTCCTGGCGGCCATCTTGTGACACTGGTGCGGCTGGGGGTGTGACCTCGGCAGTTTCGGATCTCTGCGGGGGAGGTGCGGATTCTTTGTTTTCACCTCTCTCCCTTTGTCTTGAGACCGGTTTCTGCCGGCCGGCTTCCACCACCTGCGCAAACAAAGGTTTGTTTACCTTGCATTGGTGAAGGAGGTGTCCCTCGGCGCCGCATCCGTCGCACTTTTTGGCTGCCCGGCAGGTTTTTGCCAGGTGCCACTCTTTGTTACAGTTGTGACATCTGACGATGTCACACATGTTCTCCTTGTGGCCGGACTGTCTGCACTTCTTGCAGAAATCCGGCATCCTGGGGTAGTAAAGGTACCCCCTGTCGGCTCCGATGTTGAAGCGGGCCGGGGGGTGCTGGAAACCGTTGACGCCCTCTGGGTCCTCTTTCAGGAGGACTCGGTACTGGCGTTTGCCGTACCAGACGCCGCAACTGTCCCTGATCTCCGTCGGTTTGCCCACCACAGTTACATACCTCCCTAGGTACGCTGTTACCAGTTCCATTGGTACGTAGGGGTTGTATGTGATGACTGTGATGGTCCTCTGGTTTGTCTTCCTCATAGGCTCCGGCCTGAAATCAGAGAAACCGGGGTGCTTACCTTTTTCTCTGATCATTTTCGTTGCCTTTTCATATGAAGCGTCCGTGGCCATGTAGGCCTCCATGTATCTCTCTGCCTTGTTGTCTTGCAGGCAGTAGAGATCTCCGGCCACCAACTGCAGGATCCCTCTCAGGAAGGTAATGAAAAAGGATTTCGCAGTTGGCATCATCTCTGTTTTCTTGGATCAGTGTCTTCTTGTCTGCCATCTGGAAAGGAGAAAAAAGAAAAAAGGAGAGAAAGAGAGAGAGCAAGGTCCTGTGGAGAGGAGGGTTTAGCTGCTAAAGGAGCAGCGAGGGAGCCCTGGCCTTTGTCCTTGTGGGCAAAGCCCAGCTAGGTGCAGGCGCAGGAGGAGAGAGAGAGAGGGAGCGGATAGTGCTTCTGAGTCTCGAGGAAGAAAGCAAGCACCGCGGGCAGGCCACGAGTACCTACTCCCAGCCAACAGGCCAAGGAGGCGGAGCAAGAGAAAGGGGGAGGGGAGAAGAGAGAGCAGAGAGAGAGAACGTTGCTGCCGGATCCCACCCAGCTCAGCTGCTGCTTGGCCTTAACCCCCTAGGCTCAACCTAGGGCGATACCAGCTCAAGCACTCTTCAGGATCTTCGATCGCCTTCTAGAACTTTGGAAAGACAAGAACTGCGGGCATGCCAATTGAACTTGATCTTAGCCAAAAGGCCGATAAAATTGGATTCCAGCTCACTGGCCCTGCAAAACTTAGTTCAAGACTTTAAACTCTCAGACACATATAGATGTATATATCCCACAACAGCAGGATATACATGGTCAGGGAGGAATAGCAGCTCCAGAATTGACTATTGCTTTGTCTCAGAGAGAGTTGTTGGGGTCACTCTTCAGCCTGTCTTCTTCTCAGATCATCAGGCTTTAGGGTGTAGAGTGGAACTCCAGGGCGGGACTGTCTTTGGCCCAGGCCTCTGGAAACTCAACACAAAGCTGCTAGAGAACGAGGGGGTAGTATCCCGCTATAAGGAGAAACTATCACAGTGGCTGTCCTTGCAGTGTCTGTACGGGTCAGTAGGAGAGTGGTGGGAGGAGGTGAAGGTGAGGACAAAGGCCTTTTTCATGGCTGAGGGAAGGAAGGCTGCTGCCAGACGGAGAAGAGTGCTAGCCAGGAAACAGAGGCAGCTGCAGCGTCTCTACACGAGACAGTGGCTTCGATGTGCTCGAGGATGAGCATAGCGGAAGAAAGTAGTCGAGGAGTGCTGTTAAGAAGCAGAGTGCAGTTCTTGGAAGAAAATGAGAAGTGTACTCGCTTTTTTTTCAGGAAAGTGGTAGGCTCCAAGTCTGTCATGGAAAGTGTAGTTGATGAGGAGGGAAGAGAGAGAACAGAGCCGAGTGCTATCCTCTCCTGCATCGAGGCCTTCTACTCAAGACTGTACAGCTCTACAGAGGTAAAGGATGAAGAAATTCATTTTTTTACCTCAAAGCTAGAAAACGTTTTGAGTGAAGAAGATAGGGAAGTACTTGAGAGGAATTTGACAGTAGAAATGCTGAGACAGGCTATGGAGAGCTTACAAAAGGGGAAAACTCCGGGTGCTGACGGGCTCCCTAAAGAATTTTACTGCACCTTTTGGGATCTGCTTCAGGACCTGCTACTGCTCCTATTCGAGGAAAGCTATAAGACAGAATTGCTGCCTGACTCCTTAAGAGAAGGCACTATCTCTCTCTTGTTTAAGAAAGGAGCAAAGAATGACATAAAGAACTGGAGACCCTTCAACCTGTTAGGCATGGACACTAAGATCCTGTTCAAAGCCCTTTTCCTGCGCCTACAAAATGTAGTGGCCTCACTGGTAGGGAAAGAACAGACTTGTGGGATAGCAGGACGCCTGATGAGCGACAACCTGGCCTTGTTGAGGGATGTCTGTCTGTACTCAGAGGATCGCTCCCTCCCTCTGTGCATTTTAGGTGTAGACCTAGAAAAGGCCTTTGACCGCCTAAACCGGCAGTACTTAACATCGGTACTTGAGCACATGAAGTTTGGCCCCATCATGAGAAAGTGGATTAACCTGCTGAACACAGGTAGCAACAGCAGAGTAATGGTTAATGGCAATAGATCACGCCCTTTTGAAGTCTGTTCAGGGGTGAGGCAAGGCTGCCCATTATCCCTTTTTATTCGTTTTGGCTATGGAGCCCTTAGACTGTGCCTTGCGCCAGGATCAGGCCATTAATGGGATACCAGTGCCTGGAAGTGGGGGAGGAGAGGTAAAGACATCTCTATACATGGATGACGTCACCCTGCTCCTCTCTGACAATGCCTCAATTAGCAGAGCTCTGCAGTGCTGTGATCGTTTCTCTTTGGCTTCCTCTGCAAAAATTAACAAATCTAAGAGTGAGATTTTTTATCAGAACTGGAGGGAGCCAAAAGAAGGACATGATCTCAGGCTGCAAGAGAAGAGAATTAAGGTCCTGGGGGTGTATTTTGGAGAAGAGATGGGAACAGTAAATTGGCAGAACAAATTGCCAATCTTAAACAAAAAACTGATGCAATGGAAGGACCGAGACCTCACCATGACAGGGAAGGTGCTGGTCATCAAAGCCGAGCTCTTGCCTGTCTTGAATTTTCTGGCTTCTACCTTCCCAATCCCACACCGTGTTGCGGCGGTGGTGAGGAGATTGATGTTTCAATTTCTATGGGATGGGAAGCAGGAAAGACTCAGAAGGGAAATAATGTACAGGCCGCTACTCTCAGGGGGGAAGTCCGTCCCAGATATTGCTACGAAGCTGCTGTGCATTTTCCTGGCCTCTGTGCTGAGAGGCTTTGCAACAGCACCTGCAGCACGTACCTGGACTTTTTTTCCAGGCTCTGGGTAGGTAGGGAGGTGTTCAGAGTGTGGGGTGTCAGACCCAAGCTGGATGTCCCACTCTCTGACACATGCCCTGCAATTTATGGGACAGTTAAAAGTTTTCTAAGATCTCATCCAATTGGCCATATTCCCCTCCGAAATGTCAGCGTCCAAAAACTGGAAGATTTCGTTGCACCCCAGAACAATAGGCAGACCCCTGTGGGCATTTTAACATCAGCCCAAACAAGGAAGGTGTGGAAACACACATCCTCTAAGTTTCTGTGCAACATTCACAGAGATTTAGCCTGGAGTGTCGTCCACCAGTGCTTACCGGTACGAACTTTCTTGTACCGTAGGGGCCTCACCCCCAGCCCTCGCTGCGTTAGGGTGGGCTGCGGTGAGGAGGAGACTGTGACCCATCTCCTGTGGTTCTGCTTTTTTGCTAAGACCTTCTGGGCCCAGTTTGAACACTGGTTGCAGGCTCTCTCGCCCCAATTTTCTCTGACCGCTGCTTTCGTTATATTCGGCATCTCTCCTGACAAACTTCCTCCTGACATGTTTGACAGGATCTGGGCCGTGGTGAACAGTGGGAAAGACGCTCTGTGGAGAGTGAGGAACATGGGGGTGTTCAAAGGCATCGAGGTCCCAGTCAAGGCAGCAGGTAGCCTGGCTCTGTTCATCACCCGAGAGAACTATTACCTCAGAGATCTGTGGAAAGAAGGGAGGGAGGAAGCAGAAAATCTGTGGGAAATAGAGGGCATAGGACAGTATCTCAAGATGCTTGTGGTAGTGGGGGACTGCGTTCGAGCTCTCCCCCGATGTGCTTGGTCCAATATCAGATACAGAAGATTTCCGACACCACGAATCATGTTCTTGCTATAGGGTCCCAGTTTGAAAGGAATCGATGACACTACTAGTTCTATATAGTTCTATTCTATTATTTACTTATAGGTCCAGAGAACCAATTCAAGCTGGTTACACTACTCCTTCCGGACATGCATTCCCTTTTCAAAGTGAGTCTTTTTGTTGTAGTTTGCATTACTTAGGATGATTATCGAGGTTAGCCTTTATTTGGTCATGGGGGGCCTCGGTACTGTATGCTAATTCTAAAGACAGTTTCACCCATTTTCTGATTGCTAGGATCTGTACCAGTGCAGACATGTCAAACTGTGAATGGCTGTACCTCTATTGTATCAGTGCATCCGTGCTCAATGAATGAAATCAGTAATAAGTGAATATATGTATAGTTATATGAAAAACAAGTGGTTTATTGACTGATCTTCATTTACAGATTTAGAGGCAGCTTCGATATTCGTTTTACAAACGGGTTTTTTTATATGTATGAGTCACACATGCCATAGCAACAAAACATCTCTAGAAATTAGGCTATAGATCACTTTTCTTGGAAATTTTAAATGTCCATACTTCAGGCTTTCCTCCCAAAGCCTACGGCACCAATGGCGACCTCTGCTGGCTGAGAGAGCAAGAGCTTACAGCACCTGGCATTCCCAGGCGGTTTCCCATCCAAGTACTAGTCAGACCTGACCCTGCTTAGCTTCCAAGATCAGATATGTTCAGGGTGGTATGGCCATAAGCTAAAGCAATGGCACCTGACACGCTACTTGAAGCTGTTTGGCGGGGGTTCCGTGTCCCCTGAGGAGGACTAAAGGATCTTTCATTTGCAATTCTTTGGAAAGGAGCTTCTTTCGAAATCAATGCGTGGCTGGATGTTCGCAAATGTGCTCCCTTGTGTTGGCTTGTCCTGCACTGGATAAGGACAAACAGGTATCAGCTTGTTCCCTTCTCCCACCCCTCTCTGTGTACAGTAGAGCCTCCTGTCCTGACTGGAGGACCTCATCCAGCTGTGTCTGAAGAGATGCCAAAGTACCAGCTTGATCCACACCCAGGCACGTCTCTGTGTACAGTAGAGCCTCCTGTCCTGAATGGAGGAGCCCATCCAGCTGCGTCTGGAAAGAAGCCAGGGTATCAGCTTGTTCCCTCCTCCCACCCCCCTCTGTGTACAGTAGAGCCTCCTGTCCTGACTTGAGAAGCTCACCCAGCTGTGCCTGGAGAGAAGCCAAGGTATTGGCTTGTTCACTTCTCCCATCCCTCTCTGTGTACAGTAGAGCTTCCTGTCCTGCTTGGAGGATCTCATCCAGCTGTGTTTGGAGAGACACCAGGGTATCAGCTTGTTCCCCTCTCCCACCCCCCTCTGTGTACAGTAGCGCCTCCTGTCCTGACTGGAGGAGCTGATCCAGCTGTGTCTGGAGAGGAGCCAGAGTATCAGCTTGTTCCACACCCCCACAGCTCTCTGTGTACAGTAGAGCCTTCTGTCCTGACTGGAGGAGCTCATCCAGCTCTGTCTGTAGAGAAGCCAGGGTATCGGCTTGTTCCACACCCCCACCTCTCTCTGTGTACAGTAGTGCCTCCTGTCCTCACTGGAGGAGCTCATCCAGCTGTGTTTGGAGAGAAGCCAGGGTATCAACTTGTTCCCCCCTCCCATCCCTCTCTGTGTACAGAAGAGGTTCCTGTCCTTACTGGAGGAGCTCACCCAGCTGTGTCTGGAGACAAGCCAGGGTATCGGCTTAATCCACACCCCCACCCCTCTCTGTGTACAGTAGAGCCTACTGTCCTGACTGGAGGAGCTTGAAGGCATCCTCTCACGAGGCACCAATAAATGTAGGTGTCTTGTGCATTTAACAGGACAATTATTAATTGTAGCAGTAAGTCACAAAATGATTCTTTGATGGTTATTATAAGACCGACCCAGCAGGATAACTCAGCAACGCACACACACATGGATACTAATACACGAGAATACATTTATTATTACATAAGATGTGCATATCAACATTACAGATCTTATAGTGAGGGTTAGCAGAATACAAAAGGTATATATTCAATCACAAAGAGTTACAAACCAAGAGGGACATACATTCCGTATATCATTCATTTAGACCGTTTTGTAAATGAACTTTGTTAAAACTTGTACATTAGATACTCAAAAGCAAGTATGTGACTCATAGGAATTAAATTGATATCAACTCAGGTTGAGGTAACAATTGAATTCTCGAGCTGTAATGCAGAATGTTGAATACTCATCCGCTCTGTGGGGATTCAGATCTCCCGCGGACGCAAAGAAAGCAGTGGCAGGCTGTTGCTGCATGCAATCGGTGCTCTCTGGCCCTCTCTGGCTCTGCTGGTGCCAGGCAGTGCTGGTTCGACGTGAGAGAAGAAGAATAAGAGAGATTTCTGCTGCGGTGCGCTGCTGATGCTCTCTGAAGACCGGCTAGTCAGTGTTGGCTTAAACTAATGAGAGATTGCACACAGAAAAATGACTACAGATCCGAGCAAGTCACACTCTTTAGACAGGAAGAAGACCGGTTTGTTCCCGATGTAGCGTGAGTCCTGAATACTGATATTCAGCTGTCCACAGCTCCGACCGTAGTTCACTCGTTGATCAGGTGAGCGTTTGCGGTGGGTTCACGAGGCTTGCTGCTGGGCTAACTTCGGGTGGATCCTTTGGTTACACTGGCAACCTCCGTTCTCGACTCTTAGAACAAGGAAAAGTCCTGGCACTCGGACACATTGGCCGTTACGTGACTGTCTGAGCTGAGTCTGAGGATGTCCAGGAGGAGCTGGAGTTTTACCTGGAGGAACTACGGTCGCTCATTGGTTGAAAGTTCCATGGGCATTCGAGAATCATTTTGTGACTTACTGCTACAATTAACAATTGGCCCAGTAAATGCACAAGTCCCTACAGTTATTGGTGCCTCGTGAGAGGATGCCTACATTTATTGGTGCCCCGTGTGAGGATGATTAACCATGAACTCTGACCTTGGGGTTGTAAACCACTTGGGATGAGACTCTCCCTTGGAATCTCCCAGACAGTGAGGCACCAGAGATGACCATTAATTAGGGTGGCTGATGTGTCTCAGCTTTGGGAGTTGTTCCTTATCAGAACACTCTATCAGCTAGAAAAACACCTTAAATGTGAACCAAATTCAGACAGTGCAGCATGTTGTCAGAACATCTTTCATTCACCTCATAAATATTGCTCAACTACGCCCTATGTTATCACTAACTGTGGCTGAAAAGTGTTGTCTAATCTTGAATGGACTAGTAATGCTCTACTCTCTGGGGTTTCTAAATCCACATTGAACAAACTTTAGTATGTCCAAAATTCAGCAGCCAGAACCCTGACCACCTCTAGTACAAATGATCACATTACTCCTATCCTGGAGTCCTAGCACTGGCTTCCTGTCAAGTTTCATATCGACTTAAAAATCCTCCTGACTGCAGCTGAATGGTCTCTCTCCTGTGTGACTGTGCTGGTGTGTTTGTAAGGAGTTTTTCTGACTAAAACTCTTCCCACACTGACTGCAGCTGAATGGTCTCTCTCCTGTGTGAATGTGCTGGTGCCTTTTTAAGTGACTTGACTTACTAAAACTCTTCCCACACTGACTGCAGCTGAATGGTCTCTTTCCTGTGTGAATGTGCTGGTGGGCTATTAAGCTATTTGACTGATTAAAACTCTTCCCACACTGACTGCAGCTGAATGGTCTCTCTCCTGTGTGAATGCGCTGGTGGGCTATTAAGCTACTTGACTGTCTAAAACTCTTCCCACACTGACTGCAGCTGAATGGTCTCTCTCCTGTGTGAATGCGCTGGTGGACTATTAAGCTACTTGACTGACTAAAACTCTTCCCACACTGACTGCAGCTGAATGGTCTCTTTCCCGTGTGAATGTGCTGGTGGGCTATTAAGCTACTCAACCGACTAAAACTCTTCCCACACTGACTACAGCTGAATGGTCTCTCTCCTGTGTGAATGTGCTGGTGGGTTTTTAAGTCACTTGACCGACTAAAACTCTTCCCACACTGACTGCAGCTGAATGGTCTCTCTCCTGTGTGACTGTGCTGGTGTGATTGTAAGGAGTTTTTCCGACTAAAACTCTTCCCACACTGACTGCAGCTGAACGGTCTCTCTCCTGTGTGAATGCGCTGGTGAGTTACTAAGTTACTTGACCGACTAAAACTCTTCCCACACTGACTGCAGCTGAATGGTCTCTCTCCTGTGTGACTGTGCTGGTGTGTTTGTAAGGAGTTTTTCTGACTAAAACTCTTCCCACACTGACTGCAGCTGAATGGTCTCTCTCCTGTGTGAATGTGCTGGTGCCTTTTTAAGTGACTTGACTTACTAAAACTCTTCCCACACTGACTGCAACTGAAAGGTCTCTCTCCTGTGTGAATGTGGTGGTGGGTTTTTAAGTCACCTGACCGACTAAAACTCTTCCCACACTGACTGCAGCTGAATGGTCTCTTTCCTGTGTGAATGTGCTGGTGGGCTATTAAGCTATTTGACTGATTAAAACTCTTCCCACACTGACTGCAGCTGAATGGTCTCTCTCCTGTGTGAATGCGCTGGTGGGCTATTAAGCTACTTGACTGTCTAAAACTCTTCCCACACTGACTGCAGCTGAATGGTCTCTCTCCTGTGTGAATGCGCTGGTGGACTATTAAGCTACTTGACTGACTAAAACTCTTCCCACACTGACTGCAGCTGAATGGTCTCTTTCCCGTGTGAATGTGCTGGTGGGCTATTAAGCTACTCGACCGACTAAAACTCTTCCCACACTGACTACAGCTGAATGGTCTCTCTCCTGTGTGAATGTGCTGGTGGGTTATTAAGCTACCTGACTGTCTAAAACTCTTCCCACACTGACTGCAGCTGAATGGTCTCTCTCCTGTGTGAATGCGCTGGTGGATTATTAAGCTACTTGACTGACTAAAACTCTTCCCACACTGACTACAGCTGAACAGTCTCTTTCCTGTGTGAAAGTGCTGGTAGGGTTTTGAAGTGCTAGAATGACAGAAACGCTGCTTCTCCCTTTGCCATAATGGCAGTTTGTCCACTCCATCTGAGCAAGGCCTTGAGTGATTCTTCCTCATCCTCTGATCGTGCTGGGGTCTCTTATTCTGCAAATGCTCCATGGAATGGTCTTGCTCTGTGTGCTGAAACTGAGATTTGTTTTCTCCATCGTGTCCTTCAGTGTGCTGCTCAGAAGTGTGAATCATCTGGGACTCCATCCCCAGCTCTCTGAGACTAAAACCGCCCAGTTCATTCAGTTGTTCCTCTCTTTGCCCAAGAACAGACATACTCTCCAGTTCATTAAAACTTTCAACAATTTTCTCAGTAACCAGATTATTAAACCTGTGTGTAAAGTCATCAGATACTAAGGGATCATATGATTGTTTTAGACTCTGCAGTGACAGTCTCTCCACTTGAACAGAACAAGGCCTAATTATTATCAAGCCCTGTAGGAGCTGCTGTTGCTCCTCCCTGTACTGACTCTCCTCTCGGTGCTGTAACTCAGTACTGTTCTCTTCACCAGGGACATCAGTCTGCTGCTCTGCAGGTTCAATCAACTTGGGATCCATATCCTGCTCTGTAAGATTTAAAACATCCAGTTCTTCACTGTGCTCTTGTACAGAGACACAGCCCAGTTCATTACAACTTTGTGTAATATTGATTGTGTCCAGATTATTCATCTTCTCTGTAAAATCATCACATACTAAGAGCCCCGGTGTCTCACTCTCAAGCTCCGTCTTCATCATGGGCACAGAGTCCAGATCCTTGACACTCTGTTTGCTGTCTGTGTGCTGCTCACTAAGTGCCTCTTTCCCTGCTGCAGCAGTGAGCTCTGTCTCCTGCATCAGACTGGAGCCCCACTCCTCCTGCTGTTCAAGGAGAGCCCTTTCCCCAGTGTCGGAGAGAACACTGGCCTCTGAGCCTGTAAACACAGGACAAGAAGACACGACCTTTATAAGAATAAACTATTTTATAGTTTTATACCTTTAGAGGTGGCTTCTCAAAGCATTTTACAGAATGCCAATTACAAAAAATACACAAAATTAGCACGATGAGAACACACAGTTAGAAGAGACAGTAGACAGTGGTCCTAAGCACAGTAGGAACAGAGGGGTACAGAACAGTTAAATAAAGTCTCTTCTGAAGAAAAAGTTTTTGAGTCTGGATTTGGAGTTTAGAGAAGGTGACTCTCTGATATCCTTGGGGAGAGAGTTCCAGAGCTTGGGGCAAAACAGGAGAAGGCCATGTCACCCATAGAGTGTAGACAGACTGGGGAACAAATAGATGAACACAATTAGAAGAGCGAAGACTGCAAGGTAGGGAGTAGGGTGATAATATCAGACCAGTATGGAGGTGCCAAACCAAGACATGGAGAGTCTTATAGGTGAGCAGGAGGATTTTTAAGTCGATATGAAACTTGACAGGAAGCCAGTGCTAGGACTCCAGGATAGGAGTAATGTGATCATTTGTACTAGAGGTGGTCAGGGTTCTGGCTGCTGAATTTTGGACATACTAAAGTTTGTTCAATGTGGATTTAGAAACCCCAGAGAGTAGAGCATTACAGTAGTCCATTCAAGATTAGACAACACTTTTCAGCCACAGTTAGTGATAACATAGGGCGTAGTTGAGCAATATTTATGAGGTGAATGAAAGATGTTCTGACAACATGCTGCACATGTGGGTCGAACGTCAAATATCATCCCCAAGTTTTTCAATTTAGACTGAAGCTCAAGTACAAGACCATCTGCAGATAGAGTTACACATTGGTTGTACAAAGGTGATGGGTGGTGCCAATAAGCATGACTTCAGTCTTGTCACAGTTAAATGAAGGAAATTTTGAGTCACCCAAGTTTTTATATCGGGGATGCAAATAAATAGAATAGAGACAGCCACATCAGCGTCAGGTTTGGTATGGATGTATATCTGAGTATCATCAGCATAGTAGTGATAGCTGAGGCCATGTGATCTTAAAAGCTTTAAACTACACACACGCTTACAAGTACACTCACAATCAATTTGGGTTGTTTAAACATAGCGGAATATGTGGGTATAAGGGCATGTTCTGATTTAGCTTCGTCAGAAACCTAACTGCCATGTAAAAAGTAAGACTACTGTAATAATATCACTATTACATTACATTTACATTGACACTGCACTGAGAGAGAGGTTAATACAGACACATTGACTGGACACTAAAGCACATTAACACTGCACTGAGAGAGAGAGGGGTTAATACAGACACACTGACTGGACACTACAGCACATTAACACTGCACCGAAACAGAGGTTAATACAGACATGCTGACTGGACCGTACAGTAGATTAACACTGCATTGAGAAAGAGAGGGATTAATGCAGACACACTGACTGACTGGACATTCCAGTACATTAACACTGCAATCAGAGAAAGGGTTTAATACACACACACACACTGACTGGACGCTCCAGTGCATTAACACTGCACTGAAAGAGGGATTAATACAGACACACTGACTGGACATAACAGTAAATTAACAGTGCACTGAGAGAGGGGTTAATAGATACATACGGACTAGACACTACAGCACATTAACACTGCACTGAGAGAGAGGTGTTAACACATACATACTGCCTGGACACTACAGTACTTTAACACTGCACTGAGAGAGAGGGGTTAATACTGACACTGACTGGACACTACAGGACATTAACACTGTACTTAGAGAGAGAGAGAGGTGAATACAGACACATTGATTGACTGGACACTACAGTACATGAACACTGCACTGAAAGAGAGAGGGGTTAATACAGACACACTGACTGGACACCACAGTACATTAACACTGCACTGAAAGAGAGAGGGGTTAATACAGACATGGACAAACTGGAACTTAGAGCATATTACCACTGCACTGAGAGAGGGGTTAATACAGACACATTGACTGCACAACACAGTACATTAACACTGCATTGAGAGAAAGGGGTTAATAGACACACACTGACTGCACATTACATTACTTTAAAACTGCACAGAGAGAGGCAGGTTAATACAGACACTTACTGGACACTGCAGGACATAAAGACTGCACTGAGAGAGAGGAGTGAATACAGACACAGTGACTGGACACTACAGTACATTAACACTGCAATCAGAGAAAGGGGTTAATACAGACACGGTGACTGGGCACTACAGTGCATTAACACTGTACTGAGAGAGGGGTTAATACAGACACACTGACTGGAAATAACAGTACATTAACACTGCACTGAGAGAGAGGGGTTAATAGATACATACAGACTGGACACTACAGTTCATTAACATTGAACTGAGAGAGGGGTTAACACAGACTGACTGGACACTATAGGACATTAACACTGCAATCAAAGAAAGGTGTTAATACAGACACACTGCACACTACAGGTCATTAACACTGCACTGAGTGAGGGGTTAATACAGACACTTTCTGGACACTACACTAACACTGCATTGAGAAAGAGAGGGGTTAATATAGACACACTGGATTAATATTCAAGGACTCAATACAGACACAGACCCTGGACGACAGTAATACTTAAACCAATTAAATAATGTTTATATACACAATCATTAGTATACTTAGTAAAACTTTAGACCAATACAACGTAAATACAATATTTACAAATGTTCATGTGGATAGCTGCGTCAGCATGCGTAGGCTGCAAAGGGACAAGTAATAGGTTTATTCCATGCTGAAAAAAAGAAGAGAGAAAAAACAAAACGTTTCGGCCGTGGAGCCGTGTTTTTTCTCTCTTCTTTTTTTCAGCATGGAATAAACCTATTACTTGTTCATTTATAAATGTTGTTTCCTAATGACGTTGGAGTACAAATGAATTAAGTGAAACAATTGTTGAATGTGAACTAGGTGTTTTCAGCACCGTAACCGGACAAAACAGTTCAGTTTCCAATAAAGAATCCCGCTGATACATCACACAAGTCTTTCCCACGTCACTCTGCATCTCTCCACTATATTCTCACCACTGAGGAAAGTTTTTTATGACACTTTGATAGTTTGTTAGATAACGAGAATGTTTACTCTTGCGAGATGTTTTCTTTAAAATAAAGTTTATTTTAAAAAAATCTCACCAGTGAGAAAGTTATAGACACTGGTTTTAAACACACTGACTTCATACAAGTCACCACACTGACCTGAGAGCTGCAGTTTCGTGTCCATTTCTTCTTTTATTTCTGCAGTGACTTCACAGGGAAGCGTGTGTCCAACACGATCTGTCTGTTCCTTATCTCCTCCTACTCCCGACTCCTTCTCCCTCAGCTGCAATCTCCGCTTCAGGCTTTCGTTTTCCTTCTTCAGCTGCGCCATTTCACTCCCGACACTTTCTTCCACACACTGTGTGATTTTAAACACGGCCCGTCTCACCAGAGTTTGGGAGACGCTGCAGAGTTTGTCTTGAAACTCGTCCTCAGAGTCAGACATCATGTTTCGGAAAACTTCTGACACTTCATACACGATCGATTTGAGCAAAACCTGCATGAACGAGTCAAGCTGGGTTTGCAGATTTAACAAGCACTCCGCCATCCTTCTTCAGAGTCGGTCAGAAACAAAGGCTGACTTCCGAAGTTTAAACAGAACAACTTATTTTTTATTCTTCACAGATCCTGTTGTCAGGGCTGTGCTCTGTTCAAGCATAAACACAGTCGACAAGACGTTACGTATTCAGAACCTGAAGTTATTTTAAAGAAAAACAACAACTTTCTTTATCTAAAGAAAATTATTCAGTCACCCACACGTGGTTGAAGTACATGCAGGGTCGCGCAGTATAATGACGTCAATCGTTAGGGCGACCGCAGCTTCAAAACAATAGAGAAGCGGAGCTGAGAAAGAGGAGTTTCTTCAGCCGGATATAAACTTCTCTGCACCTCCTAGCGCCACCTAGTCAAGAGGAGTGAATCACCTGCGACCTTCGCCGTTCGTAACGGAACAGATGGATTTTTTTGCCCTTCCACAACCATCCCCCCCAACGAAAACTTCTCAAGTGGATTTTTTCAATTGGATTTTTATCTCCCTATGCAGGTTTTTGGTTAAAGAAAAAAAAATGGTGTCGTTTTCTTGCCAACTGGCAGTATTTCTTCTGCACTGATAAGCAAGATTTCTATTTCATATTTCACAAATTGTTAGAAATTCTCGAAAAACAAGTGGTTCCAAGAAAGGAAATAAATACTTGCATTTAACAAAATCAAGCCATATGTGGTCGTCCTTAATGATATATTCTGTATGACAAGACAGGAAGAAAGACACCTCGGGACTTCGGACACAGGATCTCCTGTTTATTGAGAAAAGGTTTAACCATCTGTCAATTTTCATGTCCAAGGAGCTCAATTTGCATTCCGTGTACAACAGCGTGTCTTCTACACCCGCCACTGAAGCACAGCTCGGGCTCAGCATCTTGACATCTCCCAAACAGAGACACACAGAGACCTTTTGGTGGGATTGTGGCTCACAAGGGGAGAAGAGACAATTTCCAGAGCAGGATTTGTTACATTTGAGTATCATGAACACAAATCAGTGCCCGCTTGTATTTCTGTGTTTTTTTTTTTTAATTTTACAGAAAGTTTAAATGTGACTTTGAAGGCATTATAATATTCACAACCTTGGCAAAAAATGGTTGTCCATAATTGTTGTTTATGTTTGATTAACAGACAAAATATGACAACCCCTCTACTGAGCATATACTTTATTTTCCTGATGTACAGTACGTTGATTAAACGCATACCTTAGATGTATAAATGTGGTCCGTAATTGGTCTAGAATGAAATTTTAAAATACGTATATCATTATACGTCAATTACACATCTCTGATTATACAGTATGTCCATTATACATACATGGTTAGAGTTTTATTATACGGATACATTAGAGGACTATTATACCTATATAGTTAAAGGTCTATTATACATCAAAGATAGGTCTCATAGGTGTAGACACTAGTAAATCAAGCCAATGATTTGGTTTAGAAATGTATTCTGAGAATATACAATTATTCACCCCTGAAAAATATATAGTTCAAATTATGCATTTTATACAATATTGTAATAAACAAATGGCTAATCATCATAAAAAACACAAGTATTAAACTTCAGCTACAAATTCTGGTAACATGGCAATATATATATATAGTAATGACAAACACAAACTAATTCCATGAACACGCTAATATTTAACTCAAAACCACATTTTGATTCAAATATAAGTTTTAAAAATTACAACTTCTATATTTCCACGAAAATATTATTAATGTAGCACAAATGTTACTTTCTAATAAAGACAAAAAGAAACTGTTTTGTGTCTCATGGCGATCCTCCTCTCGATCCTAATGAAATGTTTAATATGATCCCTTGAGAAAAAAAGGTGTCAATATCCGCCTGGAATGATTGATGCCCCATCAAACATTTTGTAATATCTCCGGAAGCTCATACTGTAGAAACCTGATTCGTGGCTTAAATTCAAGGTAAACAAGACTAAGGAAACGAGTTGAAAACTTGATGTCGAACTGTGATTTAAATCACCCAAAACATTGCACAACATTGGGCAGTATGTGCCAGAAACAGATAGCTCAGTTGGTAGAGCAGAGGACTGTAATGGAAATAGCGAAGCATCCTTAGGTTGCTGGTTTGACTCTGGCTTGGAGGAATGTGCCTCTTGTGTACTTCAATCAAAGAGTTGAAATAGCAAATGTTTTTCACTCAGACGTTGATCAAAAGCTCAATAAACCACGAAGCAGAGGCTCTTGTTCCGAATTCAACTCCCGTCTGATTGTCTTGTTTTGGCCAAAATCTGATCTTTGAATTCAGGGACTACTCTGTCTGCTTTGTAATTCAAAAGTATATACAAATGTCACATTTTTTTTTTGTAGATATAAAGGTGTTCTCTGTTTTCAAAGGATAGGTACTTAATTGGCATAATGATTTGGTATTGATTTTGTATTGTTATATTATTAAATTTGTGTTTTTTGTGTTTTTAACGTATTGTGAACTTATTTTTTAAACAAATGCTTACAAAGGCAAACAAGGCCCACATCTGTTTATACCAGCGGTGAATTGTACATTTTTATTTACAAGCTACTCTGCACTTTTGGTAGTGTAACAGGTTTGATATAAAGTGGCAAAAATATAAAAGGGGAAAATACCCCGGACTGCGTGTAAAGCCCTCGTTGTGACTCTTTTTTATTGTTAAATACGGCGTCCTGTGCACGAAATGTTGCAGAAACACAATCTGATATTTTAATAACTATTATTTTAATAATTTGATAAGTATGAGGCCCCGGATCCAAATATCCAAATATTCAGTTCTTATTTTTGTAAGTGATACCTTCCTCTCATGGATTTTGAATCAAATTTGATCTTTGTACATTACATTTTACATTGAAAAAAACAAGCATACCTAATCCACCAACGGACAGAGCAATCTTTTATGTTGCCTTCCAGAGCTTCCAGCTTGTGATGGATTTGTATGGGTGTCTGTATGATACCACTACAGCACTGGTGCAGGTGTAAAATCCACTTTCTCACGACTTTTTCAGTGTCTTCTCCTCTCACAAATGGTCCGAAGCACAGGAGCCAATATTAGAGAAAACAACAGGTGTTTAAACAGAGTATGTCCAAATGTCTGCGACAACGCATTGTCATTTTGTATAAACGCAAATGGTTCATCATTTAAAAGCCAACAACGTTCTTTTTCTCCCTGGCGCTAATAAGCTACAGTACCACACATGCGAGCTGTTGAGTGAAAGAAAATTCATATGTGCGTAGGAAGGCAGAATAAAATCCAGAACTGTACTGGTGATAGCGATAAACAGGGCCCATGTTCAAAATAAAACGTTATTGTATAAAACATTAAGATTCATAAATATATTTTTTTAATCATGCAAAGTGTCTGTTAAACCATTCATGAACGAGTTTTAGACAAAAAAACACACCATTATATGAGAAAATATATTTACTATATGTGCATTTAACTTACTTTTTAACAATTTCAATTTCAAGGTCGATGAAAATTGTTGCCCTGCTTTTTTTCATAAATACACAAGCTTGTTATGTCTTATGTCAGAAATAAACTGCATGAAATTCGATAAAGCAACAAAAAGTAAGCGCCACAAAGACGACAAACATTTGCGTTTATATTGCACTGTTATCTCGAGCCTTTAAACTTACTTTAAACGCAATTTTCTCTGTAGTTCTAAGGCTTTGTCATTTAGGTTTGCTGTTTTTTTGTACATGTAAAAAAAGTCACTAAATGATACGAAACATAAAAGCTCCAATTGTAAACAATTGACCATTCATATTCCTGAATTTTAAACCTATGGAGTATTTTAAACCTTGTCTTCGTATTTGTGGATAATAGAGCTCCTTTTCAAAAGCTGTCACTATGGATTAGTGCTTAGGTTTCCTGTTTTTTTTACCCAGGCGGTCCAGGTTTGGCTCTTGGTATAGGAGCGCGTCTGTGTTGCCTTCTGAATTTCAAATGAGCAGCTCAGTGCAGAAAGGAGCACGTAGATCAGCATGTACATTTGTCTGGACAGTAGAATTTTCAGAAAGTGTAGTTGGATTATAGCACGTGCCCCTGACGATGTTATTGATACGTCATATGTGCTCTTTTTTGTATAATATTTATTTTTGTTGTTCAAATAAAAAACGGTTTCTCCGTTTTCCTCTTCCTGTCGTTGTCAGCGAGCACAACAAGACGGGAAAAATGCAAGGGGGGGAAGAGGAAGCGGCTGTCAGGAGCCTTCTACCTCCTTTTGCTTTCACTTCTCTGTGTTTCTTTCCACAACGCCGTGCACCTTTTCATTGCTCTCACTTTCAGAGCCTCCGCACACCACACGACTCGACATCAGAACGCGCATTGAAGTGAAAGCAGGAAGCACTGCGACATGCACTGTGCAGATCCAGCCACACTAAGAGGTGAGTGGGTCTGTTCGATGCACAAAGAACGCATTGATACGCGTCAAAGGCAAGTCATTCCGAGTTGGTCGTTTGTGTTTTCCGTTCAGACGCGAAATGCTGAAATGATCTCTCGGCTCCTCGGTTGTCATTTCTGCTCCGTAAAGGAATCACAGCATGCGTCGGCTTCCAGCACGGTGGGTCGGAACACGATGCCGGGGGTTGGAGAGAGCGATGTCTTCCTCGTTAGTATAGGACCTGTCACGCGGACCAGTCACCTGTCCCCACCTGTCACGCGGGAGACCGGGGTACATCAGGACGCGCATTGAAGTGAAAGCAGGATGCGCTGCGACATGCACTGTGCAGATCCCGCCACACTAGGCGAATCCCCAATCCCCTTTTGTGCGTGGCGACAAAAGAAGTCTGTTTCTGCCCGGTTTTGAACCGGGTACCTTTCGCGTGTGAGGCGAATGTGATAACCACTACACTACGGAAATGGTGGTAAGACGTGCCAGAGGCCCAGCGCTGAGCTTCGCCAATGCGATTCAGCTGCTTCCAGTGCCTTTATTGGAGTGCGCTGATGGACCGTGCTCTCTCTCCAGAGACCAGCAAGCCTGTCATGGACGGAGCAGGAAAGGCGGCGCCACATTCTACAGCCCTCTCCACGCAATCGACGAAATCGGGCTACTGAAGTGGAGAAAATCGCCTCTCCAGAAAGTGCAAATATCATCTTGGAGAGTATAAATCCTATTGCCGAAAGTCAGCCCTGTCTACCAGAGTAACCCTCCCACCTCCTGCAGCGATGATCAGCTCGTCTCACACGCGAGAAGTTTCGGCAGGAAACAAGCGCCCCCTCTTCTCGCACGTTTTGCACGTTCCAGTAGTTTTTATGCGGCTCATTCGTACACGGTGCTGATCTTTTGGAAAGCAGGAGGCAAAACTGACACGTTCCTATACCGGGAGTTGAACCCAGGCCGCCTGGGTGAAAACCAGGAATCTTAACCGCTAGACCATATGGGAGCGCACAGCTCTGCTGTTCCAGGCATCATGCAAGCAAACTGCATAAATATGAGAAAACACGCAAGAGAGTTGTCACTCAGAGTGTCGAAGGGTCGATGTATACTGGGGCTCAGTTGAAATGCAACGTCAGGACTTTTCCGAATTATGTCACACGAAGAGAGCACAGCCCTTTCCGCCCTGCCACGTGTGTCTCGGTAACTCGCTGTGATCGTATAGTGGTCAGTACTTTGCGTTGTGGCCGCAACAACCCCGGTTTGAATCTGGGTCACGGCAGAATAGGGGCGTCTGCTTTTACTACTTGCACGAATGAAGCCAAAAAAAAGCCAATCGATGTGAACGAACGGCGCTTTACAGAGGAGTACTGCCTGACTGGATCGTTGATGAACGACAGAGGCCACTCCGACCTCTTTTCGGTTTTCTTCAATGACTTACTAAGGATCTTCTTCACATTCGCCCATGCAGGGGAAGCCAGTTACACCAAAGCAAACGCAGGAAAGTGCATTTCAAGCAGAGACCAGGAGGGACTTGTTTACACCAAGAGTGGTTGGAGTATGGAACAATACGGCTAGCCCTGTTGCTGGAGTCGATTCTTGATGAGATTTTGGGCTCACTAAGAGGCCCCTGCTGGATGCTAATCTTTCTGTTGTTCTTGCAGGTCCTGCGCTGCTTTTGAGCTGACAGGGCTCGTCCTGGTCTGTCGGCACAGCCCAATTGCAAATGATTGGCTCCGCATACAGAAGGAACGTGCATTTGGTACAAGAGTGCATGAAGGCACCGGAAATACATTGGGAACAAATGACCGGTCGCTCAAGACCTCTGTGAAGTACAGGAGCGTGCAAAACGAGGCTGTTTCCACCCGGTCTCGAACCGGGGACCTTTTGCGGGTTAGATGGACGTGATAGCCGCTACACTACGGAAAACTGCAGGGACTGGTGCTGGTGTCTCGCTTGCGTTTTGGGCTGAGAAAGGGACGCGTCACTTTAGGCAGGGGGCGCTGGAGAGAGGAACAAAGGGCGCGATGAAACAAAATGCCGAAACCCGGGATCGAACCAGGGACCTTTAGATCTTCAGTCTAACGCTCTCCCAGCTGAACAATTTTCAGCGGTGCACAGAGCACACAGCCACCTGCTCCAGCTTTCCTGTGTTGCGGCATGAGCGCACCAAGAGGAGCGGGAGAGTGTTGCAGGAACGTCATTCAGAAGGAAAGCCACCCAGCTGCGCCCTCTGAGCTCTGTCCAGCGCATCTTCCTCGCATGGACTCCTGCCTGCGATGGGCAGGAAACAATTAGCAAGAACAGAACAACACCCCATGGGTGTCTCATGACCACACCTTAGGTTGTGACACGTGCAGGTGTGAGGGGTTGCCGGGCTACTTTGGAGCAGAGCTTGGGCGGAGGGGGGGAGGGAAAGCAGACAAAGAGGTGACACCTCAAGGTCTGCACGATCACAGCTCTCCGCCGCCCCAGGCTTCCACTCGATAAGCTACTGGACACACCAGCCCCTCCTCACACAGACCGTGGAAAAGCCCCCGAGTGGGAGGGCTTTCTCTTCCTCCCAGGAGCTCTTGGACACGACGCACAGACAGAGCGACGGGAACCGCTGCCTGCAAACACGGCTCCAGGCGGGACTCCACTCCGCAGGAGCCGCAGAGCAGAGGAGAGGGGGGCAGCTTAGCTCCTGTGCAGAGACTAGAGGTGTTGTTGCTGCGGACGCTGTCTTTTTTTTCTCGGGGTTAGAGTGAATGTTGAGTTGCCGTTAGAAATGAAGCAGAGCACTTCAACGGTACTGGTGCGTGTGTGTGTGCCCTGGTGATTCTGGGAGACAGATCGAACCTGGTGTCGAAGAAAACTCAGTCTTTACTCAGGTTAGGAGATTGTCAACAGAGATCTTTAATACAATCAGCTGAAGGGGAGCACATCACAGAGATAGGGTTTCCCCTAGCACTCAAGACATGCTCACTGGACTGAAGCTTTACTTTCCTTTTTATACATTAAAACTAGGCAAGACTTTTACATATCAAAGGAACATACAGGGAAAGGGGCAGTGTCAGAAGTCAAACAAACAGGACAAGGAGATGACATTTGTCATCCTACAATCTGTTTCATATCTCTCTGGTTGAATGGGTGTGAGGAATCACAGGCTTTAGTTTGCACCTAAGACAGTGGTCTTAGGTGCAAACAGAAAACCTTTCCTGTGCATAGTCACTGTCCTGACCTTTTGACTCGATCTTCCACACTGGGCTAAAAGAGAGGGGGCTTAGCCCTCTTCCATTTGCTAGTTCAAAGTTGTACAACCCATTTGTATCTGCTAGGCGGCGCAGTCGTCGTGCACAAAGAACACTTTGAAAAGCATTAAAAGTTTGTGTTTTCGAAATGCTGAATTGCTGCGAGATGCTGAAATGATCTCACGGCTCCTCGGTTGTCATTTCTGCTCCGTAAAGGAATCACAGCACGCGTCAGCTCCAGCATGGTGGGTCGGGACACGATGCCGGGGGTCGAATAGCACGACGTCTTCCTTGTTAGCATAGTGGTGAGTATCCCCGCCTATCACGTGGGAGACTGGGGTTTGATTCCCTGACGGGGAGTTGGTCTTCTTCTACCTCCTTAGAGAAAGGACTGCCTTTCACTTCTCTGTGTCTTCTTTCACAGCGCTGTGCACCTTTTCATTGCTCTCGCTTTCAGAGCCTCTGCACAGCACACGACTCGACATAAGGACGCACATTGAAGTGAAAGCAGGAAGCGCTGCGACATGCACTGTGCAGATCCCACCACACTAAGAGGTGAGTGGGTCTGTTTGATCACAGCGCTAGGCAAATCCCCAAACAGTGTGCGTGGCCACAAAAGAAGCCGATCTGTTTCGAAGCGGGGACCTTTTCCACCCCGCCATGTGTGTCTTGGTAACTCGCCGTGATCGTATAGTGGTCAGTACTTTGCGTTGTGGCTGCAACAACCCCGGTTCGACTCCGGGTCCCGGCAGAATAGGGGCATCTGCTTTTACTACATGCACGAATGAAGGCAAAAAAAAGCCAATTGATGTGAACGAACGGCGCTTTACAGAGGAGTACTGCCTGACTGGATCGTTGATGAACGACAGAGGCCACTCCGACCTCTTCTCGGTTTTCTTCAATGACTTACTAAGGATCTTCTTCACATTTGCCCATGCAGGGGAAGCCAGTTACACCAAAGCAAACGCAGGAAAGTGCATTTCAAGCAGAGACCAGAAGGGACCTGTTTACACCAAGAGTGGTCGGAGTATGGAACAATACATCTAGCCCTGTTGCTGGAGTCGATTCTTGATGAGATTTTGGGCTCACTAAGAGGCCCCTGCTGGATGCTAACCTTTCTGTTGTTCTTGCAGGTCCTGCGCTGCTTTTGAGCCGACAGAGCTCGTCTTGGTCTGTCGGCACAGCCCAATTGCAAATGATCGGCTCCGCGTACAGAAGGAACGTGCGTTTGGTACAAGAGTGCATGAAGGCACCGGAAATACATTGGAAACAAATGACCGGTGGCTCAAGACCTCAGTGAAGTACAGGAGCTTGCAAAATGAACCCATTTCCACCCAGTCTCGAACCAGGGACCTTTCACATGTGAGGCAATCATGAGAACCGCAACACTACAGAAACCTGGAGATATCACTACTTGTGTCTTGCTTGTATTTCGGGCTGAGAAAGGGAAGCGTCACTTTAGGCAGGGGGCGTTGGAGAGAGGAACAAAGGGCGCAATGAAACAAAATTCCAAAACCCGGGATCTCCTCCCTATTTTGCAGTGAGCACTATATTTTTCATTTTCTACCCATGTATTTTCCTTGCTATTTTACTGTCCCTTTCCCCCCACGCAGAGACGGAAAACATGCCGAAACCCTGTTTCACTCTGTGTTTGTGCAACGTACGTCTGTGCATGGAAAATAAATCATGCAGCTGCAGTGGCGCAATCAGTCAGTGCGTGGTGCTTATACGGCAGCGCCCAGCGGAGTTATGCTGAGGTTGTGAGTTTGAGTTTTACCTGGAGCAGTGTAGCCTGTGCCTTTAGCTACTGAAAGCAACTCTTGAGTTTAGGTGCTCTTAAGTATTTGTTGGAGATCAGGTCTAAATTATCATGAATGAAACAAGTAAAGGTTTACTCTGTACCACACCCAAAGAAGGCTCCACTGCCCGAAACGTTGTTCAGCATGGAATAAACCTTTACTCGTTCCTTTGCAGCCTATGCATGCTGACACAGCTACTTACTTAAATTACCATCAGCTGTGGACCCTCAGCTTTTCTGTACACAGGTAGATGAGAGATATCTTCTTAGACGAGAGGAGCACGATGGAGTACCGAAAACTTGAAAAAGCTCTCGCAGTTAGATTCTGTGTTTTTGTTGTTCCCCAGATATGTTTTTAATGTTCTGTTTCATTTTGTTTTGCAGTGAGCACTGTTTTTTCATTTTCTTCCCTTGTATTTTCCTTGCTATTTTACTGTCCCTTGCCCCCCAGGTGGAGACAGAAAACATCCCAAAACCTTGTTTCACCCTGTGTTTGTGCAACGTCAGCCTGCGCAGGTCTTAAGCTTCTGAAAGCAACCAGTTTAGATGCTGCTACGTATAGGTTGTCCTTAACAGCTTATGTAGTGGGATTGTAGTCTGTTAGGTATTTGCTGGCGATCCGGTCTAAATTAACATCAAAGGAACAGGTAAAGGGTTTATTCCACGTCACACCCGAAGAAGGGTCGACGTCGTGTTTCCTTCTCTTTTCAGCATGGAATAAACCTATACTTTTTCCTTTGCAGCCCATGCATGCTGACGCAGGTCACTACTTAATTTCCCATCAGCTGTGGACCTCCTGCTGATCTGTACACAGATAGATGAGAGATATCTTCTTAGACAAGAGGTATACTGGGACTAAGGGAGCACGATGGAGTACCCAAGACTTGAAAAGGCTCTCACATTAGATTCTGTTTATGTTGTTTCCCAGATTTGTTTTTAATTTTCTTTTTGTTTTGAAGTTGTTCCTGTAAGTATTTTTTTTTAAATTGTATTTTCTGTAGTAGTTAGACTACTACAGTTATTTTTCCTAGGTTCATTTGGCTTTGTGTTTGTTGTGTTTTTGGGTTTCGGGTTTTTTCTATTGATAGGACCCCACGCATTACTGTGGGACTAGTTAATTAAGTTCTTACATTGTACCTGAAATTACCACATAAACTACTACTCTGTTTTTCTTTTTCTAAAAAAGGCACAAATGATGTTTTTTTTTCTTGCGGCTGATTGGAAACAACCCTACAACGGGTCATTGCAACGACCATGGCCGCTGAAATTTGTCAGCAGCTCTGTACTATACCTGTTCTCAATTGCAACAAACCTAAAATAACATCTTCTGCCCATTAGTTGTTAGCGATGTAGGAGACTAACTTAAACCATGTCTTCAAAGGGTTTAAGTCACTCAGTAGTGGAACACCTGTTGCTGTCCATAACGACAAACTCTGCATGGCAAGTGAGTGTAAGAGGACCCGGGGAAGAGTCATTTATAACCGGTATTTCCGGAACGAAACGCTGAAGATACTCGATATAGACCTGGGCAAGATGGCCACCCAGGATAACCAGCTGACCTGCTATTGGGGAAAGCCTACGCAGCGAAACAGGGAGACACAGCTGAACGACATTAGGAAACAGGATATAAATGCCCCAGAAGCGATGAGCCGGCGCTGAAGCCGATAAGGTGAAAGCGTTTTGGAGAAAGGAGAGATTTAGGAGTGTACTGGAAGGAATTAAAGAATAACGGACTATTGGATTCGGTTTTGGACAAAGATTACGGATTATGGCTTGGATACAGCGCAGAGTAGTGTGGACATACGGATTTAGGAATTTGGATTGTTTAAGGATACTGACAACGGATTGTGGATCAGATTTAGAGAGACATACCAACGAAGAAGACCAGTGTGGTGTGAGTTAGATCTCTTTTACACCTATTTTCACCCGGCGACACAACAGGAAGAAGGGCACTGTGCTGATTTGATCCCAGAATCTCTTGTTTACTAGACACACACGTTAACCAGCTAAACCACAGAACCCAAACTGCTCTAGGGCCGCTGTACAATGGCTGACCCTGCGCTCTGACCCCAAGCTTCTCTCTCCCTGTCTGTGTGTTTCATGGAGAGCAAGCTGGGGTATGCGAAAATTTGAATTCCTAAATTCCTGATGAATGAAAAGATGAATTCCTAGAAATTGTATAGGGCCAATAAAGTGATCATATCTTTTCTACACTGAGCTGCTTATTTGGAAACCCAAAGGCGATAGAGATATGTTCTTATACTGGAAGTCAAACCCAGGCCTCCTGGGTGAAAACCAGGAATCTTAACTGCTAGGCTAACCGGGTCATTCTATGCATAACGCAAGCAAACTGTAGTTCCTGTCTCTATGGCGTGCTTGCTAGAGAGCTAGCCGACAACCAGAGCGCTGCAGAGTCTAAACAGAAGGCCACAACTGCATTCAATATATTCGCACCAGAACTTGAACACAGATATACACCTGATGAAAATCTTGCCACATTATAAACTTGCAGACCTGGGTCTCAGTTAATTTTGGTAGCCTTAGCCAATCAAAGCCTGTATGGCTACCAATTATTTACAAATAATTGTCCAATCACAGTCTCTGCTCTCATTCCTGGTAGTTTTCACTGAATAACAGCCCTCCCTGCTGCCAATCATGAAGTGGGGAGTTTATCCAGTTGTGTGCCAGTTAATCAATCAAGTGGTTTTTCAAACTAGAAGTGCCAGAACCCGGGGGCTCGATGTGTTTCTTTGTCCTTTTTTAAAATAAGCTTCTCCGGAGCTGTTAGAAATAAATCTAAATAGGTACGTTGTATTTTAACAAATCTGGCGTTTGACTCAATTAAGGGGTGTCTCCGTCTGCTTTGTAATTAAAAAAAATAGGTAAAAATTTTAAGTGAAGCTTGATGTATATGAGGGTATTCTGTGTTTTTACGAGTTCGGTACTTAATTGACATTTTAGTTTGGATTTTGAATCACTATCATGTCATGCTCAGGGTGGGACCAGCTACTTTCTTCACAGAAATGTTCACATACTATAAACAAGTAAACCACGTACACTCAGGAAAACAATCTCAATTTCAATTTCTCCTCTAGTCTATTTTGATCAATCAGGTGATTGATATTATTGATATATTATCTTATCTGTATTATTGACCGAGCTCACGTATTTGTTGTAGAGTATTTCTATTCTTGAGAGAACAGCTGTACTACTGTAGTATTAACAGGGACTCTGTGTTAAGTACTATCTCCATTGTTGTAACCACTTCAATCAATTCAGAGTACCGGGGTAGGCAGAGCACAAGGGCACAAGACAGGATATGCCCTGAATGGGACGCCACAGACACACCCTCACACCAGGGCCGGTTTTCTCAGAAGCTAATTAACTAAACACAAGCGAACAAGGGGAGTACATGCACATACCTAGGGAGCAGATCGAACGCCAGGAACTGAACCCAGCAATGCTAGCCTCTGCACTGCCTCGTCACCCTGACAGAGATATAGTATAGAATAATCCACAACACAAGTCATATTGATCTCCCTTCATCCTTTATTTCTTATCTACTTTCTGGTTTATCGATTCTCTCTTCCTAGTGTGGTGACTCCTTTCCTCTTGATTCTCAACTTTATTTCAGTATTCTTTCAGCTCCCTTCTCTTCATTCTAGTCTGGTGAGAAGTCAGGCTCCAAACAATAGCTTGAACAGTTTCTGCAATCTGCAAACATGAATAATAATAATAAATTATGCTCCTTCTACTAATGATATCACTCCTCCTGCTGCTTACAACAGTAAACCCCCCCTTATGTTTATAGTACTGATGACACTACTAGTGCTCTGAATAATATCACAGCTGTTTCTAGTGCTGCTCCTGCTAAACCTATAGTCTGGTCTTACCTCCAGGCTGTTCTTCACCTCCTTCACTCTCTTCTTCTGAGCTTTCATTTCTCTCTTCTTCTCTTTCTCCACTTCCCATCTCCTCTTCTCCACCTCCTGCTTCATCTGTTCCTTCTCCTTCTTTTTAAAGATTTTCCTTGTCTTCTCCTCCTCTTTTTCCAAAACTCTCCTCCTCTTCATCTCCCTCTTTTCCATGATTTTCCCCCTCTTCTCCTCCTGCTTCATCTGTTTCTTTTCCTCCTTTTTCCTCCTAGAATCTGTACAGTTGACTCTACACAAGGACAGAGGTTCTGTTCGCTTCTCACCTGTTTCTGAATCTCAGGAGCTCTGATGTTCCTCGAAGAAGAGGGCTCTTCCAGGTGTTGATGGGGGTGGCATGGAGCAGTCAGGAGGGTGTTTGTACAGATGAGACTATACAGTGTGTCCAATAAGAGTCTGTACAGGTGAGACTATACAGTGTATCTAGTAAGAGTCTATCCAGATGAGTTTATACAGTGTGTCCAATAAGAGCCTGTACAGGTGACTCCACACAAGGACAGAGGTTCTGTTCACTTCTCACCTGTCTCTGAGTCTCAGGAACTTTGAAGTTCCTCAAAGGAGGGGGCTTCTCCAGGGTTTGATGGGGGTGGCATGGCACAGTCACCAGGGGTTTCTCTGAGCTCAGATGATTGAGGAGGGAGGGCCCAGGGGCGCCGAGGTCCAGGAGAGGGAGGGATGAACATCTTGTTTTTTTTAACAGCCTCGCCCATCTGGATTGTGAGTCTCCTTGGCTGTGGAGACTGAAGACACACAGAAGACCTTTCAGTTCCTGCTGAGTCCCACAACAAGTCAGACTGTCCTGAGACTAACATTAACCTGCTATTCACAGACCTCAGCTACAGGGACTCCCAGGTACTTCTGCAAGATGAGGTCGAGCTCTGCTGCAGACTGGCCGAAGCACTTGTCCACCTCAGAGAAGTCACACCTGACCTTCGTGTTTTCGAAGTAGGACTTCAGTGTCTCCTTCGCCTCCTCCTAGTCATCCTGCTTCATGATTCCTGTGCCCTGGAAGAAAATCCTAGGAAAATGAGGAGAGAGAATCAGGCAACATGTCCTGACCATGTCTGCTCCTGTCAAACCAAACCTCCATTATCAGAGCTCCAGTTGTGTTGCCTGTTGTCTTCACTGTTTTAATTTTGGGATTTGGTAAAATTTCTTATCATATCCTCTGTGAAACTTCACTAACTCAGTACCAACTCCTGTACCAGAGAGAGAGAACAAAGAGTGAATCATCATCATACCTCCACAGCGCCAGACAGGAGATGCAGCCTAGGGGTGGAACTGTGGTATCTCTAAAGCCAAAAGAGAGGGGGAGGGGGTCACCCCACTGTTAATAGAGCCAATAGAGAGAGAGAGACACCCCACTGTTAATAGAGCCATTAGAGAGAGAGAGACACCCCACTGTTAATAGAGCCATTAGAGAGAGGGGGAGTAACCCCACTGTTGCCATCGATGACCAAGAGTCTCACCACCCACTCTATGATGCCCCCAAGTGGTGATCTGTAAGCGGTGTTTCTTTCAGCCACCCACTTGAAATAACAGCTGGCTGGTGTCCCAGCCCAGCTCCTGTCTCTCTCCCCTTGGATCTGGGAGATTTCCAGGTTGAGTGGGGTGACGCAGGTATCTTGGAAAGCTGAGGGGGTCAGGAGAGTTGCCCCAGCCCCTCTACCGCCCTGATACCACAGTGTAAGCTGGACAAGGGGAGGGGTTTCAGGGACTCACCAATCCCACATAGGCTGCCTCCGATCCAAACTTGGCCAGGACCTCATCGTACAACTCCAGGCAATCCAGCTGGATGGAAGACATCGCATTCTGAGCCCAGGTCTGCAGCCGGCTCTCCTAAACCTAGAGCAGCCCCTCCAGTTCGACCTGCAGTACCTCTCTGAGCCACCACAGGGCAGCCGGGGCCTTACCTACACTCTTACCTACAGTTACACTATAACTAACACTTACACAAATACTGCCAATATTACAACAGTAACACTGCAATTAAGGCTTACAGTATCATTATTACTAACAATAACACAAACATAGTAGTACACTAATAATACCAATAATTACAGTAATACTATCAAAAGAACTAACATGACAATGAGTATTTATATTCAGACACTAACACTATGATTATCACTAATATTAACATGAATACTAGCATTAAAACTTAAATTAAAAGTAGCTCTATCATCACTAATTCTCACTTGAATACTAGTATTCAGTAGTGCTATCATCATTAATACTCACATAGACACACAGACACTACACATACTCATGGACACACACCCACACACATCAAACACTCACAAACACCCACAAACACCCACACACCCACAGACACCACATACTCTAATAGTGATAAAAACACAGCACTCACAGATTTCTGTTTGTTGGTCTGGACTCTAGAAAGTTCTAAAGTACTCTAGAAATTTGCAAGCGACTCTGGACCTCAACACCTGTTGATGGGTCACTTCTGTCAGACACAGCATTGGAGCCCAAGCCCACCTACACACACATTCACACACAATGACAGATATACACCCACACATTCACACACATTATGACATACTGACAGCCACACACTCACACACACACTCACAGATACAAACTCACAGACACACATTCACAGACACACATAGACACAACACACACTCGCAGGCACCACACACATTTATACACACAATCAGACACTCACACACATAGATACTACTAATACTTACAGACACACACCCACACACTGATACACACCACACACTTGCAGACACACACCCACACACTAACAGACACACACCTGGTACGACAGACATATCACACTGACAGACACATATTCTCACACTCTAGTAACGTCTAATGGGCAGCAGCTGTTATTTTAGGTTTGTTGCAATTGAGAACAGGTTTGGTACAGAACTGCTGACAAATTTCAGCAGCCAGTTTGTTGCAACTGACCCGTTGTAGCTACCAATCAGCAGCAAGGAGAAACAAACATTAGTTTTGCCTTTTTAAAAAAAAATGGAAAACAGAGTAGTAATTTATGTGGTAATTTCAGGTACAATGTAAGAACTTAATTAACTAGTTCCACAGTAATGCGTGGGGTCCTATCAATAGAAAAAAAAAATACTTGTAACCCGAAAACACAACAAACACAAAAGAGAAGTCTTCCGGGAACCTAGGTAAATCCCTGTAGTAGTCTAGCAACTATAAAAAAACAACCAAACACAACAACTTCAAAAGAAAAAGAACATTAAAAACAAATCTGGGGAACAACAAAAACACAGAATCTAATGCGAGAGCTTTATCAAGTCTTCAGTGCTCCTCTCTTCTCAGTAGACCTCTCTCATATATCCGTGTATAGATCAGCTGGAGGTCCACAGCTGATGGTAATTTAAGTAGGGAGCTGCGTCAGCATGCGTGGGCTTCAAAGGAAAAAGTCAAGGTTTATTCCATGCTGAAAAGAGAAGGAAACACAATATTTCAGCTGTGGAGCCTTATTTCATTGTGACTCAAAGTAAACCTTTACTTCTTCGTTTGATGTTAATTTATCTCCATCAGATACCAAAGAGTTTCTAAACTCAACAGTTGCTTTCAGTAGCTGAAGACACTGCTTCAGGTGAAGCTCAAACTCACAACCTCAGCATGTGCGCTGGTGTATAAGTACCACGCGCTGACCGATTGCGCCACTGGAGCTGTGTGAATTGTGCTCCTCATACAGACTGACGCTAGAGAAACACAGGGTGAAAACAGTTCTGGTTGTGGGTCTATCTCCACATGGGAAACACCAACATAGCAAGGAAAATACAAGAAAAGAAACTGAAAGAATTGTGCTAACAGCAAAGGGGGACGGAGGGAGGTGGTCGGACAAGTAAATCAGCCTGGCAGATTATTTGTAGCTTCACATCTTCCATCGATCACATAAAATTGCAGTAAAGCGATCTAAATATGACTCTGAAGTACTGGGAAAGATGATTATTCTGAGCGTGCCTCCCAGGGTCTGCTACGAGGCTGAAGTTGGCTTCTTATTCGCCAGCTTCTTATGCGAGTTTTTCGTTCCACCTTAAATGCAGCGGCTGTGATGTTATGTCGCCTTTCGCCTGTAGGTGGCTCTCTTCGACCAGTACTAATCCGGCTGGAATACTGTAGACAACTTCAGTGAAAGGGAATATCCAAACAAATAGCGACTCTCCAAATTATATTTTTGTATGGAATATATTTTAGAAAATCGCAAACCAATTTTAAAAACTCACCACAACACGGACTTACACTGGTAAAAAGGTGATTGTGCTTTCTGCTTATTGCTTCGGCCCTCCCCCCGATTATAAAAATGTCTCACAATTCTGACACCGAGGTGTGAGAGACAATGTAACAGACTATCAAAATCCGATAACGATATTTGCAGGGAATACGAGTGTTTTGAGAATGTTGAACTACAGCACGTAAAATTTGAGCTCCTTAGTCAATATCACCGGGAATGTCCAATAGTGACGAACATCAGTAGCTTCAAGGAAACTTAGACTCGTACATGGAGTTTTATCTTCTAATGGAGGGAGGGAGAATTCATTTATACTCTCATTGCTCATTAGCTAAACTATTTTAAAAATATGACACAGATTTGTTCGAGAAACTTGTAATTGCCTTAAAGAGAGTCTTCTTGAAGATGTGCACCAGCTAGCTCTCCACTGTCAATTGACAGGACTTTAGAAGAAACTGTTCTCATACAACCAACATACAAATTACACATCTTAAGGAACATGAAGAGAAATCCGTGTACTAAATAACATAAAACTGTCGCTGCAAATTATCACCAAGCTGTTTTATGTGTCTGACCACCTCTTTCCTACTTTGCAGCGAGCACAAATCTTTCTGTTTCTTCATCGCTATTTTACTGTCTCTTTCCCCTATGTGGAGATGGATCCACAGCCGAAATGTTAGGTAAGTTCCTGTTACTCTGTCTGATTGACAGAGCTGTATTAAAGGCACTCCCATCTCTGCAGGAAAGTTATTGCTGCTCTCAACACAATATACTGCAGCCAAATATAGTGATACTGTCACTGCCTGTGGGCCACGTGTTCCTGCTGTCAGTCTATAATGTCATGTTCATCCACACCCAGAAACATTACTGCTGTAGCACAAGGGTTATATAGGCGCAGTCCATAGAGCAAGAATCTCTTAATCTCAGAACTGTGGGTTCAGCCCCCACATTGGGTCTCTCTGTGTCAATTTGATCCCCCCAATCCTCCTAGCATGACCTGATGGCGTAACAGTGATACCCAGTACCCAGCCTAATTCAGCTTTCTTTCCACTTGATTCAGATTTTGATCTGAAATCATCGGCCGAACAAGGGTTTGTCTAAATCGAGGGAGATCTGCTCACAAGCAAGTATTAAACACTTCAGCATTTTCTGTTCGAATACCACACTGTCAAAACACTGCCGCTTCTTAAGCTAATAAGTAACGGTTTTTGAGCATGCATTGTATTGTTAATGCTTATATTAAAAAAGCATAAATTCACATAGTGGAATTTGGACTGAACAAAGTAGTCCAGCCCCTTTACAACATTACATACCAACTGATTAAAGCTTAAAACTACAGCAGCAGGAGTAACAATAATGGCAACAACGTGTTTGGAGTTGGCATTTCATTTATTCTGCGGAAACATCTTATCAGAATGAACTGCCCGAGATAAAAGAGTAATTGCAGCTTCAGATCGTTTTTACAGAGCATTGCGTTGTTCTGTTCATGCTGACAAAACAGTTTCTACCCCCGCACTATCAAACTATTAAACTCCCAGCCTCTCTCACTCTCTCCTCACCTCTCACCTATGATCTGAACCTCACAGTGCCTTCTTTCTTACCAAAAACCCAAACACACATTGAAAATCTACCTCTACATGTCAAAAGCTCACTCCCCATCATTCCTATCCCTTTATTTCATTCTTTTGATGCATGTTTTTTGTATAACCTGTTACTTTTCTGTTGTTTTGGTGGGGCTTGAACCCACAATTGCCGGTTTACAAAACCAACACCTTACCACCTGGTCACCACTCCCTCGAGTAGACATGGGAATAATGTTGTTCAAATTATTTTGTTCTGAATCTGGTTTACATCGCCTGGAGGCAGCAACAACAATAAAAGGGATACTTAACAAGGAGATATGCTGTAGCAGTGTGACTCCAACAGATGCTCCTGAAGAGACTGGAGGTTTAAGCCAGCTCCTTAGAGTGCTCGGCCGCAGTGACAAAGTGACACTGAATGGGGCGCTCGCTCAAACTTTACAAACAAAAGCCGAGCAGCAGGACGCAGTCATGCTAGAGATATAGAAGAACAGGGGACGGCTGACATTACATGTTACAGGTGCGGACTAACAACGCAAAAAGCAGATGAATGCGGAGCGTGAACAGCAAAATGTCTACACTGTAAGAAAACAGGACATTATGCACATGTCTGCAGGACATCACGTTCGAGTTTAAGGACACCAACATCAGAGATTGGAAGCTAGGGAGTTTCAGGTCTGTGTTTTTATTATAGGTTCAAAAAAATATGAATACCTTTTCAAGAAGTATTTCAGAATCCCAGTCAAATCCAGTACGAATGCTGCATAGATCTGCATTGTACAATTAGTATACTGTTTGTGTGTTGAATGAAACACGCCTTATGAAGCATTTCTAAAACAGGAGAGATCGTTAGGGAATGCGTCATCCTGTAAAAATAAAATGACTTCAAGGGCACTATAAGCAGAGGTGCTCTACAGAAGAACTATAGCCAGAGATGCCAAAGAGGTCGAGATTTCACCACGTGAGAGAAAGCATCTCAGAAAACGAAGTTGCGGTCGTTTCCATGCCTCATAAAACCACGTGGAGTAGAGTGACAAGATCTATTTGAACATTTTCGGTTTGTGAAATGAAACACTAAATACACTACTGTAAATACAAGTAATGGACATTTAAAATAACCACAGTACAGCTAGAAGAGTGAAAGATAAAAGACTATTTAGAATGACATTCACAATAGAATTAAAAATGGCACAGCCGCCCGAACAGGGACTTGAACCCTGGGACCTCAGATTAAAAGGCTGATGCTTCACCGAATGAGCTATCCGGGCTCTGGAAGAACGCCGACACTGTCGGGATCCTCGCAAGTCATGTGTCTCTTGTGCCGAAGAGTAGTCATACCTGACCCGTCTGGAATGACCACTGACAGACTTTATCCAGAAGCGACAGCACCACTCCCAGTAGAATGAGTGAGAAATACAGCATGACATGGGTAGTTAAGGGGCTCCCACAATCCATCTTTCCTCACATTACTGATTTTTTTCAATAGCATTTTGACCTTTTTTCACATTCAGATTTTTTTCACATTTAATAAAATCTTTTAATCAACAACATTAAAAAGAAAACAAATGGAACATTTTTTGGAACAATAATTAAAAAAAAAACTTTCAATGCCTTGGTTGTATACGTTTATAAAGGGAGTTGCAACAGTGCTGAAATGTAAAGAGCATTTCTGTAGAGAAAACAGCATTTTTTCTGCCTTGATGTTAAGCTTAGGGAGAATGTCTTTTAGAAATTCTATTTTATAACACCTTGCACAGCCTCCCGGCAGACTAACAAATATTTTTTTGGAGAAATTGGCTCACACACCGGAAGACACTAACGTTTATTTACGTTAGAGTATGTAAAACTCAGGCTTTAACAGATGTTCATGATGTTTCACACGGGGTGTTACCTGTTGTAGTGTTTCAAAAGATTTGTTAGCAGACCACAAATTATCTTGAAAAGATTTGGGTTTGTACTGGCTGGGATTCAAACCCGACTCAATTATTTGGAAGGCGCCTGTACCACCAACGCACTTCTGAGAAGCACCTGCAAATTATCACAATCCTCTCTCTCACCTACAAAGTTATGGAGACACAGACGTCCAATGAAAACTAATTTTATTCACTCAAGTCTCCACTCTTTTGTTGTGATGTCATTTTAATTAATATTAGCTTTGATAAGGTTTCGTTTTTGCCTCTTAAAGTTAAAGTCTGCTCCTTTCTTCCTGGTATAGAAATAACATGTTCCATCTTTGTTTAAAAACACCACTAAAAGTAAATTATGCAGCTCTAACGCCTGTGTGCATTGACAAGACATCTCAAAAGGACTTATCAAATAAGAACACGATCCTTCCTGTTACCATTCCTTTGGTTGGGGCGTTGTTTCACCCTTTTATTTTCTTCTACAATATTTGCAGACAGGGTTTTATCACTCGAGTTGTACAGAATAAGTGTGCATCGGTCCATGAAAATCATCAGTAGTGCTGTTTTTCTATGCATAGTTTAATCAAGAGCACTTAAAAGATGCAAAAAGCTTTCAAATAAAACAGACAAAAGGCTTTTTACTGTAAATCACGAAGTAAATTATTTTGGCAGTAATTAATTTACACGTGTATAATATAGTAAATATAATAAATTAATTACTGCCAAAATAATTTACTTCGTGCACTGTGCAGAGTGCCGTATACTCCTAGTTGCGGCACACACGATACATACAGTAAAAAGCCCCAGGCACTGTGTTAGATGTGTTTTCGACGTTATCTATGCGTTTATTCATGTCGTCGATTTTACGGTTGCAATTCGACGTTGATTATACGTCGAGGCGACGTATATATACGTATAGACGTAATTTCGTAAATATACGTATATTCGACGAATCAATGCCAATAGCTTGGCATACAAGGGTTTTGCGGAGGGGGTCTTGCCACCTGCCTGAAAAAAAAAAACAGTAAAATGTTTGAGTGCCTATAGAGTTTCTATTTTTATTTTCTTGACAAAAGTTGATACCAGTAAGAGTATCAGCAGTATCAGTAGCTGTAGTAAGAGCAGCAGCAGTATCAGTAGCTGTAGTAAGAGTATCAGCAGTATCAGTACTGCTGAACACCCCGTCCCCCATTAGTGCGCGGTGCCCGGGGAAAAATCTGTAGGGGGGCGTCTGAAATTCTGAGGGGGGGTGATATTTCGGTTGAAACAGAGCTGTACGGTGCAGCTACCCAAATGAAATCTCGCAGCTATGCCATTGATTAGTGCTTCATGATAGAAGATACGACTAGCAATCTGGTATTTGCGATGAAGTTCAGTTTCACATTTTTCGTCACTCTCACGGTTTGTATTGCCTGGAGCGAAAAGTACCATAAGCATTCATTTTTGCAGCTACATGGACGTTCTGAATCGTTAAGAAAAAAATGTTGTAAAACCAACAGAAAGCACAGACTGCTATAACTAGTCCTAGTTATATAACGATTTTAAGTATAATGATAAACTACTGCAAGGAATCGGTCCACCTGAGCAAACAGGATCGTAATGTTGACACTCAATAACGACACTGATATGTGCAGTTCCTGGACGGATAGCCCTCCTGCCCATCAAATAGACTGAGTGACTGTTCGTGTCATTTAGTGTTGTCTGACCATTGACAAAGTACAACTATTTTTTTAGGGCGCAAATTAAGTTAGGTAAATCTTTTTGCCCAAAACTGAAGGGGCGACATTCCCCCCTCCCCCCGTGATGCCAGGCCTGTCCCCATCCTATTCCATAATGTCATTATATATAATACCATACAACAGTGACCGATCCTTACTAACTGCATGCGTTAAAATTGCACATCAGCTCATAGCAGGGGGCACATAGCCGCGATGTATTATCAATGTTAAATTTCAACCATAATATCGACAACATTAATAAACGCATACGTTGAGAAAATATCGAACCCAGCATATTTTCCGGTTATATACCACAATGCATTGCTAGTATTCGTTGGTCACCATTTTGGACACTTTTTTCAAACGTAGAAGTATATCCGCAAAAATCTCAGCAATCCTCTTTTGACGAGTAAGTATGAACAATAATAATACTATCTGAATACATACAGATCTTTCTTAATATTATTTTGATTAAAATAGTACGTGAATAAGCAAAAAAATGGCACATAAAATAATGTGAATGGGGAAGATGACACAAAATCGTTTTGCCGTTTCTCTTATTCTTATTCTATGTTGTACTTTCAAACTTTGGGTACTCTTTAATTAGGACAGACTTTATTGCTCAACTGCTATGATGCAAACCAAATGTTATAATTTAATTTCAGCTTTGAGCTTAGTAAACCGTTCATTTTTTAGATTATACTAAAGAAGATATTAATCATCATTTATTTGGGAAGTAACATTATATAATTTTCTCCTAGCTGCGGTGCTGAAGTCCCACCCTACATCAACAGAAAAAGAAATAAAAGAGCACACAATGTGTTACTTGAAGAATGCATATGCAAGGCAGGGGGCCAGGAGATCTGGACTCTGAAAATAATAGGTTTTTGGTTCTAACTGTTATGACAATTAGACAGGGTTTGCAAATAGTGGACAAAAATCGTCTTAACTTCCATTGAAATATTTTTTTTTTCTTGGAAATATAGAAGTTGTACATTTTAAAATGTATATTTGAATCAAAATGTGGTTTTGAGTTAGTGTGTTAATGTAATTAGTTTTGTGTTTGTCATTACTATACTGTATATTGCCATGTTACCAGAATTTGTAGCTGAAGTTTAAGAGTTTTAAACTAGTTGTGTTTTTTATGATTATTGCCCATATGTTGATTGTTGATTGACTGATTGATTGTATACAAGTATAATTTGAAATACATATGTTTCAGGTGTGAATGTGTATTTTCAGAATAAATTTCTAAACCTAATCATGGCTTGGTTTACTTGTTTCTACACCTATAAAATCTATCTTTGATGTATAATAGACCTCTACCCATATACGTATAATAGACCTCTAATGTTATCCGTATAATAGACCTCTAACCATATACGTATAATAGACCTCTAAAGTTATCCGTATAATAGACCTCTAACCATATACGTATAATAGACCTCTAAAGTTATACGTATAATAGACCTCTAACCATATACGTATAATAGTCCTCTAAAGTTATCCGTATAATAGACCTCTAAAGTTATCCGGAACTCTAACCATATATGTATAATAGTCCTCTAAATTTATCCGTATAATAGAACTCCAACCATTTATGTATAATGAACGTCTAAACATAGACGTTTAATTGACGTATAACTTTAAACGTATATTAGAATTTCATTCTAGACGAATTGTAGACCACATTTAGACATCTAAGGTATGCGTTTAATAGACGTATATTATACGTCTTTTGCCCACTGGGATACTAATTGTACAATGCAGATTTATGCGGCATTCGTACTGGATTTGAGTGGGATTCTGAAATACTTCTTGCAAAGGTATTCAGACTTTCTTGAACCTATAAAAAAAACACAGACCTGAAACTCCCTAGCTTCCAATCTCTGATGTTACTGTCCTTAAACTAGGACGTGATGTTCTGCAGACGTGTGCATAATGTCCTGTTTTCTTACAGTGTAGACATTTTGCTGTTCACGCTCCGCATTCATCTGCTTTGTGCATTGTTAGTTCGTACCTGTAACAAGTAATGTCAGCCGTCCCCTGTTCTTCTATATCTCTAGCATGACTGCGTCCTGCTGCTCGGCTTTTGTTTGTAAACTTTGTTTGTAAAGTTCAGTGTCACTTTGTCACTGTGGTCAGAAAGCATTCTTGATTCTGCTTGAGCTGCTTCATGAAATCTAGCGACTGTAAGAGCTCTTTTTAAAGTCAGCCCTTCCTCCTGCAGCAATTTATAGTCTCTTATGTGCACTTTTTTCCACAAGTTGATCTCTTAACATGTCAGTTTCCAATACTCCAAAGTCACAAGATTTAGCCAGTTCTCTTAGTGCAGTCACAAAAGCATCAACAGATTCGTCCTGAGACTAAGTTCTCTGCCTAAATTTATGCCGTTACAAAACCACATTTCTCCGCGGTGTAAAGGAAGCGTCTAAAGCAGCTACAGTCTTTTTCTCCAGGGAGGTTGGCGAAAATCCGCTGCACGGGAGCCCCGATACAGTGCAGTAATGTAGCACGTCTCACGGCATCCTGAGCTTCTGTAGATCCACTGGCTATTTAACAAAATCTGTAGGACTCCATCCATATCTTGTATTCCGTATACAAATCCGGAGCTCCGAGGTTCAGTGGAAGCGGTGGAAAAAAGCTGGGCATAAGCAAAGCTTCTCGGCGCGGCTGCCATATTTTCCATGGCGCAAGCTAAACGAAGTTCGTTTCTACCAGCAAGAGAACTAAAATCTGCACTGCACTCGCTTTGAGTCCGTCAAGCACTCATCTCTCGTCGCCTTCAATGTTGTGTATCTTAATAAAGAGACGTTTTTATATTATTTTAACTATTTTATTAACTACACAGATCACGCCCTTACACCATATATTCCTGCCTTCTACTCTCTCGTTCTGTTGTCTGGCGATGTCTACTCACTATACTACATTTAGCATGACTTCTTGTTGCAGTTGAGCTCAAAGCTGGAGATGATCTCCATATTCTACCGCTGTAACAAGTCCGAAACGTAGGACACAGTACACACTTTTTAAGTGAAGTCAGTTTGTTAAAAAATTAAACCAGCGCCCTGTCACAGAAACGTACCCCAGTCTCCCGCGCAACAAGCGGGGGTACTCAGCACTATACTAAAGAGGAGCGCTTGTCTGCAGCTGAGCATCAGTTCTGTATACTGTCAGCAGTCATTGCCTCATTTCCAAAGACTTTTTCACCTGCTCTCAGCTTTTAAAGACAGTCATAAACGCTCAAGAAGTAATTCATGTCAGTTGGAAGTCTGTTTCTGTTGTCTCAGCTCTTGATAAAGAAAAGCCGTGCGTGGGAGACTCCCTCTCTGAAGAAGTTTGCCGTCACTCTGCGAGGGAGAAGAGCCATCAATCACCGAGGCAACCACTGAGACAGTTAACATTAAACACGTGAAATGCGAGATGTTGTGATTTTTTTCCCGCTTAAGGCTTCTATCGTTTCTACTCTAACGAGAAAGACCTCTTTATTAGACGTGAGATTTTAAGATCTACTCACACCGTGTTGCCATTAAGGCTACCTAGTTAAAAAAAAACTTATCGTCATCTTTTTGAACGTGATTATTAGACACCCATTAAATCTCCACCGAGGTTTCTTGAGAGATCGTTCAGCTAGCGAGTATTTAAAAACTACGTCGCTTCCAACCTCTGCTGTCACTGTAAACTCGGGCGTGATGATGTGCAGTGTGCCTTTCCTCTTGTCGTATTCAAGAGTACTCACTGTGTGAGCTCCTCACTGCGTGTTCTGTACTCTACTGTGATTTAATTTAGATGAGTACGTGAAGTAGAGTGACAAGATCTACTTGAACATTTTCGGTTTGTGAAATGAAACACTAAATACACTACTGTAAATACAAGTAATGGACATTTAAAATAACTACAGTAAAGCTAGAAGAGTGAAAGATAAAAGACTATATAGAATGACATTCACAATAGAATTAAAAATGGCACAGCCGCCCGAAAAGGGACTTGAACCCTGGGACCTCAGATTAAAAGTCTGATGTTCTACCGACTGAGCTATCCGGGCTCTGAAAGAACACTAACACTGTCGGGATCCTCGCAAGTCACGTGTCCCTTGTGCCGAAGAGTAGTCATACCTGACCCGTCTGGAATGACCACTGACAGACTTTATCCAGAAGCGACAGCACCACTCCCAGTAGAATGAGTGAGAAATACAGCATGACATGGGTAGTTAAGGGGCTCCCACAATCCATCTTTCCTCACATTACTGATTTTTTTCAATAGCATTTTGACCTTTTTTCACATTCAGATTTTTTTCACATTTAATAAAATCTTTTAATCAACAACATTAAAAAGAAAACAAATGGAACATTTTTTGGAACAATAATTAAAAAAAAAACTTTCAATGCCTTGGTTGTATGCGTTTATTAAGGGAGTTGCAACAGTGCTGAAATGTAAAGAGCATTTCTGTTGAGAAAACAGCATTTTTTCTGCCTTGATGTTAAGCTTAGGGAGAATGTCTTTTAGAAATTCTATTTTATAACACCTTGCACAGCCTCCCGGCAGACTAACAAATATTTTTTTTGAGAAATTGGCTCACACACCGGAAGACACTAACGTTTATTTACGTTAGAGTATGTAAAACTCAGGCTTTAACAGATGTTCATGATGTTTCACACGGGGTGTTACCTGTTGTAGTGTTTCAAAAGATGTGTTAGCGGACCACAAATTATCTTGAAAAGATTTGGGTTTTCAAACCCGACTCAATTATTTGGAAGGCGCCTGTACCACCAACGCACTTCCGAGAAGCACCTGCAAATTATCACAATCCTCTCTCTCACCTACAAATTAATGGAGACACAGACGTCCAGTGAAAACTAATTTTATTCACTCAAGTCTCCACTCTTTTGTTGTGATGTCATTTTAATTAATATTAGCTTTGATAAGGTTTCGTTTTTGCCTCTTAAAGTTAAAGTCTGCTCCTTTCTTCCTGGTATAGAAATAACATGTTCCATCTTTGTTTAAAAACACCACTAAAAGTAAATTATTCAGCTCTACCGCCTGTGTGCATTCACAAGACATCTCAAAAGGACTTATCAAATAAGATCACGATCCTTCCTGTTACCATTCCTTTGGTTGGGGCGTTGTTTCACCCTTTTATTTTCTTCTACAATATTTGCAGACAGGGTTTTATCACTCGAGTTGTACAGAATAAGTGTGCATCGGTCCATGAAAATCATCAGTAGTGCTGTTTTTCTATGCATAGTTTAATCAAGAGCACTTAAAAGATGCAAAAAGCTTTCAAATAAAACAGAATTGAAAGACAGTCGAGTAATGAGGTAGAAAAAAAGCACTTCCCCGTCTGGGAATTAACCACAGTCACACGTGTGACTGGATACAAAAATAATAGATTAATTTGTGCCCAGTCTCTTGAAGCTTCAATGCGATTATTTTTCCTTCCTTATTTCTTCATTCCCATGAATTTACTCTGTAGTAGAGGAAACGCGAAAGTGGGAAACTGCAGGCATTCTTCGTGAGTGGTGGATTGTGATCAGTGAGCATCTGCACATCTCTAAGTCTGTTCCTTTACATTTTTCATTGGGGATGTAGCTCAGTGGTAGAGCGCATGCTTCGCATGTATGAGGTCCCGGGTTCAATCCCTAGCATCTCCAGGTGCTTTATATTACAGTACTCACATTGCAATCTTCTGTTGAGTGAGAACTCTTTCCTTGTGTTCAGAGAGAGCCAGGTTTACACAACTAAATGCAGGCACACTCGACGTGCTGCAGAGTTGCACTGCTGTTTTAAATGTACCTCATTTAGTTCTGTTAAATCCTAAATTATTTGAACTAACCCTAACCCTAATAATTTAGTTCAAATTCAGGAAATCCAGAGATTGCTTCACACTTGCCGTGGCTGTTGCAGAAAACACCTCTTGAATCTTACCCGGGATTTCTTGAGAGATCATTCAGCGAGCGAATCCTCCTTCTGAACTCCGCACTGTCCTGTACTGCTCTCGTGTAGATGTGAAGCACAGCCATAAACACACTTTGAACTTTTTCCGTTTGTTAATGAAAATGCAAAAGAGCATGACAAGTATTGATCGTATAAAATATCCATGGCACAACTCGAGAAAGTACTGAAGGACGACACATCGACTTTTGATGATTACAAGAGATTCAAGAAACACAACCGTCCGCACCTGGGTTTGGATCCTGAATGCTAGAGTTAAAAGAACATAAGCGACGTTTATGACCTATAAACTCTCTAAATTGTCTTATAATTAATGAAATAAAACACTTTCTTAATAATTACTTACTGATGATAGACGATTTATTGAATTTTAACAAAATCACAATTACAAACTTTTTCGGTTAAACTGTTATTCACATACTCTAACGTAAATAAACGTTAGTGTCTTCCGGTGTGTGAGCCAATTTCTCAAAAAAAATATTTGTTAGTCTGCCGGGAGGCTGTGCAAGGTGTTATAAAATAGAATTTCTAAAAGACATTCTCCCTAAGCTTAACATCAAGGCAGAAAAAATGCTGTTTTCTCTACAGAAATGCTCTTTACATTTCAGCACTGTTGCAACTCCCTTAATAAACGCATACAACCAAGGCATTGAAAGTTTTTTTTTTAATTATTGTTCCAAAAAATGTTCCATTTGTTTTCTTTTTAATGTTGTTGATTAAAAGATTTTATTAAATGTGAAAAAAATCTGAATGTGAAAAAAGGTCAAAATGCTATTGAAAAAAATCAGTAATGTGAGGAAAGATGGATTGTGGGAGCCCCTTAACTACCCATGTCATGCTGTATTTCTCTCTCATTCTACTGGGAGTGGTGCCGTGGCTTCTGGATAAAGTCTGTCAGTGGTCATTCCAGACGGGTCAGGTATGACTGCTCTTCGGCACAAGAGACACGTGACTTGCGAGGATCCCGACAGTGTCGACTTTCTTTCAGAGCCCGGATAGCTCAGTCGGTAGAGCATCAGACTTTTAATCTGAGGGCCCAGGGTTCAAGTCCCTCTTCGGGTGGTTGTGCTGTTCTTAAGTCTATTGTGAATGTCATTCTAAATAGTCTCTTATCTTTCACTCTTCTAGCTGTACTGTGGTTATTTTAAATGTCCATTACTTGTATTTACAGTAGTGTATTTAGTGTTTCATTTCACAAACCGAAAATGTTCAAGTAGATCTTGTCACTCTACTCCACGTAATCATCTAAATTAAATCACAGTAGAGTACAGAACACGCAGTGAGGAGCGCACACAGTGAGTACTCTTGAATACGACAAGAGGAAAGGCACACTGCACATCTGCAGAACATCACGTCCGAGTTTACAGTGAGAGCAGAGGTTGGAAGCGACGTAGTTTTTTAATACTCGCTCGCTGAAAGATCTCTCAAGACACCTCGGTGGAGATTTAACGGGTGTCTAATAATCACGTTCAAAAAGTTTTTTTTTTTAACTAGGTAGCCTTAATGGCAACACGGTGTGAGTAGATCTTAAAGCAGCTGCAGACAGAGTACCCGTAATGGCAACACACTGCTTTGAGTTCGGCTTTTCTTATTTCTTCTGCAGAACCAGTGGTATCGGAATATACTGATCCGCATAAGAAGCGCTTTCGGGTTCTGATCATTTTTATTGAGCGCTGCTCTAAGTACCACAGGCAAGATGGCTGGTGGTCTAAGGCGTTGCGTTCAGGTCACAGTTAACCCTGGAGACATTTGTTAAAATCTCACTTCTAATAAAGAGGTCTTTCTCGTTAGAGTAGAAACGATAGAAGCCTTAAGCGGGAAAAAAATCACAACATCTCGCATTTCACGTGTTTAATGTTAACTGTCTCAGTGGTTGCCTCAGTGATTGATGGCTCTTCTCCCTCGCAGGGTGACGGCAAACTTCTTCAGAGAGGGAGTCTCCCACGCACGGCTTTTCTTTATCAAGAGCTGAGACAACAGAAACAGACTTCAAACTGACATGAATTACTTCTTGAGCGTTTATGACCGTCTTTAAAAGCTGAGAGCAAGTGAAAAAGTCTTTAGAAATGAGGAAATGACTGCTGACAGTAAACAGAGCTGACGCTCAGCTCCAGACAAGTGCTCCTCGTTAGTATAGTGCTGAGTACCCCCGCTTGTTGCGCGGGAGATTGGGGTACGTTTCTGTGACAGGGCGCTGGTTTAATTTTTTAACAACCTGAGTTCACTTAAAAAGTGTGTACTGTGTACTACGTTTCGGACTAGTTACGGCGGTAGAATATGGAGATCATCTCCAGCTTTGAGCTCAACTGCAACAAGAAGTCATGCTAAATGTAGTATTGTAACGCTTACGGCCGACAAGCACTGTGTGTAAGAGCCAGCGTACCAGAGCGGGTGACGTCACCGCCCTTCCCTGTGATAGCAGGACTACAGCTACTGGGCTGTAGAGAGATCTCTCTTTAGCTCACGGGGCTAGGTCGCTGTAGAGAGATGCGGAAGTCCCGGGTTCGAGCCTCCAGTCGGGATGGGGCCGACCAGATGCGGCAAGGGCGCCTGCCTGAGCCCCCGTTGCGTTACAGTATAGTGAGTAGACATCGCGAGACAACAGAACGAGAGAGTAGAAGGTGGGAATATATGGTGTAAGGGCGTGATCTGTGTAGTTAACAAAATAGTTAAAATAATATAAAAACGTCTCTTTATTAAGATACACAACATTTATGGCGACGAGAGATGAGTGGTTGACGGACTCAAAGCGAGCAGAACACTGCAGATTTTAGTTCTCTTGCTGGTAGAAACGAACTTCTGAATTTTCGGACTTTTCGTTTAGCTTGCGCCATGGAAGATATGGCAGCCACGCCGAGAAGGTTTGCTTAGGCCCAGCTTTTTCAACCGCTTCTACTGAACCTCGGAGCTCCGTATTTGAATAAGGAATACAAGATATGGATGGAGTCGTACAGATTATTTTAAATAGCCAGTGGATCTACAGAAGCTCAGGATGCCGTAAGACGGGCTACACTACTGCACTGTATCGGGGCTCCCGTGCAGCGGATTTTCGCCAACCTCCCTGGAGAAAAAGGTACATATGAACAGACTGTAGCTGCCTTAGACGCTTACTTTACACCGCGGAGAAAAGTGGTTTTGGAACGGCATAAATTTAGGCAGAGAACTTAGTCTCAGGATGAATCTGTTGTTGCTTTTGTGACTGCACTAAGAGAACTGGCTAAATCTTGTGACTTTGGAGTATTGGAAACTGACATGTTAAGATATCAACTTGTGGAAAAATGTGCACATAAGAGACTATAAATTGCTGCAGGAGGAAGGGCTGACTTTAGAAAGAGCTCTTACAGTCGCTAGAATTCACGAATTCATGCTCAAGCAGAATCAAGAATGCTTTCTGACCACAGTGACAAAGTGACACTGAACGGGGCGTTCGCTCAAACTTTACAACCAAAAGCCCAACAGCAGGACGCAGTCATGCAAGAGATATAGAAGAACAGGGGACGGCTGACATTACATGTTACAGGTGCGGACTAACAATGCACAAAGCAGATGAATGCGGAGCGTGAACAGCAAGATGTCTACACTGTAAGAAAACAGGACATTATGCACACGTCTGCAGAACATCACGTCCGAGTTTAAGGACAGCAACATCAGAGATTGGAAGCTAGGGAGTTTCAGGTCTGTGTTTTTATTATAGGTTCAAGAAAGTCTGAATACCTTTGCAAGAAGTATTTCAGAATCCCACTCAAATCCAGTACGAATGCCACATAAATCTGCATTGTACAATTAGTATACTGTTTGTCCTGAATCAAACACGCCTTATGAAGCATTTCTAAAACAGGAGAGATCGTTAGGGAATGCGTCTTCCTGTAAAAATAAAATGACTTCAAAGGCACTTAAGCAGAGGTGTGAAAGCCTGCTCTACAGAAGAACTATAGCCAGAGATGCCAAAGTTGCGGTCGTTTCCACGCTTTATAAAACAACCACGTCAAACAACAAAAGGTGAAGAGCTGCTGTTGAGAACAACGCGGCCAAGCGCTCTAAGGAGCTGGCTTAAACCTCCAGGCTCTTCAGGAGCATCTGTTGGAGTCACACTGCTACAGTGTATCGCCTTGTTAAGTATCCCTTTTATTGTTGTTGCTGCCTCCAGGCGATGTAAACCAGATTCAGAAAAAAATAATTTGAACAACATTATTCCCATATTTACTTGAAGGCGTGGTGGCCAAGTGGTAAGGTGTTGGTCTCGGAAACCGAAGATTGTGTGTTCAAGCCTCTCCCGTGCCTGTTTTATTTGTCTCCGCTTTCCTTTGGTTTCAAAGTCTTCAAAAACTCCATATGTAGGAGTCTCAATAGTAAGAGAGCATAACTGCAGCCAGTGATTAGTATTCTTGCATATCCTGCCTTGTTTTTTGGTCGACAAAGCTTGTCTCTCTTCACACCCATCTTCCGAATGATCGCCTCAGCATTGGAAAGGAACGTGCGCTTGGTACAGCCCCCCACTCCACGGTCTGATCACAAACAAATCGGGTGAGCTGTCAGTCCAGGTTGGAAGTAACGTTCGAAATCACTAAAAATCTGACTTAGGAACGAGAAGACTGTGTTTTTTTAAACGAGTAAACGATAAAATAATACACTGCCTGCAAGACTATGTCAAGTTCAAGTTCAAGTTTATTGTCATTATACTCATACACAGGTATATGGTATAACGAAATGCTATTTAGCTAGCTCTCGGACATAAGTAGTACAAAGAAAAAAACACAACAACAATACAATTGTATAACAAAAGAAAGACAGAGACAACAACCAATGTGCAAAAAACAACAACAGGCAGTGTGCAAAACAACAAAAATGTAACAGGTTATGTGCAAAACCATGCATCAAAAGAATGAAATAAAGGGATAGAAATGATGGGGAGTGAGCTTTTGACATGTATGGTAGAGGTAGATTTTCAGTGTGTCTGGGTTTTTGGTAAGAAAGAAGGCACTGTGAGGCTCAGATCATAGGTGAGAGGTGAGGAGAGAGTGAGAAAGGCTGGGAGTTTAATAGTTTGATAGTGCGGGGGTAAAAACTGTTTCTGAGTCTGGTAGTCCGGACCCGAATGCTCCGGTACCGTTTTCCATGTCATGCTAAACGCCACAAATTGTGTTCGTCCATTCGTATCAATCATCCTAAAGTTACGGAAAATTGCATGCGACTGGTGCAATCAGCACACATTTTTTCAGGATAGTCGAGCAGTTTAAAACAGCAAATTCACAGCTTCGTGTCTTATAAGCTTTGTGTTTCGCTCTCCAAATAGAGGCATGGGTTCAAATCCCACTCCCGACAATCAGGCGTTTTACCCTGTCTTTTTTACCTGCCTTTACACTGTTTCAGTCTTGTTGTGCTTGCTGACAATCACAGTACGAGGAAAACGGAGAAACTGCTTAGCAAAAACATAACGGACAGAAAAAAGCTAAGTAAACACGTGAATGTGATGAGCAGTAGTAAGGTATGCATTCAAATGTTTAAGGCTGATTTATAACAGCAGCAGAAGAAAGGTGCAGCCTTTGTGAGAATTTGCAGGTTTTTATGCTGCTTGGACTTCTTTCAAGCCTATGAAGTGACCCCCGTTTTATTTTCATTTTCAAACTTCAGAACCGAATAACAAAAAGGTTTCATGTGTGGCAGCATTCCATTGCAAATACCGTTTTCACGATGTATTCAGCGACGGGAATGAAATATTTTAGTGCTGGCTCAAATGCGAGGAATTTCAGAAAAACCTGGAAAAGCAACGCTTGCAGTAAATGACAAATGAAAAGCGTGTAGTCAGCATGAACAGAACAACGCAATGCTCTGTAAAAACGATCTGAAGCCGCAATTACTCTTTTATCTCAGGCAGTTCATTCCCATACGATGTTTCCGCAGAATAAATGAAATGCCGAACTCCAAACATGTTGTTGTCATTATTGTTACTCCTGCTGCTGTAGTTTTCCCAGTGGGCAAAAGACGTACAGATGCAGCCATTCAAAGTGTGCGGTACAGACACGTACCGCAGGTAATTGGCTGCGGTATCGCGTATCATGACGCAATATGACGCGGTCCGTGATTGGTTGACCGACAGGGCACTCGTGTTCCGTTGGTCTGTTGTAGAAAGACTTACTGTAAACGTCTTTACTGTGCCCATTGTAGATATTGAATTTTACCACTGAAGGGAAATCTTAGTAGCTGAGCATAGAATAGGAGCATACTGTAACGCGTGTGAAGGCCATAAACGATATTAATTTTAGAACATAAACATACAGTATATAGCTGGTCTTGGTACTTTAAAGAAAAAAATACACACCAGTATTCCATTTCTCCCTAAACATTCTAAGCATCTAAGTCTTTAACTAACGTGATACCGGAGTCAACAAGCATACTTTTAGAATTTGATTAATAGGGAATATAATATGGAATCGCGTATCTAAAGAATTTAATAACGGTATAATTATATTCGTGTACTGCGACAGGGCTGTGTAGGGCTGTTTCGCCTCCCTGTTCATGCAATTTGTCTTGTAGCATACTGGTCTAGGTGCGTAACTAACAATGCACAGGTTGTGTGTTTGAATCTAGCTGGTGCTGGACTTTTCTTTTAACAAACATTTCTTCGAAAAAATAGAATAGCGATATTATGGACAATCAATTGACTTTTATATTTCAAAATATTGCAACATGATCGATTCTAAGTCATTTTTGATAACTATGAATAGTCACCTTCTTCCCTTTAAAAGCTAGCAAGACAGGTTTCGATTCACATTAGCTGGTGAGCCTTGTTAAAAAAACTAATGATAATATAACATGCCACTGTTTGTTCATGAACAAAGTTATACTGAGATTTCCTTAGATACGCGATTAAAAAATAAATAAAAATGTGAATCTCCTGCGGAACACATTCCATAAGAATCAGCGGTTTTACAGTATATATCGCCTTTAAAGGTGGCTTCTCAAAATGCTTTACGGGATAAAAACAACCAGAACAGCAGCAACAACAATATTGTATTTCATTGCACTTTGAAAACCAAGTAATAACTTAACTATACAGTACGTGCAAACATTTCGTATGTTGCTGTCGTGAATGCCTGTGTACATCACGCAAAGTACATCCTGAAATGCCTCCCCCTGTTCAATCCATTGGAGCACTTGCTTGAGTCTTTCCTCTTTGTTTTTTAGCCTTATCATGGGGCATGTGTTGGTTTTTCTGTATCTCCATCCAAGCCTGCTGCGTACTCTTCTTATCGATGTCGGGCTAATGTTCGCACCGAGGTCAGCCCATAGCCGTCTTTGGACTTGCATCGCCGGCAGCTCATCATTTTCATCAGTCAGCTTGTCGATAGCTCGCACAATAGGACTTGAAAAAAAAAAGAGATCAACAGTTAGTTTTAAAAATAATGTGCGTAGTTGTATTTACATGCAAGAAAGGTATTTTTAGAAAGTTATTTACCTTTGAATCGTCCTCAGTTTAGATTCTCTTTGCCTCCTCTCCGCTTTATGATGTCGTCTCACTGTGCTTTCACAAACGAAGATGTCCATCGAAGCCAAATGCTGTACAATGTCCCGTGTTGACTTCCCGTTTCTTTTCATCTTCATTATTTGGTGTGAGAGAGTCTTCGTGATTTTGGCCATTGTCCGTCTCCTTACCAAAGCGATACAGTAGTGCAGCTTGAATTCTGTACCTATATACTGTATGGTATGGTACAGATAAAACTTACACCATACCGATGAGCTTATACCGGGGAAAGACTCCTATTTTATTTAAAACACAATACGCCAGGAAATGTGTCTGATGCATTAGCAAGTTAAAACAATTGCGTCGACAACCTGGGCGTAACAGCAGTTCCTTTTTCTGATCACTCGCTCTCTGGATACACGTCTCACCTGTCCTGTTCTTTGTTATCCTAATTTGCTGATTATGCCTGCTGCGATCCACTCCTACCCTCACACCTAAAGAAGACTATTTTAAATTTCTTGGCGCGGTTCATTGTGCAATTAACCCTTGTATGTGCTGTCCTTAAGGTGATATCTCATAAAGGTGATATGTAAAATAATGTTTTTTATTATTGTTATAGAGAAACATGATCAGATTTTCCCCGGTTCAGAAAAAAAAGATCTAAAGTATACTAGTTTGTCACTAGTATACTTTTAATACAGTCTTTGCTGTGCTCTTGAGGATCCTTGTGATATTTCGAGCTCTGGTTGGATGATAAGTGTCGCAGTTTAAATAATTTTTGTAGTTGGAAATTATGAAACGCTCTGTTAAAAGCAAGGGAGTTTTTGTGTCCTTTACAGTAAAAGAAAATGCCTGACAGAGTAGGGCTTGGACAGATTCCAAGTGCATTTTTGCAATTTACATTGCATTGTGCTGCTGTAATACAGTTTAAAATAATTAAAAGTCTAAACAGTTTCAGCTTTATTTATGGGTTGCAATTTAAAAAAAAGTCAAAAACCGCACTCAAAATGCAATTTAGAGCTTTCTGGCAAGAGGAGACACCCCAATTAATAATGTAATATGCCCCTGTTTGTGCATGAATAAGGTTATACTGCTATTTCCTCAGATACGCGATTACAAAAATTTTTTAAAAAAATTGAATCCCCGGTGGAACCGGGCATCCATAAGAATCAAGTAATAGGTTTATTCCACGCTGAAAAAAGAAAGAGAACACATTCCATAAGATTTGGCGCTTTTATATATCACCTTTAAAAGGTGGCTTCTCAAAACGCTTTACAGGATAAAAACAACAATAACATTGTATTTCATTGCACTTTGACAGATCGTCCTTAAATCAAAACAGTAACCCTACACTAACCCCATTTTATTTTTTCAAAGAAATGTTTGTTAAAAAAAAAAGTCATGGTTGTAGCTGGATTCAAACACCCTACATGAGATGTACAAGTCAGTAACCTAGCCCACAGCACCACTGGCAAGGTCGCATGAGGTGTGTTGAAAAAGCCCTAGAGAAACAGTATCAGCAGACATTGTACAGCGTGTACTATTCTTGTGTTGCGGTACATGAATATAATTATATCATTATTAATTTCTTTAAATACGCTATTCAATATTATATTCCCTTTTAATCAAATATATACTGTATGTTTATGTTCCAAAATTAATATCGTTTATGGCTTTCACACACGTTACAGTATGCTCCTATTCTTTTTATGCTCAGCTACTAAGATTTCCCTTCAGTGGTAAAATTAGATATGAATATTCAATACTTAAACGGGCACAGTTAAGACATTAAATATACATATACATACTGTATACAGTACAGTTTGCATACAGTAATATGTTTATGTTCCTAAATCAATCTCTTTTATGAGCATGTGATGCGAAAGGCATGGTGAATCGGAAATTCTCAAAGATTACTGTACTTTGCATGATTGGAAACAAATGAGTGATTGCGAAACGCTGTGGTGTTACTTTTACAAAGACGGTCAACGAAAAAAAGAATGTGGACCAGGGCAATACTTTGAGTTTACAGCTTGTCCAAGGTCATTCATGATTAATACTATTAGTAATATCTTCGTTAAAGACTTTGATGGCGACAACTCAAACATGAGAGGTTGTGCTTTATTAGCTCCACCTTGTGGAAATTCCGGATACTATTATTTTACTTAAGGTACCACGTGGTATTATGAGGTACTATACGAGAATTTATGGTAACTCGTGGTAGGCTGCGTCAAGCGCACCGCAAAATAATGAGGTATCGCCTGCTCGTTTTGAATGGCTGCATCTATATACAGTAAATTTTATAATCACATAAATCAGCAAATTTCTTCAGATCTTCATCTGTAATTATTTATACTCTTTCCTAAATTTAAGATGGTTTTCTCCACCCTATTAAAATTGTTCACATCCAACATCCACATTCAATTAGACAGAATGTAATTGATCATTTAGAGCAGAATGTTTTCCTGAAGTTCAATGTAGATCAGTTTTGTGTGACAGTAATGACCACTAGAGGACAGTTTTTGGACGGTGAATTCCCTCCCTACCTTTCTTCAGCTTGCTGTTCTGGATCAGCTGCCCCGCTAACAGGGCAAGCACTACAAAGAGCAGAGCCCCCAGCAGCAGGAGGACCAGGGGTGAGATGGACAAGCCTGTCTGGGGTGTTGTCCTGGTGCTGCCTGAGCAAGGAGACAGATCAGAAAATGAACTTGTGTCTTAATCTTGTGTTCATCTGTACAGAGACTAGAAACTGGGGATTTTACCCATCTTCAAGGAAGAAGTGCTGGTTGAAGTAGGAAGAGCAGTAATACAAGATAAAATGGTTTTGATGAGGAGATTCACAGCAGTTCTGTATTTCTTGAAAAAAATGAAACAGAGAGGCCATGGTTTATAGACAGCAGTACTCCTGAGAATCAGCAGCAACATTTAGACGAATGGAAGCGTCTCGTATTCCCTTCTGTCAACTGCATTACCCGTCATCATTGGATGGTTTTGAGATCCCAAACCTGAAGAAAAAGGAAAAGGGATGGTTGAGATTCAGAAAGCACAAAAGAGGTCATAGCCAAGACAAATACACACTACATTAATATAGAGCATTTAATAGCCAGGGCTCACACTAATTGTTTTTCTAATAGGCAGAATATGTGTTGGCTTCTTCATTATTATTTACATCTGTATTCCTGTAGTGAGAGCAGCCTTGAAAACCCCGAGACCTCCAGCTGCTCCCACTCACCTGTACAGGTGACCACAGCATCCTCCTTGTGCCAACAGTCACTCTGTCCCGGGGGAGCATGCCAGCAGTTCCGCAGGTGAAGCTCACTACCCCTGCAGTTCACCTCAGCCAGACAGATGGTGCTGTTTCATCTTCCAAATGAGGAGTTTCCCCACTGCATTTAGCTGAAGAGAAGACATCTGTGCCTTGGAGTCTCAAATCCTGTTCCACAGCCTCAGGCCAGGAAACATGTTCAAGTGAGTTTACAGGATGTGGCCATAAGTTGATAAAGTAAATCAGTTCTTAAAATTGTTTCACAGGTATGCGCCACATAAGATAGGGGCTACATACACTTTAAAAAAAAATAATAACCAATCGCGTCAGTGCACTGAACCAGAGAGTAGCCTAGCTGTATTCTGCATTGATGTTTAATAGATGTTTCAAGCCAGGAAGGAAGAAAATAGACTGGAGCATAAAGTGGTAGCAGAGTGGTGGCTCTGTGACTAAGGATCTGTCCTCGTGACTGGAAGGTTGCCAGTTCAGATCCCACAGCTGGCAGAGGAATCCTACTCTGTTGGGCCCCTGAGCACGACCCTTAACCCTAACTGCTCCAAGGGTGCTATACAATGGCAGACCCTGTGCTCTGACCCCAAGGTTTGCTCCCTGTCTATGTCTTCACAGAGAAAAGCTGCGGTATGTGAAAAGATGAATTCCTAATGCAAGAAATTGTATAGGGCTAATAAAGAAACATTAAAATTAAGTGTCTCTGTCTGTTAATCAGCTTTATTTTGTTCTCTAGACCACTGGTCCCTCAGGTTAGCTGGAGGAGGTGCCTGCTCTGGGAGGGTTGAGGTATATCACAATGGCTCTCGGGGTACAGTCTGTGATTACTCCTGTAACCTGCAGGATGCCCAGGTAGGCTCCAGACTCCCACTACCCTCTGAATAAGGAAGTGGCTCCTGTCAATTGAGAAAGCATTTAATCTCAAAAACACCTTAAATATGAGACCAACAGCCTCCCTGTTGTAGGTGCAGGACTTGGTCCCTGGTGTTGCTTTAGCAGGAGCCACAGCCATGACACAGTGCATGTACAGCTCAGTCACTTCATGCTGCAAGAGGGATGGTCACAGCATTAAGGGATCAAGGCCAATAGAGGGACAGAGAAGGAACTTCTGCCATCAGTGAAGGCAAGCTGGCAGCTCTAGGCACTACAGCTGCCACAGTCTGGTTCACATCTAGATCATGGATGGAAAAGCAGACCATGGATCAGTAGAGCAGGAAGGCTGAGCAGCCTTTGAGAGCAGTACCTTCCTGGACAGCTTCTTCTGGAAGAGGAAGGCATCAATTGTGAAGCAGAGCACATCCTTCTGCTTGGAGGGGACAAACCTGGACAGGCAGCCATCTGCCTTGCTGTCCACCATGCACCTGGGGACAAGGACAAGGATGAACCCCTGCAGGCTCTCGGGGCTCCTGTCCACCTCTCCTCCCAGAAGGGGCCGTACCCCAAGTTGTCGATCACGGGGAAACGGGGCTGGGAGTGCTGGTCCGGTTTCTCCGTTACGTAACACAAGTGAATGTACAGCCTCTGCACCGCTGTGGCAAAGTAGGCAGTGGCCTGGAAGTACATGGGCTGACCCAGGAAGTACTCATCCTTAGGAGAGAGCCGGACCCAGTGGGCTGGAGAGAGAGAGAGGCAGCATTACACCTGCACACAGCACCCCCTGCAGGCAGGTGGAGCCACTCGCTCAAGGAGCTTACAGTTGGTGGTGAGCAGGACAAAGCTGTGCTTGTTCTTCAGGTCCTTGAAGAAGGTCCTTCTCCTGGACATAGCCAACCTTGTAGGAGTAGTGGAACCTGCAGGACAGAGGGGGATGAGGGGCTTCTGGACACTTTCCCAGCGGCTTCTCAGCAGCAGCAGAGCCCTGCCTACCTGTTGTAGGAGCACTTGACCGGCACAGAGAAGGGAATGAAGCGATGCACAGGTGCACTGAAGGAGGGCGGGGCATAGCGGAGAGTGTTGGAGTACACCAGGCGGCCCTGGACAACCTGCAGGGTCACAGAGGAAGGGATATTCCCAGGAAAGGCAACCCCGACACTGGCCCTACAGCTCACATCGCTACACTGCCTGTAGATGAAGACCCGCTTACCGATCGCTCGGTGCCGCACTCGTGAAGCCCGTAGATGAAGTAGAAGTAAAGGCGTGTGGTTCGGCCGACGCTGCAGTTGCCCAAGGTCACCTCCGATGGCCGACAGCTGAAGCCGAACAGGAGCCGACTGACCCTCACGTATATCCTGCTGGAGTCGCACCACACAGCCACTCCTCGGGTGCCCCCGATGGCCGGGCGAGCCGGCTGCCGCCCTCGCTGGGGAGGAAACAGGACGCTCTTGATGTAGGCGGGTAAGGGGCGGCTGCCGGCTTCATCTTCTCCTTGTCGAAGTAGGGCGAGTACGCGTCTCTGGACACGGGAAGGCGGCGAAAGTCGGGAGCCAAGGACTGCGAGTCGTTCTCGCTTGCAGACAGGTCTTCGGAGGGCGCATCTGCCAGGTTCAAATCCTCCGACTGGGCTGCGTCTTCAGGAGACGGGAGGTCGGCCTGGAGCGCTAATTCCCGAGAGTCCCAGCCAGCCGGCCCGGAGGAGATCAGTGCGGGGAGCCCGGCCCCTGCGCACAGGCACAGCACAAAGAGAAACGAGCGCATCGCCAAATTGACGTCCCGCTAAACTGCTACAGAAGTAAGACACATAAACCACCAAACTGTGTTGAAGCAAGAGAGCATAAAGTGTGAACGCGGTGACTAGGTTTTTATACTAGCAGGACTATGCTACCACACACATGGTCGCACTACCGCTCAATCAACACAATCAATTACACACAGAGACCCGAATTGTTCTCAGCGTCTAATTAGAACCTGCTTCCAGTCTGAGGCGGGACTCCGTGAAGCCGCCTGAACACTTTCCCGTGTGTATCTGACCCCAGCGGAGGAGTTCCACGTAATTTCGACAGAATGAAATCACCCACACGTGTAAAATTTGCTCAGATTAATTTATTGTTCAATTCGTTTCTAATTTCCAAGGACAGTGTGTTAAACTCGCTGTCAGACAGAGTACGGAACATGCGACACGTCCGTCCACACTTTCTTTTATCGAGGGGGCTGTTCTATCAACACGTAATTTTACAATAATATTTTTACTAATTTTCATGTGTAATTGCATGTCATATTAAAATGTGTAATACAAGCAGTTCTTTGCTTCCCAGTAAAGAAATACTGATCAGCTTTTGACATGTTCTGATAATAATTTGTTTGATTTCTCAGAGATTGCTTTTGCTTCGCAGCACTGAGAACCAATGGAAGCCCGTTTCCGCCAGGGAGTAAAAAAAAACGCACTATGGTATCTCAGAATTGTGACTTAGAATCTCAGAATTGCGACCTAAAAACTCAGAATTTTGACTTTATATCTCACATTTGCGACTTCGAAATAGCCCATATTTCATTGTCTGTCCTTTTGTTATTGTAACGGATTCGGGTTCTAGGGCTTGTGCCCTCGCCGCTCCCACCCTACTTCGTGCCTCACTGTATTGGCTTGAATCCAGGCCTTGCTAGCTGAGCTAAAGAACATTTTAGATATAAAGTCGGAGTTCTGAGTTACCAAGTCGCAATTTTGAGTTACTTAGTCGGAATTCTGCGATACCATAGCGCGTTTTTTAACTCCCTGGCAGAAACGGGCTTTCATACATTTCAATTAGTCTGATCAGTGCAGGACAAGTTAATGTAGAACCATTGCTATGTCTGTCTCTTGTTTGTATATAAATGACTGTCTTTGACAACTTAATGTTAGTTTTTAATTTAGTTTTACGATGTAGGCCATGCGTTAACATATGCACGAGCATACAAAATGTCTCCCTCCTGATTCAGCTCATGCTCCATAGGAGAGAAGCGATTCCTCCTGCTTCTCGTACAACCATATCAGAACAGAAGCCCGTGTCACCCGGCTCTGATTCAAGAGCAACTCACATCTTTAGCCCCTTTTTTTATTCGTGATCATAATTTTCTAAAGTTATGATCAATATTGAACTTTTTCTAAATAAAACGACAATAATCAAACATACAAAGTATTAGGAGTTGACAGGGTGCCCCTTTGGAATAGTCGTCAGAAAATGTGAGAAAAGGAAAGTTACCTAAGCTCTCACACACAGCATTAGAGATTGGAATCTGATTGTAAAAAAAAAAAACTACCTGTCTCCCCTTCATTTAACGGTGCTGTTGTTTTTATTTTACATGTTGTTAGCATTTTAATGAATTGTTAAAAGATTGATACACAAATCGCTAAATAAGAAAACGTAAAAACCCAACTGTAAGCAGTTGACCATTCATATTCCTGAATTTTAAATCCCTGTGTTTATCTGTGTCCAAGTGCCTGGTGCAGCTATTTTGAAAGCAGAGTCTATGATTTATTGCGGAAGCGCATTTTTGCCACCCAGGAAAAAAATCTTAATTAATAAATACCAAATGATCTCCTAATTACGAGATAGCAACGATGTCATTTGTGTGTATGAACAACCTGTTACATTTGCAATGGCAGTACCTACAGGCTATCGAAAGGTTCGCTGGCACTGTGGGTTTAGTTTTCCTGACAATGTGCATGCTGAGAAATGCGCACGGACTGACTTTCTTCTCGCAATGAAAATGTTACCGTTTGTACCTCATGTAAACAGTTCTAACCATTAGCACACTCATATATATCCTGAATCAAGAACGAATGTGACCTAGAATCCATTGTACCGCTTCAAACTGAAAGTCAGATATGTAGTCTCAAAACTACAGAACTCAGGATTTTTTTCCCTTGATGGCAGCATTGGCTTCTGTTATTTAGATTCAACACTGAAGAGGTTGGTTTTGTGTTGTTAGCTATTGAACATAACTGGTAAGTTTAAGTCAGTTCTTGTAACTCTTTCCGCTCGAAAGCGCTGTATTAATACCGGCGCACCTGTCTCCACAGGAAAGTTATTGCTGTTCCAAAACCAATGTACTGCAGCTTGTGGCCACGTGTTCCTGCTGTCAGCATGTGATACCATGTTCTTCCACCGCTAGAAATATAACTGCTCTAGTACAGGAGTAAAAGAAGAAACAAATGCAAACACCGTTTAGAAAAAACACACACGTCTCAGGCCTTAACTATGACAAGGATGGGATTTAAACCTAGACGAGCAGAGCACAGTGGATTAGCAATCCAAAAAAAGGCTCCTGTTTAATTTTCTTTTTGCTTGCTCGATTTGTAGTACGCACCTCAATCCTTACAACCGGCAAACAAAAGGGCTTCATGTGCCACAGCATTCTGCTGCAGGTACGGTTTGCACCGTGTATTGGGCGAACCCGAATGAAATATTTCAAATATGTGAAGAATTTCATGAAACCTGAAAAAAGAAGATCACAGCCAATGTCAACAATTCGGAGCCTGTAGGCAGCTTCAACAGAACAAAACGATCTGAAGCCGCAATTCTTTCATAGAGTGTTGTGACACTCTACGCTGTTGCTATTACTGCTATATCTGCTGCCGTTGCTTAAAACTCTACTCAGCGGGCAAGTTAGTTGTACAAGGAATAGACTACTTTGAGCCGTCCAAATTCCATTATGTGAAGTTAAGCTTTTTTTTTATTAATAACAGCATTAGTAATACAATGCGTGCTCAGAAACGTTACTTATTAGCTTATGAAGCAATAGTGTTTCGACAATTTGCGGTCTTCAAAAAGTAAACGCTGACGTTTTTATACTTCCTTGTGAGCAGATCACCTTTGATTTAGAAAAGGAAAACTTACTCCCCTGTTGCTTTCATTGCAATATCTGAATCGAGACCCAAGCGCTAAGAAAGCTGAAAAACGCAGAAGTCATAAACCCGATTTTAATTTAGATACACATTTTCTAATGCAGCCTTCATTACAAGACAGTCTATTTCTCGAAAGCGTGTTATGTAAAAAAGAGAAAAACGAAAATATATGGATGACAATATTAAAAACCTGAAGATTTTACTTTTGAGAAATTGTCATTTTATGTATCTAGACGCTTTTCAACCACTGCTTTTAGAACTTTGCTTTGCTTCCTGAATCATTTTCAGTGTTATAAACTGGGTGTGGAGATAACGATCAGTTTGTAGAGCAGTTGATAGGCTGGAGCTGTTCAGACTACTCTTGTTATTTCTCAAACGCTTCCATCATTTTTCTTTCATGCTAGGACGCGAGTGTGTACATGTGTTTGGTTTTCGTTTCACTGATTCTCATTGAAGATTTGGGAATTAGCGAAGAAAGAATCAGTAACCAGGAAGGCAGAAGCTTTGGTTCTCAACGATCTTGAAGACGCCCATGTAGAGCAGCGTGTGATGATTTGTACTACAAAAGACCAAGTGCTCAGTGACGTCTGCGTTTACCGTTGAAACTTTTCATCTCAGGTGCAAAAGCAGTTGTGTTAAACATAGCTGAGTGGCGCAGTAGAAGCGTACTGGGTCCATAACCCAAAGATTGATGGATCAAAGCCATCCTCTGCTATACATGTTTAATGCATGACTGATAAGCACACCATCAGTTTAATGATGTGCATTGAAACTCATTTCTTCTCTCGTGTGTGCAAACTTCACACTTACGGTGCTCTTTAATCTTTACAAATATGCAGATGCCCAAATGTTTCTTTGGTTGTTCTGACATCCTTTATAGATTCCTCAAATCCTTCAAATGAACATCCATATCAGCACAGTTATGTTTATATCTTTTAAAATTAAAGTACATACAACAAAAATATCAATGTTCATTTGTACTGTGCTCATTTAATAATGATTGTCAAGTTCTCCAACAACTCTGTGTTATAATTTTAAAATATTTTTGCTAAGGATACAGAACGGGTGTATAAGTCATTCTAACTACAGCCAGCTTAAGATTCCACACGTGAAAATGGTTTCACGCACATTTCCTGCAAAGTTCAAGAGGGCTTTTAGCGGAGATTATGTTTACATCGAAACAATCCGAAGCGCGTCCCTGATCACCAGCCCTTTGTATAACAGCTGTACAAAGACACATGCATAAGGAAATGTTGTGCATAAGGAAATGTTGTGTTTAGCAGAAGTGAGTTAACATGATCCGTGACCTAATTTACCAGAACAAATACTCACCCAGCAAGGTCTGCTTTACTACAAGAGAGAAGTAGAGTGAAAGACGTGATCAATTCTAAATCAATTAGAAATTCAGAGCGACACATAAAGGCTTTGTCTGCTTAAAAGTGATGATTTTTAAAAACTGATAAAAATGTAGAAAACACGTTTCTCACGTAGAAATTTAAGATGGGGGTGGGGCTTTACTAGGAGCGGCGCTGAACTCACCATGGTGCAATTCATTTACGTGACGGGCTGGTGGTTTAATGGATAACGCGTCTGATTTCGGTTTATTAGATTGTCGATTCGACTTCTACCGGGGTTGTGTGATTTAAATCAGGCTCCTCAGAAATAGATGTCCGTTATGTAAATGAACCCCACCTGAAAGCAAACGTTGGGTCTGGGTTCCTTTCTTTCCTGCATGAAATAGCAAATCGTTACAAAAAAAAAACACCAACTAATGTCCAATGGCGTTAGTCATTTAAGTAAACATGAATATACTGTAAGGTCTTGGTACATGGGAGTGGATTTCAACCACAATTAAAAAAGGGCAAATTATAATTACAGGCTTCAGACACTTTTTCAAACAAAAGAGACCAAACACTCCCTAACTTTCAGGTTTGCTTGAACCTGTAACAAGAAGGAGGTCTGAAACTTCCATTCTCTGATGTCACTGTCTCTAAAGCCGGGCGTGATGTTTCACGTATGGGCAGTGTGCCTTTTCTCTTGTCGTGTTCATGATGATTCGCTGCATAAGCTCCTGATTGGGTGTTCTGTACTGCGCTGTTACTTCGTTCAGATTACCTATGTGGTGTACAGATAAAACCCGACTGCGTGGTGTAATTTCCGGGTTCGGCACCAGCAGCACCTACAAACTCCTCAGCTGACCTCGATGTGATTTGAACACGCAACCTTCTGATCTGGAGTCAGACGCGCTACCATTGCGCCACGAGGTCACTTGCGACAAGTGCTTTTAATTCCCCCAAAGAGAACAATCAGCGTCCCTGAAAAAGATTTTTTTTTAATTCTCTCCTGTGAGGAGCGCCGCTCTTCCAACGAGAGACTCTTCTTCCCAGACCACAGAATATTCTTTCCGCCCGGCTCTCTCACAGAGAGCAGACACACCGTCTCCACTGATGTGTTTACTACATCTATATATCTGACCCCCTACAGTCCCGATATTCCTGGACAGGATATTTACCACCAGCCTCGTGAACGTCTCATCTTGACCTCTCCCAGGAGGAGCACAATTAACACAGAATCCTCTCTCCATTTAGCAAAAAACACAAAACACTGTTTACCTGTCAAGACAGAAAACCGGGCTGTTCCAGGTGAGGCTTGAACTCACAACCGCAGCATGACTCCACTGATCACGTCATTTTACAAAGCCTGAACCGGGAAAGCGACTGGAAATCGAGCACTTATGGCGTTGTTTTAATACTTGCCTACTCTTTCAATTTTTCGGTCAAATCTTTTATTTGGGAGTACTTTCAATTGATGTTAATCCTTGTCCTGATGCACGATTCTGGGCCATGGTGCATCTTGAATAATGTTCTTATAGGCTTCAGTTTGGAAAAGTGCGCTCTTCAGAAGCTACAGAAACCGCTAATGGTTACATAACACTTAATGCAAAAGGAACGTTCGGGTTTGAAAAAGAATATTACTTGCTATGAATACAAACACTGTTACAGCAGGCGTGTTAGGGCTATTTTAGCTTAGATCATCAATTCATCTTACATTTCTTCTCCATCTATATCAACAGCGTCATCGCTACTGAGCGCTAAAGGCAGGTCCTGGCAATACAATCTTCTTTAGAAAACATTTTTAAAACTATTTCCACTATCATACGGAACGATTCCGATTGCACGCAACTAATAAATTATCTTTTCCAGGGACGTTGTAGCTAGATGCAAATTACAATCGAAAATATCAGTATCAGCTTTCATATTTTCTTTTGGATCCACAGGACGATCAGCATGAGCCATCAAAGAGCCTGTAGCGGCAAGAAGTTTAAAAGCGCACAAGTGATCTGTCTTTGGTCAAAGGAATTGCTGGAGCAGTAGGACACAGAGCAATATCTAGCAGCTGTAGACGATGTTCGGGGAAGAGATAATTCTGTTTTCAGCACAGGGAGTGAGAATGAGCTCAGTCCGGCTCCCAGCAGAATCCATTCTGGTTTGGTTACTGTCAGACTGTGCGTCTGAGGCTCTGTGGATCACAACGTGAAAAAAAAAGAACAAAAAACATTTGCTCACATCTTGTGATTTCCACGAGAGGACGAGAAGATAAAACTTTAAAAAAAATCAGACCTGAAGATTTGGATCCGGGACCTCATACTTGTCAAATGATTAAAATAATAATTATGAAAATATCAGGTTGTGTTTCTGCAACATATCGTGCACAGTATGCCATTTTGTTTCTAAAAATACAGTAGATTGTACTTAATAAAAATGTACAATTCACCGCTGGTATAAACAGATGTGTGCTGTGTTTGCCTTTGTAAGCATTTGTTTAAAAAATAAGTTCACAATACGATAAAAAACACAGAAAGCACAAACGTAATAATATCATGATACAAAATCAATACCAAATCATAAAGCCAATTAAGTACCTATCCTTTGAAAACAGTGACATTTGTATCTACTTTTGAATTACAAATCAGACAGCGTAGTCCCTTAATTCAAAGATAAGATATTTGCCAAAACAAGACAACCAGATGTTAGCTGAATTCGGAACAAGAGTGTCTGAGTGAAAAAGATTAGCTATTTTAACTATTTGATTAAAGTTCACAAAAGCAACTTTCTTCGAGCTGGAGTCGAAACAGCGACTTAAGGATTCCTAACTGTTTCTAATACAGTCAGCTGCGCTACCAACTGAGCTATCGAAGGGATTTAAAGTGGCCCTCTCTGGCACATATTGCCCAATGTAGTGAAATATTCCGGGTACTTAAATTCCAGTTCGACATCGTTTCCTTAGTCTTGTTTACCTTGCATTTAAGCCACAAACCAGGATTCTACTGTATAATCGGGGGATGTTACAAAATGTTTGATGGGGCATCAATCATTACAGGCGGAAATTCACTCCTTTTTTTTTTCTCGAGGCATCATATTAAACATTTCATTTGGATCGAGAAGAGGATCACCATGAGAGACAGAACAAACTGTTTGATTCCGTCTTTATTGGGAGCCGTATCACAGCTAATGCATGTAAAGCCTTCAGTATGCGATAGTGAAAGCTCAGTTATGCCAGGGAGTGGGAGTGAACTGAAATTTAGTAAATTCATATTTAAATAGAGTGTAAATCATCAAAGTGTTCTGTCACTTAAAACTTATTACAACATGACCAGGAGTGGGGATTGAACCCACGTGGACATTTGTCCATTGGATTTTAAGTCTAACGCCTTAACCACTCGGCCATCCTGGTCTACAACAATATGCTTTTCAGTTGTTTAACATTTAAATATGATTCAACAATTAAAAAAAATTAAACCACGAAACCTCTTAGAGTTGCGAGAATACTTCCTTTGTGTATAAAATACATTGTGAATGCTTTCTCAGCCTTTACTTTTTCGTTTTTATGACATTTTTTTGACCGAGCACGAATATTCTTTTGTCCATATCTTCCCAATGGAAGCACAGAACGCTGTCAAACCAAATGCATTTTAAAGACCAAGACTTGTGGATATTTCCACAGCCTCTACATCTAAGTATCAGTGGGCTAATTATCTTTTTTTAAACCTCCGGTTTATCATCGATGCGTAATTACGCACTTACTGGAATCCGGAGGACCGCTGTGTACAGACGTTCACAACGCAAAAAATACTGTTCAATACGGCTTCGTGCGAATAACCCGTATATGACCATAGGAATCAGAACAGCGCAGTCTCCAATTACCCAGACTGTAAGCACAGGAATAAAGCTTTGTTTGATTTCTGAAACCCTTCCTTTACGCCCTGTTTTCATTCAGGTAAGGGTCAACTATATTGACAATACTGCTGACAGCAGGAAGATTAAAATATTCTTTACTCAGCAGCTCATTAAAAACAGCTCCCATGATGTTCAAACCGATTTTTTACACAGAACACTGACACAGCTTTGCGTTCTGAATCTCTTTTTCTCGTGCTTTTATTTAATATGGCACAATGCACTGGGATAGGGGTATTCTGTTCACAAGCCAATAGCATTTAAATCACAGCACCCACAATGCTGCAAGTAAGTGTTTTGCACACCAAGCAGGTCTTCTGACTTTTCCCAGCTTTGTTTTGGGTTGTGGAACCTTTATTTCTTATGATTTTCTGAAGATAACACTACAGGTATACACTGGGATAGGGGGGTCTTTTTCATGGCTCAATAGTAATTCAAATACAACAGCCACACTGCTGAAACCATATGTTTTACACACCAGACAGGGCCCATAACCTCATACAACCTTGCTGTGGCTGTGGCCTCTTTCTTTATTTTTTTATGATTTTCTGAAAGTAACACTACAGGTAATACACTGGGACAGGTGGGTCTTCTTCATGGCTCAATAGTGTAGTGGTTTGATGGGTTTACTGAGACAATTATTAATTGTAACAGTAATCACAAGGTTGTTCGTTGTAGCTTTTAGAAAATCAATCGTCAGAACAACTAACAATGCACACACACGGGTTCAATACACGAGATACATTAATTAAAATAAATTGTGCACCAAAGATATACTAGTCTGCCTGGATACAAACCAGTGTTATTACCCACTGTTACTCTAAACTCGGAAGTAAATACATTACTCATGAATTAAATTGATAACATCTTGTGTTGAGGTACAATTGAATTCTCGAGACGCAATGTAGAACATGGGGTTTACTTATCCACTGTGTATGGATTTGGAATCTCCCGGCACGAACACCAAACCAGCTGACAGGCTCTGTTGCAGCCTCTGTTGCAGCGGTTGTCCAATGGGCGTTGTGTCGGCGTCCTCTGGCTACCAGCCAACCAGTCAAGGTGCAGCTCGGAGTAGGACGGGCGGAGGAATCTGACTGCGGCGCGCAGGGCAGTCGTTGCTCCGAGGGGATCTACCAGGAGTCTGGCTGGCTAGTAGAAAGTCTCTATGCACAGAGTGTGACCGCGAGTCCTCACAAGTCACTCTTTTGCCTGGGAAGAAGCTGGTTCGTTCCCGGTCCAGCGCTGCTTCTGAATAAGCTATTCAGGTTGTCGACAAGGGTCCAACTGTAGGCTGCCATTGATCAAGCGGAGCATTCACGTCGGTAGAATTCTGAGTACGTACGGGATCCTCGGCCTCGCGCTTAGAACAAAGTCCAAGTCCTTTTGCAGACAACAGCAGTTGTCACGTGATTGTCTCTGAGGATGCGCGAAAATGGCCAAGGAGAGCCCCGATCTGAGCTTGCACTCCCTTTTTGACCAAGACCCAGATGTGTGCTGATTGGTTGAGAGTTTGGCGGGCGTTGGAGACCCACGTGGTATTACCACGCCCTGCCAGTCCCTGATTGGTTGGTCAAGATGAGATATAAGTCACTTACTCTTGACACTTAGGAATGCAGTCCAGATGTCCATTCGGCACTCCCTAGACTGATAGGCGCCAATGGATGACCATTGATCATGATAGCCAGGCTTAGCTAAGCGCATCCCCGTCTGGGAGCTTGTTCCTTATCAAAAGAAAACATCTTAAATCAGCCTGCATAAATACTTTCTCTGTGGCAGCACCACAGAGATGGAGGGTGAGATGGGGCCTCCTTTAGGACAGCATACCAACGCTTAATTCTGTATTAACAAGAATTGCCGCTACATATAACCCCCCTTTTTGAAGGTCACGAGGTCCTGAGGCGTTGTTGCCTTCAAAACAAAAACAGAGTTAAGTGATGTCTGTTGTACCACGGTGGATTCTACCACCCAATATTCACATTACCTCTCGAGAATTTGTACAGGAAATAGTGTTGGAAAGAACATTGCGTATACCTGCTCTCAGTTATAAGGTACATAGAAATGAGGCATCGGGCATCATCATTAGCCCTAGACCTTAAACTTCCGGCAGTTCACTATCAGTATCGGATAGCTCTGCAGCAGGCAGACGTTTGGGAGTGGTTACCTGATTTCGGTGATACACCATTGCTCCCTTTGTCTCATTCAAACTACCCCGCAAGGCTTTGATACAAGAGAACAGCATCCAACACATTACCCCAGCCATGATCCAGCTACCCAGCAGCAGTGTCAAGATGACCACGTTTACTGTTCCCAGCGCCCCAGAGGATCCACAACGACTGTGCTTGGGACCTACCAGCGTAATTTTTAAGTTTGTGTCGTTGAGAACAAATTCGAGTAACTGTACACCCTCAAGGCTTACTGTCTCTTGGATTCTCTCATCCAAGTCAACGCTGTGTCCTCTGAAAGCGTCCACAATCTCGAGTTCCGTTTCATACAGTTCTGACTCCAGATGATATAGTGCTAAATCGTTGAGATGCACTATAGCTCCTTCAGGAACTTGTAGAAAAACTGTTAGGTTGGGTAGCTGCACTTCGGTAGCTGTGTCATGTCTGTCATAGGTTCTTGTAACAGTTAACTGTGGTGTGCTGACCAGCCATATCTTTCCCACCTGCTCAACCTGGGGTTCATTAACCTCACTTTTGCTCGTCACTGTGGCTTTACACTTTTCAGTGGCAGCCCCCTTTCTGATACCACACAACCTCTGAGTTGTGTCCCTAAGGAATGGCTTACTTGGGCATACCCAGTGGATATCCTTGGTTGACACAGTTCCAGGTTTGGAACAAGGTACAAATTTGGATCATCCTCCTGGTAAGCTACGAGCGGTGGGGTGGTCAACTTCACATGCATGTCCCCCCTCCAGAAGCCAACGTTCGATATAGACTTGAGTCTATAGATATCCTTGCTACTCACGATGGGAAGGTTCAACAGGAAACCTATTTCCTTGGCTTCAGGGTTGACATGTATGGGAATGGCACTGCCTAGACTGTATGCAAGATGTACTTGCACTGGCTGCACCATCTCGGAAGTGGTGGTCCTCAGTACTTCTTCTACCAAGGACAGTGGAACCAAGTAGGTTGGAATCTGTCCCATGGCTAGGCTAGTTACTGTGGCACTAAGCTCCCTAAGCAGATCCTGCATCAGCATTCTGACCTGTTGCACGTAAGCATAATCCCACTGTAACACGTCGACAATCCTGCCCACGGTGTGGAGGGTGTTATTTAACACTGCTGCATGAAGGTTTACTGCTAATATTGTGCCCTGTAAGGGTTTCCCTAGGCTTTCCAGCCGCTGCTTCTGTTGATACAGTCTTTCACTACCCTCTGGCATTTCTGACACCTGCCTTCTTGGGGCAGTCAGGGTGAGAGTGCCGGTAACAAACAAACCTACCAAAAAGAGCAAATGCACAACAGTGGCGGCAGCAATCAGTCCTCCCAAAAGTTTTTAAGGGTGGCTGATCCCAGTCATCTCCTTCTGAGTGACTGTCGCCTTTCTAAGCTGGCGCAGCGTGTACATGGTGTCTTTCTCAGTATGCCATGTGGCATCCTGGGCACCAACATCCTGGAAATCTGGGGAGATCTGACGCAGCTGCTGATGCTGCTCCTCCATTTCCAGGGCATCTGCTTTTTTGATTTGTTCATGCCTGTGCTCTAGGAACCCTGCAGGGGGCGGTGCAGCGGTGGAGCATGCCTGACCCTCGGCTGAGTGGTCATCTGGAGCACCTGAGTGATCTGGGATTGTTACCCCATTCTCACTGTTCAGGTCCACCCTGCACCCCTCCTGATTGAGGAATCCCTCTATCGGCATGTTTACAATCGTTCGCTGGGCGTGGGTGTAGGACACCTGCTCGCTCCCCCCTTCCCTCGCTAGGGGTTCAGGGAGCTGCCCCAGCACTGGGATAGCTAGTTCACTGTCTTTGAACTCGCTATCACCCACCAGGCCCATGTCAGTGCAGGCGGGGATTCTGACACCCCTCTTTGCGATGTCCTGCGCTGGCAGGCTGGTGGCTTGAGCATCCAGCTCCAGTCTGGCTGAACCACTGTTGGTCAGACTCAGACTGACAGACTGAGCTGGTGGCTGTAAGAAAACCGGCTCGGCTTTCATTCCCTGTCCCTTCTGGGGGACTGGGTGTGTTGGAAACCCTGCCGTTGAGGCAGGAACAATCAGGTCGGTCTCTCTCACTACCTGGTAGTTGTGAGAAATAATGTTACCTGACTGCAGGTTCCCTGGATCACAGCAGAGGGAATCGGCATCTGGGATCAGATGTGTCCACAGCGCAGTAGTCCCAGTGTCCAGCTGGACCTCCTGTCTAACCTGTGAATGTTGCACCAGGGGCACCTGGCGGTGGCCCTGTGACAGCTGCTCAAGCAGATCCTCACTAATAGAGGACCTCTCAGGACTAAGGGTGAGGGCTACATCACCAACCTGCTCTCTTGCCATCTGGATCCCTTCCACCCCTGCGGGGTGGTGGTCCTGACCCCTCTTGGGTGCCAGGGTGCACAGGGAAAGCTCCTTTTCATCACCAAGTGGGGAGATCCGCTCCTCTTTAGGGATGTGAAAGGGGTTTGCTTTACCTGGTGGATCAGGCGGCTGCTCGGAGCACCGCTCCTGTGGCATGGAGGCTGTTGGGACCTTGGCCAGGGCACGACTTCCCTGTAGTTTTGGAAAGCAAGAAGAGACATTTATTTCTCATCCAGAGGAACCAGGAGGAACCTCCAACTCAGCTATAGTGTTCAGTGGGCACTGTGTGATCACAGCATAACCACTGAACCCCCCTTTTTGCTGTGCGACAGGCTTAGGGTTTTTGACCTGAGCCCACAATTTTCCACGCTGGCAGTCCACCAGAGGCTCCAGCCTGTCAAGCAGGTCTTGGCCAATGAGTAGTGGCTCTGTTTTAAACCTAGAGATGTAAACAGGATGCACCACGTTCATTGGCCCGAACCTAAGTGCCACCCACACTCGGTGTGTGATCCTGGCACGATCCTGGGTATAGCTGGAAATATCTATCTTACACGGTTCTACCTTAAGTCTGATGCCTTTTCCTTTCGCTACTCGTTTGAGCTCGCTGAGTAGATTGGCTGACATCAAACTAATTTCAGCCCCAGTGTCAATCAGTGCTTCCCTATCTAAGACGTTTTCAAGAGAAACCTTGATATAAATACGCCTTGCTTTGCCTTTCTGGCTGAGATTCCCTAAGAATTGTTGGAAGCCTGCCTTTTCTTTGACTTCAGGGGCGGGGTCAGCGCCCAACTCAGAGTCACAGCCTTCTTCCAGGCAGGAACCCTCCCACCCAATCAGATAGACTGAGGGAGGGGTTTGGGATGGATCCCCGCCTCCTCCAGTGAGAAGGGGCGTGGTCCCCCTAAGCTCATTCACGCTTCCGGCATTCGGTGCGGAAGGTTTACCCTGTCCTGATCTCTCAAACAGGGCTTGTTCAAGCCGGGCCAAGCGGGCTGTAGTTGACTCCCTTCGTCCAGCCTTATGATAGGCTCTGCCTGAGCCCTTGCCTTCCCCGTAGCGCTCACGGCGGCTCTGACGCTTAGTGCGGTCCTGCCTGCCTATTTTGCGCCGGGGCTTAGCGGGCTCAGGAACCTCAGCTCCCTCAAGCTGAGGCGAGTCGTCAACCCTGCTGGCTTTAGTGGCGAACACAGACGTTTTAGCAGGTTTTCGCTCTGAGGAAGCAGAGACTTCAGCTCCCCAAGCTTTATCTTTCTAGCTTTCCCTGAAGCTTTTGAAACTTTGTCAGCTCGGACAAAGACAGTTCCAGCTGTTTAGCTAGATTTAAAGCGAAACTCGATAGGACCTGAACTGCATTCACAGACCCTCCTGTGTTAAGCTGGTTCGCTACCTTAGTTACTAGATTTACTTGCAGCTTCTCAATATCATCAAAGTTCAACTTTTCGATACCGCTCCAGTAACCAGGATTGTCGTCGCTAGAAATAGTACTTATAAGCGACTCCACTTCAGACAATTTAGCAGCCATTGTCATTACGTCAGAGAAACTTTAAGAGTTCCTTTTTACCAAAATACAGTATGGAATCTAAACACCCGAGCTGATGGATTTCCAATCAACACACGTTACACTAAATGCTAGAAAACAGGGGGATTTCTTTACGCAGTTATCAGCACACCCGGTATTCGCGTATAGAAGCCGCGGTGCTGTGCTGAACTTGAACTCACAGCAACATCAGTTATTCTGTGCGATTGATTCTCATTTCATTCTAAACTCGCCCGCACAGGGACGCCATTAAATGTAGTGGTTTGATGGGTTTACTGAGACAATTATTAATTGTAACAGTAATCACGAGGTTGTTCGTTGTAGCTTTTAGAAAATCAATCGTCAGAACAACTAACAACGCACACACACGGGTTCAATACATGAGATACATTTATTAATATAAATTGTGCACCAAAGATATACTAGTCTGCCTGGATACTGTGAGGGTTATCAATATACAAGGTATATAATCTCGAAGAGATGCAAACACAAAGAGATACACAACAGAGAATATATGTCAATATATATCGTTCGGTTATCAAATCGCTAATCAGTGTTATTACCCACTGTTACTCTAAACTCGGAAGTAAATACATTACTCATGAATTAAATTGATAACAACTTGTGTTGAGGTACAATTGAATTCTCGAGACGCAATGTAGAACATGGGGTTTACTTATCCACTGTGTATGGATTTGGAATCTCCCGGCACGAACACCAAACCAGCTGACAGGTTCTGTTGCAGCCTCTGTTGGAGCAGTTGTCCAATGGGCGTTGTGTCGGCGTTCTCTGGCTACCGGCCAACCAGTCAAGGTGCAGCTCGGAGTAGGACGGGCGGAGAAATCTGACTGCGGCGCACAGGGCAGTCGTTGCTCCGAGGGGATCTACCAGCAGTCCGGCTGGCTAGTAGAAAGTCTCTATGCACAGAGTGTGACCGCGAGTCCTCACAAGTCACTCTTTTGCCTGGGAAAAAGCTGGTTTGTTCCCGGTCCAGCGCTGGTTCTGAATAAGCTATTCAGGTTGTCGACGAGGGTCCAACTGTGGGCTGCCGTTGATCAAGCAGAGCATTCACGTTGGTAGAATTCTGAGTACGTACGGGATCCTCGGCCTTGCGCTTAGAACAAAGTCCAAGTCCTTTTGCAGACAACAGCAGTTGTCACGTGATTGTCTCTGAGGATGCACGAAAATAGCCAAGGAGAACCCCGATACCAACGCTTAATTCTGTCTTATTAACAAGCATTGCCGCTACAATAGCAATTCAAATACAACAGCCACACTGCTTAAACCATATGTTTTACACACCAGACAGGCCCCCTAACCTCATACAACCTTGCTGTGGCTGTGACCCCTTTCTTTATTTTTTATGATTTTCTGAAGGTAACACTTCAGGTAATACATTGGGATAGGTGGGTCTTCTTCATGGCTCAATAGCAATTCAAATACAACAGCCACACTGCTGAAACCATATGTTTTACACACCAGACAGGCCCCCTAACCTTATACAACCTTGCTGTGGCTGTGGCCCCTTTATTTATTTTGTAATGATTTTTTCAATATGGCACCATTAGACAGCCGGTACATGGGGATAGGGGGGTGGTATTCACGAGTCAATAGCTCTTCAAGCACAACAGCCACAGTGCTGCAACCAGGTGTTTTACACACCAGACAGGCCCCCTAACCTTATACAATCTTGCTGTGGCTGTGTCCCTTTTCTTTATTTTTGTATGATGTTTTCAATATGGCACCATTAGACAGGCGGTACATGGTGATAGGGGGCTGCTATTCACGAGTCAATAGCTCTTCAAGCACAACAGCCACAGTGCTGCAACCAGGTGTTTTACACACCAGACAGGCCCCCTAACCTTATACAATCTTACTGTGGCTGTGTCCCTTTTCTTTATTTTTGTATGATGTTTTCAATATGGCACCATTAGACAGGCGGTACATGGTGATAGGGGGGTGCTATTCACGAGTCAATAGCTCTTCAAGCACAACAGCCACAGTGCTGCAACCAGGTGTTTTACACATCAGACAGGTCCCCTTACCTTATACAACCTGCTTTGAGTTGTGGAACATTTCTTTATTTTTTAATGATTTTTTTACTGTAATCAAGTGTTGTGCTCATTAATAATAATAATAATAATAATAATTGCTTACACTTATATAGCGCTTTTCTGGACACTCCACTCAAAGCGCTTTACAGGTAATGGGGACTCCCCTCCACCACCACCAATGTGCAGCATCCACCTGGATGATGCGACGGCAGCCATAGTGCGCCAGAACACTCACCACTATCAGTGAGGAGGAGAGAAGAGAAATGTAGCCAATTCAAAGAGGGGGATTATTAGGAGGCCATGATTGGTAAGGGCCAATGGGGAAATTTGGCCAGGCCTCCTGACTTTTCAAAGTCATGCTTTGTTGTGTGAAACTTTAATTATCTTTTTAGGATTTTTTGAACATGGCAACTTCCACCGAGATGGGTGGGGGGTGTTGGGGTGCTCTTCAATAGCTTTTTCATCTATACACACAAATGGATGTAACCAAGACACTCAGAACCTGTCACGCAGGGGCTGACTGCTGAGGATAGGGATCCAATGCGGTGCCCTTGGTAGGGTTGGCGCGAGGCGCAGGCGTAGTCGGAGTAAACAGGCAGGGGTCCGAGTCCGGGAAGGCGTATGTCGAAGAAAACTCAGTCTTCACTCAGGTTGGGAGATTGTCAACAGAGATCTTTAATACAATCAGCTGAAGGGGAGCATATCACAGAGAAAGGGTTTCCCCTAGCACTCAAGACATGCTCACTGGACTTCATACTTTATTCTGAAGTTATACTTTCCTTTTTTATACATTAAAAGTAGGCAATACTTTAACATATCAAAGGAACATACAGGGAAAGGGGCAGTGTCAGAAGTCAAACAAACAGGACAGGGGGGTGCCATTTGACATCCTACAATCTGTTTCAATTTTCTCTGGTTGAATGGGTGTGAGGAATCACAGGCTTTAGTTTGCACCTAAGACAGTGGTCTTAGGTGCGAACAGAAATCCTTTCCCACGCATAGTCACTGTCCTGACCTTTTGACTCAGTCTTCCACATGTAGCACAGGCGTAGGCACAGAATCGACAGGCGAAAGTGTAGTCGGGGGACTGGCAGGGGTCAGAGTCCGGGAAGGCGTAGAAGTTGCGTCGGTGTGGATTCAGAATGCAGAGGCGTAAACGAAGAGACAGGCTGGGGTCAGGATCCGAGAAAGCGTAAAACAGGCGAAGGTACAAAATCGAGTGGCTAAAGCGGTAGTCGGAAAAGCGGGGTCGAGGTCCAGGGGAGAAGTCGTAGTAAGGCAAAGGTGTAGTTAGTAGGTAAGCTCCGGGAGAGAATCTCAATCGTGAGCAATGACCGGGGGACAGATGAGGGTTTAAGCAGAGGACTGATTGACACGTGCACGTTTGGTATGGGGAGAGCTCGTAGGAATGCGGGAGCGCTTGCCTGCGTGAGGGAGATTCGTGACAGAACCAACAGAATCAACCTGAACTCACAGAAAAACAAGAATGCCCCCGAGACACCTGCACCCCCCCCCCGGACCACTCTGGTATCAACACCCCCAAACCCATCCATACCAGCTAACAAGACTCAGAATCGGTGCAACCCTCCAACCTGGACCAAGAGCAGGATGGGACAAGAACCTGCACCACACTACGCACCCCTCATCCAGACCAGCAGGACAGCCAGACCACAGACAGCACCATCATGTAACCCCCCTGTTCATTCCAACAGAAAAGCCAAACTGACCCCCACCAGCATGGCGACGCTGCAGCTCTGGTCACACCAGCAGGCCCAATGGGCTCAGAGCTGGGGGACATACAGATGCAGCCATTCAAAATGCGTGGGCGATACCGCATTATTTTCCGGTACGCTGTACGCAGTCTACCGCAAGTAACCATTAAATACCGCGGGTTACTGGTAAATACCGCTAGTTACCGTAAATTCTCCTATAATATGACAAGCAAAATAATAGTATCCGGAATTTCGGCAAGGTGGAGCTAATAAACTCAACCTCTCATGTTTGAGCTGTGGCCATCAAAGTCTTTAACGAAGATATTACTAAAAGTATTAATAATGAATGACCTTGGACAAGCTGTAAGTGTAAACTCAAAGTATTGCCCTGGTCAACATTTTTTTTTTTTCATTGACCGTCTTTGTAAAAGTAACACCACAGCATTTCGCAATCACGCATTTGTTTCCAATCATGCAAAGTACAGTAATTTTTGAGAATCGATTCACCATGCCTTTCACACGCTCATAAAAGAGATTGATTTAGGAACATAAACATATTACTGTATGAAAACTGTACTGTATACAGTATGTATATGTATATTTAATGTCTTAACTGTGCCCGTTTAAGTATTGAATATTCACATCTAATTTTACCACTGAAGGGAAATCTTAGTAGCTGAGCATAAAAAGAATAGGAGCATACTGCAACACGTGTGAAGGCCATAAACGATATTAATTTTGGAACATAAACATACAGTATATGGCTGGTCTCGGTACTTTAAAGAAAACATACACGAAACATGGTTTCATTATGACCAGAATCGGTCTTGAGATATTTTTAACTTGATTTACAGTATTTGAGAGGTATGTCTTAACACCGATACTACAGTGCTTAAGTACTGCTCACGTATATGTTTATAGGTTTATATTATGCATTTCATACAGTCAAATTACTTTTGAGCAACTAATAAGAAGCGCGAAACGGTATGCGTTTTAGTTTCGTTTTGTGCTGGGACCTGTGGATTGATTAGAGATATCAAGTACATACAAGTCATTTTTTAAATGTTGTAGTTCGTCTTGAAAAAATGTTACGAGTACATCATCTATCAACAATTACACAGGTTCTGTTTCCATATTGCGGATTTTGGTTACGTAATATTATTTTCTAGATTTCACGTTGTGAATATATGATTTGGGCAAACAGAGCCGCAAAAAAGTACATTATAGGTTGTTGTTGTTTTTTTTTCAGTTTTATCTAGAACAAGCGATGCTTAAACCTTTGTCTGATTCTTGTGAAACTATCCACACGACAGTTACAGTACCTAGGAGTTGACTTCAGTGATGTCACTGATGGGATGTTTCTAAAAATCCATCCTCTGTAAAACGTCTTCTCTAGTTGTCCTGCATATGTATTCGCTAATGAAGCTGTGTGTTCTGAGCCTGGATCTCTACATTTCTGTATGAACCAGCTTAGAGGGCTAAAGACAGCTTGTGTTTAAATTGAGTGTAAGACAATTTATGCTTCTAAAGTCATGGTCAGCATTTATTATTGTACTGTGCTGTAAACTTGTTCTGTGCCAAGTCACATTATTTTATAGCGTTTTTATAGCGTTATCGAATCCGGTGGCGCTGTGTGTTATTTTCCTGACTTCCATGTCACATGGTCTGTGATTGAAACCTGTGAAACCGGTTTAATTCGTCACAGCCAGCACTCCGGTTGTAAAGTAGAAGCAGGCGAGATTTCTAGCGAAAAACACCTCCCCCTTCTTCAGGTGTGAGGGTCTTCTGCTCAGAATGAAACGCTAAAATGTAATGTAGGATCTGAATGGGTTCAGTTATGATTTGGGCTTGATTAAGGTCGCTGCCTTTCATCTAAAACCCTACTTGAATCCTTCTAAACTAAAAATCAGTGTTAGTGAGTTCTAAATAAAGAGGTATCCAGGTAACAGTGAAACGGGCGGACAGTCTGGGGAGATCGCCCGTTTTCCATGTAAATAGTTCCGCACCCCTTGGTGTTTCTCTCTCTCTCTCTCGGGTCACCTGATCATTAGCTCAAAAGATTTGAGTGCTTTGTGTATATTCTAATGGTAGTGGGGGCAGGGTGTGTGGGAACAGGTTTGGTTGAAATTGCATTGGAGATCTATGTTCTTCACACCTGAAACATTTTCTCTGAAAGCATTTTCTTCGCAGTTTAACCGATCTTGTTACAGCATGTTACAGTTTACTATTATTAACCATATTAATTTTAAGTGCTTAATGTAAAATCTTGTAAAAATATATTTTCATTGTTCAAATATACATTAAGTCTGACTATCATATAATATGTTAAATACAAACTTAAAGAAAAAATAGGGTTAAATATAATTCAAAATATTTTGCTAACAATGTTAACTGTTTATGAATAATAAAATGTATTAACTAAGGAGTAGGATGGCACAGTTGTTAGTATGTTTTTTGTTTTGTTTCTTTTTCATAAATACAACAGTAGTACCTGATGTCTCAGTGGCTTTCAAAATTAAATTATGCATGCAAACCTGTGAACTAGAAAGATAACTAAGATATCCATTTATAATGGTGGCAAAGTGGTTAGCATTGCTATCTTGCAGCACTGGGGTCCTAGGTTCAATTCCTGCCATCCTGTGTGTGTGGGGTTTACATGTTCTCTCTCGGTTACATGGTTTTTCTCCATATGTGTGATATGACTCCCTCTCGCACTCCAAAATATACTGGTAAGTTAATTGGTTTATGGGAAAACTGGCCCTGGTGTGTGTGTGTTTGTGTTTGTCTGTCCTGTGATGGACTGGCGCTATGTCCAGGGTGTATTCTGCCTTGTGTCCGTTGCTTACTGGGATAGGCTCCAAATCCTCTGTACCTGATAAAGAGATTAGAAATGGAAGTAAAGGCACTGTGTGGATGGAACCATACACAGTGTTAGAAACCCACTATGAAATGGCAGCATCTCACTGAGAATAAAACATTTTATAGTGCTGGCTTAAGGAAACAGCCTTTCCACCTCTCTTGCACATCAGTATCCATACCTAGTTATTTAAACAAATTGCCTCTAATTATAAACATCTTAATATGCTGGCTCTGTGGATCCGCATCAGCTATGTTTGCCCATTCCTTCAATTCATGTGCATCCAACACACAGTTCAAAGCCAGCAACTACACATAATCTAAAATACAATCCTTATTTCAGTATCTATGTAAACATATAGTCTGTTAACTTCATCATCTTCATCAAAAGGTTATGCCTAACCCCATTAGGAAGTGTTCTTGTTATAAGTGTATTCCTCAGCTTTCCCCAGATTATCTTCTTCTTACCAACATCTCGAGTCTTTTATCCCTCAATAACTCAGCCAACACTTAAATTTCCAAAAGCTGCTTGTGTTAATTTCTTTAAATCACAAATATCATGTGTAAATACTGGCCATGTAATACTCTGCATTGTGGAATAATAGTTTATTTTAAAGGGAACTAGAGAAACTAAGAACTAGAGAAATCAAGAAAGGCTTTTTTTTTTAGAATTAATAAATGCACATCCTGTTCACTGGGGAAATTGAATCCACACTGAGCAATCTTCAATATGTTCAGAATATGACAGCAAGAATCCTATCAGGGATGCATTACACCTGTTTTCAAGTCCTTGCACTGGTTACCTATCAGATTTCGAGTCAACTTCAAAATCCTTATCCTCCTTATATACTGTCCTACAACTGTTATTATTGATCACCGAATTATTGTACTTGACATGACTTCATTCAGCCTTTCCTTGTAACGGACACGGACTGGAATCCGTGTCGGATCTTGTAGAGGACCCTATGGGATGCGGTAAGAGCTGGAGAAAACAGGAGGCGTGGTAAAAAGGAACACACAGGGGTTTAATAGTGCACAAAATAATAGTGACAGTCCGTGAGACGGTGTACGGGGAAGACAAAGCGGCTTCCAAATCCAAACGGGTCCAAGGGCAGGTCAAAGCACGGTCCGAAAGTCCATAAACTGGAAATCCATCCTGGAACGCGACAAAGTTAAAATCCCCGGGAGGGGGGAGCACACAGACAAACGAAACATGGAGGTCCAAGGGTGACGGGGCGAGATCCTCCAGACCCCGGGCTCAGGAAACGGGAGGTGTCGGGGATGAGGCCTATGCCCTCAGGAGATGGACGTAGGGTTTCCTGGTGCTAGGCGGGCCTCGCGACAACTTAACCTAATGATGAGCCCCGAAGGACTGGAGGAGCTGGTCTTTAAATAAGAATACTAAAAGGGTACACCTGAAGAGCTAAATGACACGAACAATAATGAGAGCAGTGGAGCGCCCTCTAGGGAGGGATGTCGGGTGTGACAGTATCCCCCCCCCCTTCAAGGGCGGCTCCTGACGCCCTACACAATTAAAAATAAGGGCAATACTATCAACAAGAATATCACAAGCACAGACTATATACAACCAGAGAAGGAAATTCAGAATCACTATATACACAAGAGATAAAACCGGAGAATACTATATACAAAACGGTAGGGCTGTCCACTCTCAAAATAGTTCCAGCGGGGAAAGAAAAAACGGAGAAACAAAACGGTCCAGGAAAAAAAAATCCAAGAATTCCTTTAAAAAAAAATCCACAAAAAATACCTTGTCCAGCGAAACAGGAATGGATCTTGACAGAAAAACAGGAAGGGCATCTTGAAAAGAAAAAGGTCCAGATGAGGTTCCGGGTGTTCCAGATTACCGCTCGCGGGGTCTAGCGTAGGCTCATCATTCTGTAACGGACACGGACTGGAATCCGTGTCGGATCTTGTAGAAGACCCTATGCGATGCGGTAAGAGCTGGAGAAAACAGGAGGCGTGGTAAAAAGGAACACACAGGGGTTTAATAGTGCACAAAATAATAGTGACAGTCCGTGAGACAGTGTACGGGGAAGACAAAGCGGCATCCAAATCCAAACGGGTCCAAGGGCAGGTCAAAGCACGGTCCGAAAGTCCATAAACTGGAAATCCATCCTGGAACGCGACAAAGTTAAAATCCCCGGAGGGAGGAGCACACAGACAAACGAAACATGGAGGTCCAAGGGTGACGGGGCGAGATCCTCCAGACCCCGGGCTCAGGAAACGGGAGGTGTCGGGGATGAGGCCTATGCCCTCAGGAGACGGACATAGGGTTTCCTGGTGCTAGGCGGGCCTCGCGACAACTTAACCTAATGATGAGCCCCGAGGACTGGAGGAGCTGGTCTTTAAATAAGAACACTAAAAGGGTACACCTGAAGAGCTAAATGACACGAACAATAATGAGAGCAGTGGAGCGCCCTCTAAGGAGGGATGTCGGGCGTGACATTCCTGAACGTCTATGACAGGCAGAGAGAGTGCTGTTTCTGGTGCGATCTTTTTCAGCTGACATTTCACTGTTTTAAACGAACAAGAAATTAGATTGCTCATAAATCACTTATTCTATATAAACACAGTGTAATTGCCCGCCCAAAATCCTCTTTTTCTTGTTCGTTTTAGAGACCTTGATCGAAACTGATTTTAGATGTCAGAAAGGATTTATTTTCTCTGTATTTCCTACATTGCTTTGTCGAGATTTTAACTTTATATCTAACTTTATATCTAGGCTCAGATTTCAACTATAAATCGTACAGTAATTAATAGCAGTAAATACTGATGTTTATACATAAAAAAGTCATGCCTTGGAGTATAGACCCCCAAAGGAATGCCATAGACTCAAACTGCAAATATAAACACATACAGAAAGAAAGTATTTATATTGTAATTGCAAATCCTGGTACTGTATGAGTGATTGGTATGACTTTCCTCATTACAAATCTCTTATTAGAATTTAAATTTCTCTGTAACTCCAGGTCAGAACAGAGAAAATGTAACTGCCTTAAGGAGTTTACGATTATGAAAAATAGAAGGATAAGCATGATACGTATGTCTTCTGTCATTTTCTAAGTCATGTTACTGAGCACCAAATCTTATTGAGAATATGAATCCATTTAAGGTTTATACCATTAAAGTAAAGGTTTATTCCATGCTGAAAATGTTTGTACCAGACTTTTTTGAGGCCTGCTTAATTGTGTCTGAAGTCTGATGTTGTAAATTTTATTGTTGAACAGATCCATGAAAATGTCACTACTAAAGTTAACTGGTACTGTTGGTATTGTAAGTGGCAAGTAGAGCTCATATTTTAGATTTTGTGTAGTTGCTAGCGTTGAACTGTGTGTTGGATGCACATGAATTGAAGGAATGGGCAAACATAGCTGATGCGGATCCACAGAGCCAGCATATTAAGATGTTTATAATTAGAGGCAATTTGTTTAAATAACTAGGTATGGATACTGATGTGCAAGAGAGGTGGAAAGGCTGTTTCCTTATGCCAGCACTATAAAATGTTTTATTGTCAGTGAGATGCTGCCATTTCATAGTGGCTTTCTGGGTTTCTTCAGTGCCTTTACTTCCATCCATTTCTAATCTCTTTATCCAGTACAGAGGATTTGGAGCCTATCCCAGTAAGTGACGGACACAAGGCAGAATACACCCTGGACATAGCGCCAGTCCATCACAGGACAGACAGACACAAACACACACACACCAGGGCCAGTTTAAATCTAACCTCAGAACATTTCTTTTCAGAAGACTTAGTGTCTGTATCTGCTTCATTTTCTAATTTTGGTAGCACCTCTAACTGCTTGTCTTTCTTATATGCATTTACTTTGTAATCTGTGGTCCTTTTATCTGTTTTTACATCTACTGTATTGCTTTGAGATGCCACCTTTAATGGTGATATATCAAATAAAGTTTTTTATTATTGTTATAGGGAAACATGATCAGATTTTCCCTGGTTCAGAAAAAAAGATCTAAAGTATACTAGTTTGTCACTCTTCTCATTCCCTTTGCTAAATGACTTTTCATACTAATCTGATCAATCTAACTGCCAGTTTTCTGTGCTTTCTCTATCCTGCTAGATTTGCAATTATTCTGAAAATTTTCATCTTGAAATAACTCATTTCTAAATACCTTTTTCACTGTTAACATCTTGCAGCAACTCTGCGACAAAATATACACTCTGACAGTTCATCCTGCTACCAACATTAAATAAAACAAATCTTAAGATTTCTATATTTATGTCTTTATTTAGTGGTTTCATTAGTGACAAAGGCTAATCTTTCTTGGAAAAATGTATTTTATGTGTTGCGGAAAAAACTGACTTGCTTTAACAAAATATGTTTACAAATCCTTTCACCTGGCATTTTCGTAGTTAGAAATTATGGAATGCTCTGTTAAAAGCAAGGGAGTTTTTATGTCCGTTGCAGTTCTTTTGCAACATGAATATAATTATATCGTTATTAATTTCTTGAGATACGCGATTCCATATTATATTCCCTTTTAATCAAATTCTAAAAGTATGCTTGTTGACTTGGTATCGCGTTAGTTAAAGACTTTGATGCTTAAAATGTTTAGGGAGAAATGGAATACTGGTGTGTATGTTTTCTTTAAAGTACCGAGACCAGCCATATACTGTATATTTAAGTTCCAAAATTAATATCGTTTATGGACTTCACACGTGTTGCAGTATGCACCTATTCTTTTTATGCTCAGGCACTAAGTAAAAGGAGATGCTTCATATTGCTTGACTAATTTTAAAAACTAAGTTAAAAATGCAGACGCTCCCTCGGTGCGCTGCTCTGGTGCGCTGGCTCTTACACAGTGCCTGTCTGCCGTAAGCGTTACAATATACATACCCAACACTGCTTGTACCCATCTGTCATGCAAATAAAACATCTTGACTTGAATTGAATTGAGGGGAGAGGGGGGGAATACTAAAGCCAATACTGGCGACGTGCTAATGCGTTGGTTTAACAGTCCGGGTGTGGCAGGCTTCCAATGTCAACTCGACTCGATTGGAAGACAATGGACGTATTTTAGCCCTAAATGAATTAATAGCAAACATGGTTTACATAAAATACATTTTTCCAAGAAAGTTTATAATAATACGATCTATAGTTGAAATCTGAGCCTACTTTAAAAATAAAGGAAAAGCATTTTCAGAGAGCAATCACGCTGTGTTTATGTAGAAAAAGCGATTAGGTTTATGAGCAATCTAATTACCTATTCGCCTAAAACGCTATATAAAATAAAGTTTATTTAGAGATGAATGATCAGTGTCGCAGTTTAAATAATGGGAGTCAGGAAACTAACACACAGCGCCACCGGATTTAATAACGCAATAAAAACTCTATAAAATAATGTGACTAGGCACAGAAAAAGTTTACAGCACAGTACAATAATAAATGCTGACCATGACTTTAGAAGCATAAATTACCTTACACTCAATTTAAACACAAGCTGTCTTTCTGTATGAACCTCTAAGCTGGTTCATACAGAAAATGTAGAAATGCATTAGCCTGATTATGATTAAAAAACACATATAATTAAACACGCGTTTGCGATTTAAATCAGAACACGATTTAAATCAATATAAATATTTATATTGTAACGCATACTGTCCAGCCTCCATTTCTCTATAAAAATTTACTCTGTTGCACACACACACACAATAGAAGCAGGAACCGCTGTCAGAAGGGAAGAAGGTGACTATTCATTGTTATCAAAAATGACTTAGAATCGATCATGTTGCGATATTTTGAAATATAAAAGTCAATTGATTGTCCATAATATCGCTATTCTATTTTTTCGAAGAAATGTTTGTTAAAAGAAAAGTCCAGCACAGGCTGGATTTGAACACACAACCCGTGCATTGGTAGTCACGCACCTAGACCAGTAGGCTACAGGGGAACTCGCATGAACAGGCAGGCGAAACAGCCCTACACAGCCCTGTCGCAGCACACGACTATAATCATACCGTTATTAAATTCTTTAGATACGCGATTTCATATTATATTCCCTTTTAATCAAATTCTAAAAGTATGCTTGTTGACTCTGGTATCACGTTAGTTAAAGACTTCGAAGCTTAAAATGTTTAGGGAGAAATGGAATACTGGTGTGTATTTTTTTCTTTAAAGTACCAAGACCAGCTATATACTGTATGTTTATGTTCCAAAATTAATATCGTTTATGACCTTCAGATGCGTTATGCTCCTCTTCTTTTTATGCTCAGCTACTAAAATTTCCCTTTAGTGGTAAAATTCCATATAAATATTCAAAACTAAGCGGATTGAAATGTGCACAGTCCAAAGACATTAAATGATTAAATCTTTTCACTACCAACCAATGCACCACGAGTGCCCCTGTCGGTCATTTTGGCCAGCCAATCACTTACCGAGGTGCCCTGCGGGTTGGTTACTGTACCGTGGGTTTTTACCGCTCATTTTGAATGGCTGCATCTGTACCAGATTCACACTCACCTTTTTTCTATACATACATTGTCATTGATCTCTGCAGTACTAAACACATCATACTGAATTAAAGGTCCGGAAATATATGTTTCTTGTCTTCTTACACAGCTCGACAATAACAAAGCAGATTTACACTCACCTGTTTTTATACAAACGGGATGTTTACAGTGTTAATTACAGTCCAGATTCAGAGCGGAGTTTTACAAACCGATATTTTACACAGAAGATTGACACTGCTTTGCGTTGTGAATCTCTTTCTCTATTGGTTTTATTGAATGTGGCACTATTAGACAGGCAATGCACTGGGATAAGGGGATGCTGTTCATGAGCCAATAGCATTTAAACACCCACACTGCTGCAACTAAGTGTGTCGGGTAGCGCACACACAAATCTTCATTTACAGAGCTCCTGTAGCCTTTTTTCAGTGTTGGCCAGTACTCAGGGAAGAGACATTTACAACCCATTCGACAAGGGTTAAACACACACAAGGGAAATAAAATGTATGACATTACATGGACAGATCTGAATGAAATTTCAGGCTATCGAAAAAAGTAAATAATTAATAGCCCATAGCCCAGGACAGAAGACAAGACTGACAAGTAGCCCAAGTTTCTGTCCGTGAAGAAAAAAACTTGCCGCTGCCACCAAACAGATGTAAAATCTTGGGTTCAGTTTAGTGTTTTGGGCTTTCATATGAAGGTAAACAGAGCTTTCACTGGGCTATTATATCAATTTATTGGGAACTAAACATCTTACAAACTACAACTCCCATAAACACCCTTAGCCACTGTAGGAAAACCTAGCCGTGGGATGCCAAATATGTAATGTTAGTGGCTCTCTGAAGGCACCAGTTCTGTAGGGTTTGGGCATTTACTGAGACAATTATTAATTGTAGCAGTAAATCACAAAGTTGATTCTTTTGATGGCTTTAGAATCCAACCATGCGACATAACTCAAACAACGCGCACACACAGGTACTAATACACGAGGATACATTTATTAATACATAGAATATGCATATAAACCTAACAGATCTTATCGAGAGAGTTATCAGAATACAAAAGGTATATATTCAATCAGTTACAAAGAGTTACATATATCAAGAGGACATACGTTCAGTATATCATTCATTAAGACCGTTTCATAAATTAACTTGGTTACAACTTCTACATTAGATACTCAAACAAGTACATAACTCTTAGGAATTAAATTGATATCAACTGGTTTGGATAACAATTGAATTCTCGAGCTGTAATGCATTGAAGTTGAATACTCATCCAATCTCTGGGGATTCAGATCTCCTGCGGGCACAAAGAAACAATTGCAGGCTTGTTGCTGTCCAATCCGCGCTCTCTGGCTCCGTGCCAGGCTGTGCTGTGCGGCTTGCGACGGTGCGCTGCTGATGCTCACTGTTGGCTTTAACTAGCAAATTTTGTGCACAGGAGAAAAGATGACTGTGGGTCCCAGCAAGTCAGGAAGAGGACCGGTTCGTTCCTGATGAAGAGCTAGTTCTGAATAGTGATTCAGCTGTCCACAGTTCCGACCTGTTCACGAGGCCTGCTGCTGATTACTCTCTGGCAACCTCCACTCTAGACTCTTAGAACAAAGGAAAGTTCTGGCACTCAGACACACTGGCCGTTCCGTGGTTGTCCGGGCTGAGTCTCAGGATGGTCAGGAGGCGCGCTGTGAGAATGTCCTGCCCTTGGGAGCCTTCTGCTCCTGGGCCGTCCTGCCCTGGAATTCTCCTTTGAATTCCCTTTAGAACAGTCCACAGAATCCTCTCCAGAATCTTACTGAATCTCTCTGAAACTCCCCTTCTGAATCTTGTTGAATCTGAATCTCCCAGGCTCTCTGTGTTGCCTGTTTTTACCTGGAGGAACTTCAGCTCATTGATTGGCTGAAAGTTCCATGGGCATCAGAGTCCCACATGGGTTACTCAGCCCTACCAGTCCCTGATTGGTTGATCAAGGTGAGATATGAGTCACTTAGTCCTGACACTTAGTAATGCAGTCCAGATGTCCAACTGGCACTCCCTAGACAGATAGGCGCCAATGGATGACCATTGATCATGATAGCCAGGCTTAGCTAAGTGCATCCCCCTTTGGGAGCTGTCCCTTATCAGAGGAAACCTTAAATCACCCTGCACTAATGGTCTCTCTGTGGCTCCAAATGGGGCCTCATTTGGGAAGCTCAGAACACTTAATTCTTTCTTATTAATAAGCCTCGCCGCTACACCACTTTCTGATGGCATCACAGTGCCTATTCTGCCTGGCTGATGACGTCAGCTGGACTCCCAGTTCAGGCAGCTTTACAGTCACCGGCACGTGCAGGAGAGACTCACACAGGATTTCATTTTTAATTCATTTCAGTTTATTTTCTCAAAATTCGAAAAAAAAAAACAACACGAGAGGGTTTCCAGAGATATTTACAAGTCAGGAGTACAGCAGGCTGGTAGCGAGGAATATCTCCCTCTCTCGTATATGTTATTTTCCTGTTTTAATCTTTTACTGTAATATAACATGTTTAAACATGACACAACATCGACATCATCTAAAATTACTATTAGATTTTTGACATCATCTCACTACCCGCCGTTAAACCCATCTCCCAGTATGAGCAGTGGGACAGAGAGCTGGGAGAGAGTCAGCCTGTGTTCATGAGTCAGTGACTGGTTTAATCTCCACACTGACAGCAGGCAGCAGCTCAAGGTCTTTGTTACGATCCACAGTCCTGAAGACAGGATAGATCTTCTCTCCCTGAGTGAAGACCATGTCAGTGAAAGTATAGAGATGAGCTCTGGACTCCACTGTGTAAAAGGAGACATTCCTCTCCTCAATATCCACACACACCCCCAGCTTTCTGGGCTGCAGACTGTGGGGAAGATGAGTCACAGGTTCAGTGAGAGCAGATAAAACAGAGAGGTAAGAGCTCAGACACCAGTAACCCTGCTGGGGAGAGAAGCTGAACCCCCCTTGCCTCTCTGCAGACTCTCTGGTCACTCCTATTGTCCACCAGTCGTTCACCTCCACCTCCCAGTAGTGTCTCCCTGAGGTGAAGGCCTCCCTGCTCACGACACAGGACCAGTGATCAAATCTGTGAGGATTGTCAGAGAGACTCTTCCCCTGTCCCTGTCTCACTCTCTTCCCATCCTCAGACAGGCTGAGAACACAGTGAGCTGTATCAGGGTCCAGAGTCACAGCAGCTGGGGAATAAAACAGCAAACATCACAACAGGCTCCTGCCGATTACATTCCAACTTAACTCCATTATACTGTGAAATGTCTTTATTTAGGAGTGCTGGGTCTTCAAAGGAGAAGTCTAAGATACCTCAATCGTATATATATATGGTACTACAAAATATCGATGGCAACTAAAGAGAAAAGTGTAGCAGCTGGAGGGGACGTGGAAAGAGTACTGGAGATGCGCCTGTCTGTTAAAACGGTTTATTTCAAATCCCAGTTTAGCAGCTCGTTCATCTTCTCTAAGACCATTTTCCTGATGACGCAGAATAAAACAGTGCTGAATTCAAAGACGACTGTATAATGCCCGTTTTTACACAAAAACAATATAATTACAAAACCAAAATCTTGCTTAAATATAAGAAAACCTTCACACTTACTTTGAAAATGTGAAGAAATGTCCAAAGTATTCAATTTAAACCAGAAATAACACATCCAGAAACCCAGAGAGAAACAGAGGCGCAGCATTCAAGATGGCATTCAGGTGGGAGGTAAAGTTTAGAGGCTGAGGAGTTGTTTTGAGTTTTTCATGACCTGAATGTTATTTTTTTGCTTTTTTTGACTACAGAAAAATAAGGACATTGTTGCAACAGTGAAGAGTATCTGTAAAAGGACCCTGCCGGACCAGGAGGGCATGATATCGGCCATCAACACTGTTCACAGGCTCGGGAGAGCTAACATGTCTGGGCAAGTGCGCCCTAGAATGATTATAATACAGTTCACCAAGAGGACGGTGAGGGATATGCTGTGGCCAGCGGCGAGGGGGAATGAGTATTTGAATGAGAACAAACTGAGATTTGCAGAGGACCTGTCCGCCCCAGACAGGAGCACCAGGAACCAGCTGTGGCCCAAGGTTGAAGCTGCCAGAAGAGAGGGGAGGAGAGCCTACTTTGTGGGAGCGAGGGCCTCTGTGGACAGGAAGGAGATTCGCTCCCAGTGACTGCTCAGGTAATGATTATGTTTGGTTTAATTTGTTATAGCAGTATATACTAATGTTTATTTAGTGTTAGTTTGGAATGTTGTAGTTATGTATTAAGGACTGTTATAGTTCTGGTTCTTGAAAAACTCAATAATTTAGACAATTTAAGAGTAAGTTATCTGCTTTTGTGTATGTATTTTTCATGAATGCCAGAGGTACTCGAAGTGTTTAAAAAGAAAAGTGTTTTTATTTGTTTTCTAAAAAAGTGAGTGCTGATTTTTATTTTATACAGGAAACGCATGCATGTTGAAACACTATTTAAATTCTATATATAATTGAGAAATAATAAAGCAAGGGAAACATGATATATGTAAAAAATACAATTTGATCACATAATTTACTTCATTACCTCTGGTGGTTAAATGTTTTTTTCTGTTGTGTTTTTTTTCTCTTGTACCTGTTTCTGATCCTCTGGTTGTAGTTGTATTTGTAAATTCTATTCGTTTAATAAAAAAAAAACTTTTGTGACTGTGGCGCTCATACTGACTTCAGACTGTTCGCGCTTAGCTGTCTGCCTCTCTGATAGGAGACACCAGCTGTCAATCAGTGAGCTCTGACCACTGAGAGACGGGGGACGGGGCTTATACATGTTCATTGTGAATGGGGGTTTTGATCAATTCAATTCAAGAGGCTTTATTCGCATGACCAATGAACACTGACTTAATACTCTCCTGATATTTAATACTTAAATACAAACTCTTAATAATTAATAAAAACTCTCCTTCTATTGTCTGCTGGTCAGTCCAGTGAAGATCAAAGAGATTCTTCTCAGTTCTTATGTTTTTACTCCTGGAGAATAGAAAGGCTGTAAAAAAGAGCCTATCCAGTATAAATAATAGACATATATTGGGCACGGCCTGGAACAATAGGTATCTACATGTGCTATAATTTGAATAATCATTTTTGAAGAAATGACATGTGTTTTTTCGGGGTGGCGGATATTTCTTCCTAGAGTGTGTACTGAGTAAGATATATATAAATCTGATGTTTCAGACTTGATGTCAAGATGGTTCCTTGAATTCAGACCCTGAACCAGGCCTGGACTTGCTATACTGTCCAAGATATTGCAAGATGTTCAGGCCACAAACACTCCAGGTGGAAATGATCTTTGAGGAGCTGGGGGTTAAAGAGGTTCAACATCCTGACTGTATCATGATTTTAAACACAAAAAGCAACAACATGAGCTGTTTAGCAATAACGTTTATCTGCCTGATAATGTTTATTATTCCCTCAGCCTGAACGTACTCTATATAGAAGCCCATCCTGCCTGTACTGTGTTTGTATGAACATCCTGATAACACAGTCAGAGGAAATAGGGAAACAGACGAAGAAAAGGTGATTTTATAAATATAAACTCTCATTTGTTTCTTCTTGATGACCCATCAGCCTGGTTGACATGTGAAGAGAAGCAGCCATTTCTCAGACAAGAGAGAGGCCTACAGGCCCCAGAGGAGCCCCTGTACCAGAGTCCCACTGCTGCCTCTCACAAGAGGCTGTGTGTCTGTGAAACTTCAGGGGAAGAATACTGTCATTATACCATCCTTTTTTCCACAACCTTTAACAGTGTTTCTCCTTAGGATTTGAACAGCTTGTTATTATGAGACTGGCTCTGCTCCTGAATTCTCCTGATATTCCACAGTTTTTCCAGTCACTGGTTCTGCCACATTCAGTCTGTAGACCCTCATTCAGGAGTTAGCAGAGACCAGAGCACGTGGCCTTCGGGGAAAATGAGTTTTCTATACTGTCAGTCCTGGAGAGACTCATACTGGCCATTAGATTGAAACACAGGACGGAGATAGAAATTCCCACCATGAAACTTAGATTGATCTTCACAGCCCACATGTAGGATGTTACAGAAACATGAGATTGAAATACATCTCCTTCTGTTTACAGATCATATCACACTAAAGAGACCTTCTGGACTCAAGACCTCAATAACCTCAGACACTAGGGCTTAAAACAACACCTCTGTCTTCAAGAAGAGACAGACCTACCTGCAGCACTGCACAACCACTGCCATTCTGAAACACAGATATACAGACACTGTTAATCACAGTCTCACACTGGAACACAGAGACACAGATACTGTTAATTACAGTCACACACTGGGACACAGAGATACAGACACTGTTAATCACAGTCACACACTGGGACACAGAGATACAGACACTGTTAATCACAGACACACACTGGGACACAAAGATACAGACACTGTAATCACAGTCGCTCACTGGTAATAACACGTCAGTAAAGTCAGTACTGTCTGTCAGCAGAGTTTCACACAGTGTACATACGTGATTTAGGGATAGGAGCTCGCTTCACAGGATCTGCAGAGAGAGAGAGAGAGAGTAGATCTTTATTGTACTAAAGACTGTTATTGCTTCATACCTGTTATTATACCAGAGTTTATACTACAGTCTGCAGTCAGTTTATTTCAGGATCCCCGGTCTCCACTCCAGTGTGGATCAGAGTCAGTGAGGGTGAGCAGCAGTGGCTGTAAGACTGGAGTCTCACTCAATAAGACTGAGCAGCACAAGGCAATAAGACACACAGACACATCACAGGACACCCTGGAGTCCGGTGCTTGAGGCATTGAGAAAGATAAGAAACACAGTCTGTCCACAGCAGTGAGCAGTGATTTCATAAAGAACCAGCAGTGATACTGAGAACTGATCAATGCTCAGTCAAATGCTTCTCATTGTTGTGTGATCTCTCACAGCATGAGTGACCTTTACCAACAGTGACCAGTAACATTGTCTGAGTGACCTGTTCCCACAGTAACCAGTATCACTGACTGAGTGACCTGTACCCACAGTGACCAGTATCACTGACTGAGATACAGAGATGTCCTGCTCACTGGACACACTGCCTGATCTCTGGACATCAGCTAGACAGTGAGAGGTGTCAATAATCCTGTCCAAGCTACTAGCCAGCAGACTGAGGACCATCCTGCCCCACATCATCAATAGCGACCAGACGTGTGGGGTGGAACAGCGATCCGTCAGCTGGAACCTCCAGCTCACGAAGCATAACGGAGGCATGTAGGATGAAGCTATTTAACTAGGTAGCCTGGTGGGGATTCTCCACGGAAAAGTGCACTGGACAGGACAGAGAGCTCTGTACAGGGACTGAAGAAAGCTCAGAAAACCTGTTCTTTAGTGCTCCTGTTGAGAAATGGACAATCGCAGTTTCAGAGCCAGGACTGCAGCCAGTGGTAACACCCAGGAGGCTTGGAGGGGCTCTTATTGTGTGAACCAGCCTCACTGACCACTTGCGAAATGGAAAGTTTGATAATGAACAATCACTCTCTTAGAGACGATTTAAATTCTGTTGAAGTGTTGTTGTTATAATTGTATTTTTTGTAAGAAGTGTGCTGTACACATTGTTGTAATAAAGTGCATTTTCTTAAAAAATGACCCCCACTGGATTTTCTGTCTCTGTCCATCTGTGTGTTTCTTACACAGTGTGACTCTGATCCACACAGAGTGACTGTCTGCAAGCTTGACTTTCTGAATTCAGACGTGTATCAGCAAGTATCAGAGTGTGAACCAGTGTGTGTGTCAGAGTGTGTATCAGTTTTTGTATCACTGTTTCTGCTTTGTGTTTGAGCTCCAGGTATATTTCAAGGGGGAGCTGTTGTGAAAACAGACTCACAGTGTAAAAGCTCTGCTCTGGACCCGGGTTCTGGAGTCAGCAGACTATAGACTTCAGTAACTGGGAAGACACACAGAGAAATGTTTCATCAGGGCTGCAGTAACAGATTAACAGGAATAACAGAGCTATTCTGCTTCACTTGGGCTGTAGATCCTATTGTAACAGGACCGATCTACTGGACTGAGACTGTGGCCCCTATTCTCACGATTATAGTCCCCTTTCCTTAAGGGTGCTCCAGCCCTTTCACTTTAGACTTAATTGTGTGCACCTGATCCCTTTTCCCAGCCCACCTTAAAAGCCAGGCGCTGATGCTCATCCTGGCTCTGCATCTGGTTTCCGCACCGTGCGAGTCCGGGACCTGGAAGGGCCTGGTCCTGTTAAGGTTTTAATCTTTGTTCCTGTTCCCTGTCCGCCGGTTCCGACCCGGTTTCTGGTTTTAATTCTTTGTTTGGATGGATCACCTGCCAATGGTCCTATTCTTGTGTTTTGGATTGCCTCTATGGATTGTTTTTTGGATTGTTTGCCTCGGCCACACCTTCCCCGTGCACCAGCGCACTTTGGACACGCCCCCCTGTTTTCAGCCCCGTATCCCTACATGACGTTTTCCTAGTGTTTCCTACTTCTTCGGATTGTGTCGTCTGCATAGGGTCCGGAAAGAACTGTTCGTTACACCTATGGTTCTACTATACAGGGACTGTCGCTCCTATTAAAACATTCCTGTTAAACTACATACAGCACAATATAACAATACAGTTACTGATTATTACAGTTCCTTGAATTCAGACCCTGAACCAGGCCTGGACTTGCTATACTGTCCAAGATATTGCAAGATGTTCAGGCCACAAACACTCCAGGTGGAAATGACCTTTGAGGAGCTGGGGGTTAAAGAGGTTCAACATCCTGACTGTATCATGATTTTAAACACAAAAAGCAACAACATGAGCTGTTTAGCAATAACGTTTATCTGCCTGATAATGTTTATTATTCCCTCAGCCTGAACGTACTCTATATAGAAGCCCATCCTGCCTGTACTGTGTTTGTATGAACATCCTGATAACACAGTCAGAGGAAATAGGGAAACAGACGAAGAAAAGGTGATTTTATAAATATAAACTCTCATTTGTTTCTTCTTGCTGACCCATCAGCCTGGTTGACATGTGAAGAGAAGCAGCCATTTCTCAGACAAGAGAGAGGCCTACAGGCCCCAGAGGAGCCCCTGTACCAGAGTCCCACTGCTGCCTCTCACAAGAGGCTGTGTGTCTGTGAAACTTCAGGGGAAGAATACTGTCATTATACCATCCTTTTTTCCACAACCTTTAACAGTGTTTCTCCTTAGGATTTGAACAGCTTGTTATTATGAGACTGGCTCTGCTCCTGAATTCTCCTGATATTCCACAGTTTTTCCAGTCACTGGTTCTGCCACATTCAGTCTGTAGACCCTCATTCAGGAGTTAGCAGAGACCAGAGCACGTGGCCTTCGGGGAAAATGAGTTTTCTATACTGTCAGTCCTGGAGAGACTCATACTGGCCATTAGATTGAAACACAGGACGGAGATAGAAATTCCCACCATGAAACTTAGATTGATCTTCACAGCCCACATGTAGGATGTTACAGAAACATGAGATTGAAATACATCTCCTTCTGTTTACAGATCATATCACACTAAAGAGACCTTCTGGACTCAAGACCTCAATAACCTCAGACACTAGGGCTTAAAACAACACCTCTGTCTTCAAGAAGAGACAGACCTACCTGCAGCACTGCACAACCACTGCCATTCTGAAACACAGATATACAGACACTGTTAATCACAGTCTCACACTGGAACACAGAGACACAGATACTGTTAATCACAGTCAAACACTGGGACACAGAGATACAGACACTGTTAATCACAGTCACACACTGGGACACAGAGATACAGACACTGTTAATCACAGACACACACTGGGACACAAAGATACAGACACTGTAATCACAGTCGCTCACTGGTAATAACACGTCAGTAAAGTCAGTACTGTCTGTCAGCAGAGTTTCACACAGTGTACATACGTGATTTAGGGATAGGAGCTCGCTTCACAGGATCTGCAGAGAGAGAGAGAGAGAGAGTAGATCTTTATTGTACTAAAGACTGTTATTGCTTCATACCTGTTATTATACCAGAGTTTATACTACAGTCTGCAGTCAGTTCATTTCAGGATCCCCGGTCTCCACTGCAGTGTGGATCAGAGTCAGTGAGGGTGAGCAGCAGTGGCTGTAAGACTGGAGTCTCACTCAATAAGACTGAGCAGCACAAGGCAATAAGACACACAGACACATCACAGGACACCCTGGAGTCCGGTGCTTGAGCCATTGAGAAAGATAAGAAACACAGTCTGTCCACAGCAGTGAGCAGTGATTTCATAAAGAACCAGCAGTGATACTGAGAACTGATCAATGCTCAGTCAAATGCTTCTCATTGTTGTGTGATCTCTCACAGCATGAGTGACCTTTACCAACAGTGACCAGTAACATTGTCTGAGTGACCTGTTCCCACAGTAACCAGTATCACTGACTGAGTGACCTGTACCCACAGTGACCAGTATCACTGACTGAGATACAGAGATGTCCTGCTCACTGGACACACTGCCTGATCTCTGGACATCAGCTAGACAGTGAGAGGTGTCAATAATCCTGTCCAAGCTACTAGCCAGCAGACTGAGGACCATCCTGCCCCACATCATCAATAGCAACCAGACGTGTGGGGTGGAACAGCGATCCGTCAGCTGGAACCTCCAGCTCACGAAGCATAACGGAGGCATGTAGGATGAAGCTATTTAACTAGGTAGCCTGGTGGGGATTCTCCACGGAAAAGTGCACTGGACAGGACAGAGAGCTCTGTACAGGGACTGAAGAAAGCTCAGAAAACCTGTTCCTTAGTGCTCCTGTTGAGAAATGGACAATCGCAGTTTCAGAGCCAGGACTGCAGCCAGTGGTAACACCCAGGAGGCTTGGAGGGGCTCTTATTGTGTGAACCAGCCTCACTGACCACTTGCGAAATGGAAAGTTTGATAATGAACAATCACTCTCTTAGAGACGATTTAAATTCTGTTGAAGTGTTGTTGTTATAATTGTATTTTTTGTAAGAAGTGTGCTGTACACATTGTTGTAATAAAGTGCATTTTCTTAAAAAATGACCCCCACTGGATTTTCTGTCTCTGTCCATCTGTGTGTTTCTTACATAGTGTGACTCTGATCCACACACAGTGACTGTCTGCAAGCTTGACTTTCTGAATTCAGACGTGTATCAGCAAGTATCAGAGTGTGAACCAGTGTGTGTGTCAGAGTGTGTATCAGTTTTTGTATCACTGTTTCTGCTTTGTGTTTGAGCTCCAGGTATATTTCAAGGGGGAGCTGTTGTGAAAACAGACTCACAGTGTAAAAGCTCTGCTCTGGACCCGGGTTCCGGAGTCAGCAGACTATAGACTTCAGTAACTGGGGAGACACACAGAGAAATGTTTCATCAGGGCTGCAGTAACAGATTAACAGGAATAACAGAGCTATTCTGCTTCACTTGGGCTGTAGATCCTATTGTAACAGGACTGTTCTACTGTACTGGGACTGTAGCTCCTATTGTAACAGGACTGATCTACTGGACTGAGACTGTGGCCCCTATTCTCACGATTATAGTCCCCTTTCCTTAAGGGTGCTCCAGCCCTTTCACTTTAGACTTAATTGTGTGCACCTGATCCCTTTTCCCAGCCCACCTTAAAAGCCAGGCGCTGATGCTCATCCTGGCTCTGCATCTGGTTTCCGCACCGTGCGAGTCCGGGACCTGGAAGGGCCTGGTCCCGTTAAGGTTTTAATCTTTGTTCCTGTTCCCTGTCCGCCGGTTCCGACCCGGTTTCTGGTTTTAATTCTTTGTTTGGATGGATCACCTGCCAATGGTCTTATTCTTGTGTTTTGGATTGCCTCTATGGATTGTTTTTTGGATTGTTTGCCTCGGCCACACCTTCCCCGTGCACCAGCGCACTTTGGACACGCCCCCCTGTTTTCAGCCCCGTATCCCTGCATGACGTTTTCCTAGTGTTTCCTACTTCTTCGGATTGTGTCGTCTGCATAAGGTCCGGAAAGAACTGTTCGTTACACCTATGGTTCTACTATACAGGGACTGTCGCTCCTATTAAAACATTCCTGTTAAACTACATACAGCACAATATAACAATACAGTTACTGTCATAAAGATTTGTGAGACTAAAAATTTAAAGATATTTCACCTAGAATTTGAATCATTGACTGGTAAGCTGCTCTGATAAATACAATCACTGAACAGAAAATCCATTAACAATATAAGAGAAATTCATAGTCTATCCAGAAAGACATCAGTGTGTTTCACCACCAACCTGTCATGGAAATCTTTATTGATTCCTTCTTGCAGATGTCCTCCAGTCGTTCTTTCAGTCCAGAGACAGCTCTCCTCACTGCCTCAGGAGAGAAATCTGGACGGACAGGGATGCTGGGTGAGTGTCCATCTCCAGGAGGGACACAGACAGACTGGAAATTCTGAAGAGAAGAGAAGAGAAAGAGGAGTTTCCAGTCAAACACAACACACAATCCTTGGGAGAAGCCAGGAGCAGCTCTGTGTGAGAGACACCCTTCTGTACTGCAGAATCACAGAGCAGTGATGTTACCTGGAGGAAATGGATGTGATCCTCTGTGTGTGAGAGCTGGTTCAGCTCAGCATCTCTCCTCTTCAGCTCAGTGATCTCCTTCTCCAGTCGCTCTAGACGTCCTTCAGCCTGACTCACAGCAGCCCTCTCTTGAGCTCTGATCAGCTCTGTAACCTCAGAGCGTGTTCTTTCAATGGAGCGGATCAGCTCAGTAAAGATCCTGTCAGTGTCCTGTACCGCTGTGTGTGCAGAGCTCTGAGGGAGGAGACACACAGTAGATTATTACACAGGAAAACTCTCAAACTACATTATGCAGTATGTTGTGTTTCCAAAGGGTACTGTCCAGTGTTCAGCTTTGGAAATGTGTGTCAATGCGTCCACTTCTCTGGTCAATACCCACTCCGAGTGACTCCACAGCCTGTGTCAGCTCCTGAAGCTCCTTCTCTCTCTTCTGGAGTCTCTGCTGGGTTTGTGTCTGTGTCACCCCTAGCTGATTCTGTGGAGAAACAGAGACATTCAGGGCATTTCTGCTGTAAGAGAATCACATCACAGAGATGCCCCTTAGAGTCACCCATGACAATTGACACTCTGTATCTCTGATGTCTTATCCACACGAGCTTTGTTTCCTGGTCCTGTCTGACACACTCCTGTTTCGTGTCTAATCTACACCGGCAGCATGTGCAGCGCAGCAGACCACGAGTCTCCACCTCCTGCTCGACTTTTACTCCTCGCACCTGGGTCTGCACATCTGTATGTGAAGTGAAAACACAGAAATTATATCTGAAACGCAATCTAGAGACTTCGCTTTTCATTCTTACAGCTCAATACTGTGTCCTAACTGCTCTCTGCTCCTCACAACAAGGGATTTCAGCAGTGCTGATGAGCCCAGTGGCTGCAAGTTTCAGGATGGCCCCGGGGCCAAGATGTATACCGTGTCCCGTGTTGAAGATATAAAGTCCAGCTTTAAATTGTTTCTGCCAAGGGCTATTGAAAGGACAGCCCTAGATGTGACAAACCTGGAGGGGAGACTTGTGCATAGCGATAGCTGGAGGGAGGTGGACTGAATAGACTCTCAAGCATACGTGGGTCTGTTGATTCTGTCTGGCGTATACAGATCAAGGAATGAGGCCACCACCAGCTTTTGGCATGCCGAGTCTGGTTGGGCCATATTTCAGGCTAATGTGTCAATCCTTTCATATTCTCTCAGGAGCCATTTGCTTTGACAAGCGGGACACAAGACCTGCACGATGTCAACAAGACGAATTTGCTGCACTGGAGATGTCTGGGACAAGCGCCTGCCACTCATCTACAGTCTCGGCCCGGAAGTCACTGTGGATGAACACCTGGTCTCCCTGAGAGGTCGTTGTTGTCATGACCACCAGTCATCAGAGATCGATCCACAAACCACAGACCTGTTCCAGCAGCAGACTAATCACAACAAGCACCACCGCCACTGCATGTGTTAAACCATCACCACCTGCTGTACCGTTCTGCACTCAGCTCTATTTAAACCCTCTAAACTGGCTACTAACTGCTCGCTATTGAGTTCTCTCCTAGCGAGCTCCTACCTCGCTCCTTTTCTGGAAACCTCTCTTGTACGACTACTTACAGCTTTTTGAACTTACCTTTGCTCTTGACCATGAACTCGCCTGTCGATTCAGATTGGACACCTGTGTTGTTTCTGCCTCTACTCTCTCTCGTCATCATAGGATTCTACTAATTCATCACTTGAACTTGTTACAACTGTCCTTCCCAACAATACATGCCGAGTAAACCAGGCAAATATGGCATAAAGATCTGGGCTACCTCCCCAGCAGCTGCCCCCGACAGAAGAACAGACAGCTCTGTGTCCCAAGGGATGTAAAAACCAGCATCGTAAACCACAAAAACACGCCATCATTACCACCCGCTGCACTCATGTTGAATATGAGTTGAATTTGTGATGTTTGCAAAATAAAGTGTCATTTGAACACAATTTTTTACTCACTGTCTTTTATTTGTAGATAAAATCATAAGGTCAGTTTTGACTGGAAACGTAACAGAAGTAAATATGTGGCAACTTGCAAAATTTGAAATGGTTTCAAAACTAGTATCTTGGCTAAATACATACCAGTCTTTGATAATCACTCAACATGTTTGGAGGAGGAGGAGGAGATAATAAACAACAGACAGAAGAACAGGAGACACTTCAGAGACACAACCAGTGTGGATCACAGCTGAGTACATGAGCAGGACTCACCAGTGGAGAGATATAGCATTACAGAAACAGTAAATACAGTCCAGAGATCAGTTAAAGCCCGAGATATCCTAAATATCAATTTTACATCTTGTACTAGAAAATAAATACAGACTCTAAGTCCTCACCTGTTTCTCAGTCCTTACTGCTGCAGCTGAGACAGTATCATGGTCTCTGTGTTCATCCATTACACAAGCATAACAAACACACTTCTGGTCAGTACGGCAATAGAACTCCAGCAGTTTGTGATGAGTGGAGCAGATCTTCTCCTGCGGTTGCCCTGTGGCATCAGCCAGCTTGTGTCTCTTCAATGGAACAGCTTCATAGTGAGGCTGGAGGTGAGTCTGACAGTAAGAGGTCAGACACACCAGACAGGATTTCACAGCTCCCCTCTTTCTCCCAGTGCAGACATCACACAGCACATCTCCAGGGCAAGCAGGACTGTGAGCAGGAGGAGGACCACTGAGTTCTTTCTTCTTCAGTTTCTCCACCACTTCAGCCAGGATGGTGTTTCTGTGAAGATCAGGTCTTGGGGTGAAGGTCTGTCTGCACTGGGGGCACCTGTAGATCCCAGTCTGATCTTCCTGATCCCAGCAGTTATTAATACAGCCCATACAGTAACTGTGTCCACAGAGCAGAGTCACTGGATCCTTCAGCAAATCCAGACACACTGAGCAACTGAACTGGTCCTGAGAAACTGAAATATTGCCTTCTGCCATTTTTCTGACAAGTAAAAACTGCACAGAGAGGAGCAGTAGAGACGGAGCTGCAGTGAGGCTGTTTCAAGTGAAACGAAACTGATCTCTGAGTTTCACTTCCTGGATCTGCACAGAGCTGCGGGGCTGTGAGTGCTAGGGGGTGTCGTTGTTAGGGGTGTGATTAAGATTATTAGGGGGAGTGGTTTAGAAACAGCTGTGATTTCTTTGGTGGTTGTTGTTTAAAAGAAGGAGGTGGTGTTGTAGGGGAGGTGACTTTTGGTGTCATTTTGGACTCAGGCTGACAGAGAGAAGTTTTTTATGATTTTTTAAGATGTCAGTAGCTGCTCATGTACAGAGATTAATGTGAAGTCAATCTAGTGGTTTGTGTTCCCAATAATTAAAACAATAAAATACTAACTCACTCACACAGCATGAGAAGATCAGACCCTGATGGGGACAGACAAGAGGAGGCCAGTTGGCCTATCCAGCTGTTGTAACAAACCCCTGATCTCTGTGTGAGATTGACAACATCCTGTGTGTCTGATTATTATTAGAAGCTAATTAATCTAACTATCCCATCTCATGTTACTCTAAAATGTTGTGGAACCTGTTTCACACTCCCACCACTGTTTGTGTAAAGTAGTAATCCTGTGCTGTGATGGAAACCCACTTTCTTGTCAACACCTCTGAGAAGTTAATCAGTCTGGATACAGTAAGTCCCTCCTGAATCTCCTACAGCTGAGATTCACTGGTGTTCAGTGTGACATTTTCAGAGGTTGTCTGGTCACAACCAACTAGAATCTCAAGGCTGTACTTCTGGAGGAAAGCCAGGATTTTGTCCTTAAGTCTTTTACAACAAAGGCATCCAAAAACACAAGCAAGCTCCCTCTTTTAAGAAGAAAAATACAATAAAATTGAATCTTTAATACAAACACCAAACTGCAGGATTACTCACTTTGTCCTTTTTAAGAGTCCAAGACAAGTCATCACAAAAACCAGACTTTCAAATCTCAGACAAAAGACCCCTGACTCCAGATGCAGGCACTTAAAACGTGCAGTATTTCTTCCTAATACAGTAAAGGTCGTGTGGTGTATTGCGGTAAGCATTTAGCTGGCCAAAGATGATCAATAAGTGGCACTTGTGCTGCATTAGATGTTAGTGAAACGATTTTGTCATTTAATCTGTATCTCTACTGTGCATATGGAATATTAATGTGGAATTTACAATTTAAGGGAAATTTTGGTGGATGAAAATAAAAAGTATAACATAATATATACCTAATGTAATGCAAATTTCAGCAACAAGTAATCAGGAAACAATTTAACTTTACATTTTTATTATAAAAATCAATTTCACACATACTGTACTGTAGTGGCTCTAAAGCCATACAGTCTCATATGTAATATATAGACAGCATGGTGGACTGTGACGACATAGACAACATGGTGGACTGTGTCACTGACTACGACACAGACAGCATGGTGGACTGTGTCACTGACTACATTAACTTCTGCGTAGACAACACCATCCCCACCAAAGACGTACACTGCTTTTCCAATACCAAACCCTGGATCACCAGCAACCTGAAGGCTCTTCTGAATGACAAGAAGAGAGCCTTTAGGAGGTGGCGTCAAGGAAAAGGTCAAGCGTGTACAGAGGGAACTAAAGCAGAAGTTAAGAGAGAGTAAGGACGCCTACAGGAAGAAGGTGGAGGACAAGCTGCAAAGGAACAGGGTGAGAGATGTATGGAGCAGCATGAGAGAGATCACTGGCTTCAAACAGGCTGGCGGTGCAATGGAGGGGAACCTGGAGATGGCCAACAAGCCCTCTGTGGCTCAACACCCATCCCCCCACAGCCACACGCTCCCTAACCCTTCACAGCTGCGACTGCCCAACACCTCCTCCATCCCCCCACAATCATGGCCGCCTACAGCTACGACCCCCAACAGCTATTCACCCCCCAATCCCCCACAGCTGCCATTCCCCAACACCTCCACCATTAACACCTGCAGCACTGACAGTGCTATGAGCACCATCCCCCAGGCCAGGCTGACCATCACAGCTGACCAGGTATAGAAGGAGCTGAAGAGGCTGCACCAGGGTAAGGCCACAGGACCAGACAAAGTCTGTCCCAGAGTTCTGAGGGCCTGTGCTGATCAGCTCAGCGGAGTGCTCCAGCGACTGTTCAACCTGAGCCTGCACTTGGAGAGAGTCCCTGTGCTCTGGAAGACATCATGCCTGGTCCCGGTACCAAAGAAAGGGCGCCCCTCTGTCCTCAACGACTACAGACCAGTTGCACTGACTTCTCACGTCATGAAGACACTGGAGAGGCTGGTCTTATCCCACCTGAGACCCCTGGTCAGCTCATCACTGGACACCCTACAGTTTGCCTACCAGCCCAGTGTTAGTGTGGAGGATGCGATCATCTACATGCTGCAAAGGGCCTACTCACACTGTGGTAGGGCTGGCAACACTGGTGGTAGATTTCAGGAGGAAAAAGGTCAAACCTACTCCTGTCTACATCCATGGGAGTGGCGTGGAGATGGTGAACTCGTACAAGTACCTGGGAGTGCACATCGACGATAGACTGGAATGGTCTAAGAACATCAAGGCCATCTATAAGAAGGGACAGAGCCTACTTTACTTCTTGAGGAGGATCAGGTCCTTCAATGTGTGTATTAAGATGCTACACATGTTCTATCAGTCAGTGGTAGCGAGTGCCATTTTCTACGCAGTGGTGTGCTGGGGCTCTGGGATTAGAGCAGTGGATTCTAAAAGGCTGAACAAGCTCAACAGGAGAGCAAGCTCTGTCATTGGGTCTGACCTGGACCACTTGGAGGTAGTGGCTGAGAGGAGAATGATGTCCAAACTAGAGGCCATCATGGACAACTTCTCCCATCCCCTCTATGACAGGCTTGCAGGAATGAAGAGCACGCTCAGCAATAGACTGATTCATCCACGGTGCGACAGGAAGCGCTACAGGAGGTCATTCTTGCCTTCTGCCATAAGACTGTACAACGCATCCACCTTGCGTCTTGGCAGAGGCAACATCGACAGTGACCTGTTTCTGGACTAAACGCATCTACACATCTACTGCTACATCTGTTCTCTTTCTTTTTCTTTTTCTTTTTCCCGTTTACAACCATTTTTTGTGCAATATATGCCAGGGACCTGTGCAATACATTTATATGTATATCTATATTTACATCTATATTTATATTCATATGTGTGATACGATTTTTCTGTGTACTGTTCTGTTCTAGTTTGTTCTTCTGTGTCCGGACTGTGAGTAACTCTTGTATTGTATTGTATGTATTGTACTATTATTATATAATTCGTTACACTGTGGCTGTGTTGTGTGTGTTAAGCTGCTGTTGCACTGCAATTTCCCTCACGGGATCAATAAAGTATCTATCTTTGTCTCATTACTTGCCCGGAGGAAGCCGGGTGGGTTTTGCTGTTGTCGCCCGACTTAGTGGCGTTATGACTGTGGAACCGACTGCACCTGCTTTTTCTGAGATGCTTCCCCTCTCATAGCGAGATCTCGACTTCTATAACACCTCTGGATAAAGATCTTCTGTGGAGAAGGTTTCAGACCTCTGCGTACAGCACCCTTGATGTCATTTTATTTTTACAGCAGCCACATCCGGAAAATTGTGTCTTTTACGTTTTATTTGAACAACAAAACTACATACAATACAAACAAGCACATAAACCTTATCAAGAAAATCGTCAGGGGTTCATGCTATAATATTGTACTGTTTTCAGGTTCCCTCAGGAAAAGGACAAGTGGCGACGTGATAGTAAACCAAGCGACAGCTTTATTCTTTTATCGAAACCACACAAAACCAAACACAGGACATACAGACACATGAGGAGACTGATGGAACACGTTCACTTCGTTAGGGTGGTAATTACTTAACAACAGGCTATACACTTATAAGGCTACACAGGACATTAAATCTACTATAACACTATTTACATATGCAGGGTTAGCTGCTGGTCATCGAGCTGACCCTCAAACTCTCCCCGGCTACAACTCCCAGCCTGCTCCGTGGTACCATGAGTGCCTAGGTGCGCTTCCTCCTCACCACCGGGCCAGGGGGGTTACACTGTCCCCACCTGAAGTGTCTGGCGTCCCACTGACATCGAACACCCTCCTCAGGCTATACTCATACTAGGCTAAAGGCTGTGGAACTCTGCGTGAGCAGCTGTTACGAAGCGGTGGTTGCCGGCGGCCCGCGGTCACCCCATTGTCGGCCGGCTCTGGCCCTGGCTGCTCCTCCGGAGCCTCCCCGCGGGGCTCCTCCCCCCGGTCCCGGTAGGGGGCCAGGCGGTCTCGGTGCAGAACCATCACTCTCCCCCGGTAGCAGACCTTGCCTACCACCCCGAGGACCTCAGTGGCCCCCTCCCACAAAGGCACCAGCTTAGGGCTGAGGCCTTTGCGGCGGCGCGGGCTGTACACCCAAACCAACTCCCAGGGCTGGAAGGCAGGCCCCCTGCAGCGCAGGTCGTAGTTCTGCCGGACTCCCGCCTGAGTCAGATGGGTCTGGGTAAAGCTGTGCACCCGCCGCATCCACTGCTGCAGGTCCTACTCGTAGTCCGGTCCAGCTGGTGGTGCCGACTCGTCTCTGGGCGGCGGGCCGAAGACCAGGTCCACCAGGGTTCGCATTTCCCGGCCCAGCATGAGTGAGGCCAGGGTACACCCGGTAGATTCCTGGACTGTGGTCAGAGCTCAAGGGGGAGGTGGTGGTCCCAATCCCGTTGGTGCCAGGACACCAGGGTTGGCCAGCTGGGTGGCGAGCATCCAATTAAACCGCTTCACAGACCCGTCGCTCTGGGGATGCAGCGGGGTGGTCTGAATCTTAGAGATCCCCAGGCGCTGGCACACTCTGGCGAAGACCTGGGACTCGAAGTTACACCCCTGGTCACTGTGTAACTCCTCCGGCACCCCCAGCCTGGCAAACATCCCCTCCAGTAGTGCATCGGCCACCGTGGGGGCACTCTGGTCCGGGAGGGCATAGGCCTCTGGCCACTTCATGAAATAGTCCATTGCTACCAGGACATAGCGGTTTCTGGCCTCGGCCCAAAACGTCCACCCACACCCGCCCCATAGGAGCCCCTACCTGGTGTTGTTGGAGAGGGGACCTTTCTGCGCCATGCACACCGCACACGTTCGGCAATACCGCTCCACGTCCCGGTGGCAAAGACCCCAATAAAAATGGCCTCGGAGACGCTACTCGTCTACTGTTTTTTTACAGCCAAAATGCCCCACTCCCGGCTGGCCATGCACCGCTCGGAGCACAGCCACGGGGAGCGACTGTGGCACCACCAGCTGTCACTGTATCTCGCCACTGGAGGGTGCCTGCCACCCCCGTCGCAGCACCCCATCCTTTACCTCCAAGGCCTCCCACAAGGCACAGAGGGACTCGACGGACTTTGGGTGTGGGGCAAGCTCCTCTTGCATAGGCCGCGCTCCTGCTGCCTTCCAGCGGAGCACCGGCCCCACATCCGGATCAGCTGCCTGTCGCTGCACCACGTCTGACAGACCCACCCCCAGTGGCCCCTCCAGGGCCGTGGCCACGGCGCTTGACTCTGTGCGGACGGCCCCCTCACACTGCTCCCGCTGGGCGCAGTAGCAGCAGTCCACGGCCTCACAGGGGTGCCGTGAGAGAGCGTCAGCATTGAGATGGCGAGATCCCGCACAGTGTACGACAGTGAAGTTGTATTCCTGCAGGACCTCAATCCATCGCACCATCTAACCCTCCGGCTCCTTAAAGTGGAGCAGCCAGGTGAGGGACGCATGGTTGGTCAACCGGAATCGGGTCCTGAACAGGTACGGCCTGAAGTGGCGGACCGCCACCATCACCGCCAGCAGCTCGCGACGGGTCACGCAGTAGTTCCGTTCAGCCTTATTCAAAGCCCGACTGTAGTAGGCAACTACCCGCTCCCCATCTGGCCCCTCCTGTGCCAACACCGCGCCCACCTCTGAGACACTCACGTTGGTATCTAGGATATACTGTAACCACGGATCGGGGTAGTCTAGCACGGGGGCCCCCACCAGAGCTTCACGTAACCGACCGAAAGCCGTCTCGCAGTCCGAGTCAAAACGGCGGCCCTTGTCGGTGAGGCAGTGCAGCGGGGGAGAGATGCTGGCAAAATCCCGGACGAACCTCCGATAATACAACGCCAACCCCAGAATGCAGCTCTGCGACGGTGCGGGGAGTCGGCCATCCCCTCACTGCAGCAACCTTACCTGGGTCTGTAGCCACCCCTCGCGGTCCAACAACATGTCCCAGGAAGGTCCCCTCCCGCAGCAGGAGCTCTCACTTGTGGGCGTTGAGCCTCAGGACAGCACAGCAGATGCAGGCCAGCACCGCCTGGAGGTTCGTCGAGGCCTGGAACCAGCAGGTCGTCCAGATACAGCACACACTGGTTCCGCGGGACCAATGCCAGCACCCTCTCCATCAGCCTCTCGAAAGTCGCCAGGGCATTGCACAGGCCAAAGGGCATGACAGTAAACTGCCAGAGGCCCTGGCCGATGGAAAAGGCCGTCTTCGGTCGAGCATCGGGAGCGAGCGGTACCTGCCAGTAGCTGCAGCGGAGGTCAAAGGAGCTGAAGCAGGTCGACCCTGTGATGTAGTCCAAGGCGTCGTCTATCCTCGGCAGGGAGTAGGAATCTTTCCAGGTGACCTCATTCAGCTTGCGGTAGTTCACGCAGAACCTCCATGAGCCGTCTTTTTTTCGGAGCAGTATAGCTGGCGCCGACCACAGGCTCGCGGAGGGCTCAATCACTCCCACTGCGGGCATCTCTCTGATTTTTTCCTCAGCGGGAGTATGCTTGGCATGAGTCCCGGTTGGATGCAGATGGGCCTAGCGTCGCCAGTGTTGATGTCGTGTTGGACCAGGGCGGCGCGGGTGCAGTCCTCATCCCTTGCCGCAAAGAGGTCCTCTTTTTGGGCGAGTAGTTCCTGGAACCGCTGCCGGTGGTCCCAATCGAGGCCCTCGCAGCTTCACTGGTAGAGGTCCTCAATGGCGCGCCTCGCTTCCACGCAATGCTCGGCCCCCGCCACCGCCACGGCCGCCTTGTCAGACCCCCCGGGTGATTCAGGGGCAGGATCCGGCACACTCGCTCCCCGGCTCGCAGGCCCGGTCCGCCCCGGCGACTGCCACCGCCACTGCCTCTTTTTCCCCCGGCTCCGGCAAGCCAGCGTCCCTCGGCCTTCGCCGGGCCTGCCCTCCACCAGGTGAAGTCGCTCTCCCTGCCACACCAACTCCTGCCGGCCCAAGTCCAATCCGGTCCCCACTCCCTGCAGCAGGTCCAGCCCCAGGATGCAGTCCTCCTGGATGGGTGCAAGGTAGCAGGCGCACCGTCGCTGTACCCAGACGGAAGGCAAGCACCTGTTTCCCTGTTTCGGCACGGCTCCTCGGGTAAGAGGGCCTTGAGAAAGGCCTGAAGAGCCATCTCCCGCTGCGCCTCCCGGGGGAAAACCGGGTATCCTCAGCGGGCGAGGAACATGACATCAGTGGCGACCGGGCCCAGCCGGAGAGCTGCTGCCAGCGCCGCGTATTCACCTTAGTCCTCCTCTGGGACATCCAGGAGAACCTGGCAGGCCACTCCTTCCAGCGCCGCTGCCAGGTGGCCGGCCACCTCTGCCCGGTTCCAGCCATTTGTCCGGGCCGCGAGCTGGAACTGCGCCTCGTAGGTTTCCCATGCGCTTCCCCGTCGTAGCGACTGGGTAGCACCCGCGCTGGCGGGTGTGGGAATAGCTGGCCGACTCCGGCAGGGAGGGCATCTTCTCTCTTGGGCATCCACTGGGCAGGAGTAGTGGGCAGTCGCCCCAATTCTACTAGCGGGACCACTACTGGGTAGCCCTGGTAAGGGCTGTGGCCACCTGTCGCACCCAGGAGTTGCTCAGGCTCTGTATGTGCGCTGCCGGTGGGTTCAGTCTCTTTTAGGGTTAGCCGGCGCTTGACAAAATCAGTGAATGTCTGCCATGGTCTGTCCATCCTGCCCGCTTCTGACACCAATGTAACATTTTTCAGGTTCCCTCAGGACAAAGGACAAGTGGAGACATGATCGTAAACCAAGCGACGGCTTTATTCTAGAAACAAAACCACACAAAAACCAAACACAGGCTATACACACATGAGGAGACCGACAGAACACTTACACATGGTTAGGGTGGTAACTCGTTAACTTCGGGCTATACACTTATAGAGCTATACAGGACACTAAAACTACTATCACAATATTTACGTATGCAGATACATATCATCCTGCTGACCCTCAGACTCCCCCCGGCTACAACTCCCAGCCTGCTTTGCGGTACTATGAGTGCCTAGGTGCGCTTCCTCCTCACCACTGGGCGAGGGCGTTAAGGTATTATGCTATTGGCTTGTTTGTTTATTACCAAATAGATTCACCGCTGTAAAAGTAAACTTCATAGTTGTGTTCAGAGGCTATTGGGAATCTTTTGCGTTTGCAACGTTTTTTAGGAACACGTATTTTGTTTGTGGCAATGTACACTTTGTAGTGTTAAACGGGGACTGCTGCCCCAGTGTCTCCAACCAGTTATTAAATCTCCGTCTCAGAAGAAATTATTGAGGGTACTGCAAAATGTGAGAAATTCCGAGACCTTCACAAATTCGTGAACGTTGTGCAAGTCCTGTATGGTCGCCATGTTTGTGGAGATCAGCGCAAGGCTGCTCTCATCACGGGTGAGAGGTCGCGAGAATTGTGATGTAGGGGCTGCCCTTCCTGCTGGGGTCAGTTGTAATGAACTGAAAGCAGCACCCCAAACTGGAATTCAGCCTTAAGACCAGAAGCAACAAATGTGGCCGCTGAAATTAGCCCACTGTTTAACTTGAATTGCCTTTAGTGTTGACAGCATGAAGTCTGCAGAATAATTTCTTGCTTAGAATGTTTTTTCTTTCCATTTACAATGATTTTTTTTCCTTTTGTCTGTTTGCATATCATACATCAGCTCCACTGTTATACTCCTGTTTTTTAAATTATTTCATAAATTTTCTCCTGTGATTCCTCATATGGTTACCTTATATTTCTTCATTAATTATGGGTTTTCTTATCCATTCAGCCCTGTTTGCTGGGTTGTTAGATGGTCTAATTTCCAGTTTCGTCTCCTATGTGCTCCGATCATCTGATCGCAGCTCGTCTGAAAAAGGTCTTTATACCCTGTATCATTCACACCACACAGTGTTGCAGACAGTAGCTGTGGTCACCCACTTTATCTGTCTCTGGAGCTGTAATCGAGAGCATTATCAGATATGGTATTTCAGTGTGGTTCGGTCATCTATCAGTTCATTTTAAATGGCAAATGACCCGCCTCATCCAGACAGCTTTCAAGGTCAAGGGAGTGAAACAGCAGCCCTCCCCGCAGCCCATCTTTGAAAAATCCCTAATCAGACAGACAGGAACAATGATATCAGATCCTTCCCACATCCTCAACCCTGAATACCAACTTATTCCTTCGGGCAAACGTTTCAGGGTTCCCAAAGGTAAGTGAAACGGATACAAAGATTCCTTTGTTCCACTATGCATTACAGCTGTCAACACAATAATGTCAAGGATAAACAATTTTGACTCTTACAACATGTTATGTTATGTTATGTGTTCTACTGTACATGTGCAATAGAATGATGTGCAGTGTTTTTCTTATTTTTTGTAATAGTGTAATGTGCAATGATTTTATTTTCTTCTCTCTTTTTGTGCATGCTATTTAAATGTACAGGAGTGCTGGGTGTCCATACAAAATTCCTTCAGAGGACAATAAAAGTCTTATCTCTTTGCTGGAATTTTTTTTTGCCCATCTGTTGAGAGAATTGAAGTGCGAAAGAGCGTGAGGTGTTAAAGTAGCTTCTGTCAGCTTTATTATATTGCTGTTGCTTTGTTTGAATATACTGTTATCTGTTATTTTTGTAAAAAAATCATCTGTGTTAGTGTGGGTGTTGCTCTGTAAATGGCTGACTTGGCTTTTAACTCATCATTCTGTACGGTACAAAACAGAGCAGAAGATAGATAAGACTTTATTGATCCTGAAGGGAAATTGATGTGTTACAGCAGTCCAAAGCCAAAAAAAAAACAGACACCAGAATAGACGAAAAATTAAGATGCATACAGCAATACAAAATAAATATAAAAAAAATCACTTAAATAGAAATATAAAAGACTCTTTTCACAGGTCCCAGGCTCTTACACAGTCGGGTCTCCCTGGGGGGCGGCGTTTATTTGAACATCTCTCCAGGCTCCGTTCTTGTGCCTGTGTCTTCTGTAAGTCTCTCTTTCAGCGAACTGACATCACCTCTTCATGTGGTTTAAGCAGCTGGAGTCACATTAGAACGTCCCCAGATAGGGTGGACATAATATGGTCACTACTGTCATGAGTCTGTTATGCAGCTGTCGCTGGGAACATTTTAATATTGAACTGAAACTGCTTTCCAGTGAACATTAATACATGCATGAACTAATACGAATGTCATTTAGTAACAGCGAACTTTAATGTCTGTCTTTGTTCGTAGCTGTATTACAGCTGGTGAATGTAGAGTCTTGTGCGATGTGAGGGCGTGGTGTGTGAGAGTGGGTTTTCAGAGATCATGGGGAGCAGAGCAATCTGAAATGAAGAAAAGGCACGTTTAACTGGGGTGTAAACCTGAAATGTGTTCGGTCACCTCTGAGTGTCAGTTGAATAGATGTGTTGTCTTTTGTTATTTGGATGGGACTCCACCCTCTTGGCTCTCAGGGTAAAGCAGGGATATGGAGAAAAGGTTGTTTAGTCAAATGGAAGGGTACGTTTGTACCCCACCCCCACCACCCTCTATGTACAGAGGAGCCTCCTGTCCTGACTGGAGGAGCTCACCCAGGTTTGTCTGGAGAGAAGCCAGCATCTCGGCTTCCACCACAGGGCTGGGCGGCTTGTTCCCCACCCCCACCCCCCTCTGTGTACAGAAGACCCTCCTGTCCTGACTGGAGAAGCTCACCCAGCTGTGTCTGGAGAGAAGCGAAGGAATAAGCTTCAACAACATGGCCGGGCAGCTTGTTCCCCAACCCCACCACCCTCTGTGTACAGAAGAGCTTCCTGTTCTGAGTGGAGGAGCTCATCCAGCTGTGTCTGGAGAGAAGCCAGGGTATCGGCTTAAACCACAGGGCTGGGCAGCTTGTATCACAGACGGCAAAGGAATCAGACTGCTCCCATCGAGACCATTTTATTGTGCAGTTCCATTATTTCATGCCATACAGATGGGGATCAGGCACATGAATTACACCGTGTGTGGGGGATCCCAAGTATGACATTGTGGAGCTATGTGACAGTCACCCCCCTCACTTAAGCTGTCCAAATTCCATTAATGAACATAGTCAAAAAGGTGCATTTGAAATTTTCTGCAGTCACACTAGAAACATGGACATAACCAAACCCCCCTGCTGTAGATTAGCAACACCCTAGCCTTGATCCTAGTCTGCATGATAACCCCTCACCAGAACCCCAGGAGCAGGGAAAAGCGATTCCCATCCTCCATGACATCATAAATCACCACATGACATCATCAAGAAACTAGACAGATGGCCAAGCAGGGACCCTATTATAATGCAGGAAGCGCAGAGGAAGTGAGAGAGCTCTTCCCGGTCCTCGTCCTCCTGCCTCAGACTCCGATGGCCATGTCCTGGGAGAGGCTCAGCTGCTCCAGCTCTTGCAGGGCCCGGTCGTACTCCCTCTGCAGCTGCTCCGCAGACAGACTGGAGGGGCAAAGGGCCAGGAAGCTGTAGGCGTCTTCGCAGTGAGAAAACTTCTCCCCCACACTGGAGCAGCAGGCACACAGCACCTGGAAGGACTGCAGTGTGCGTGTGCGTGTGCGTGTGCACAGATCAATTGTGTGTATGTGTTGCATTGATGTACACAGTACAAATGTGTAGTGTGTATACAGTATAGTTGGGTGTAGAGTGTGGTTGTGTGTATTGTGTATACAGATTAGTGGTGTGTAAAGTGTGTATGCATTGATGTATGTAGTACGAATGTGCATGCATGTGTAGTGTGTCGTTGTGTGTATTGTGAATACAGATCAGTTGTGTGTACAGTGTGTGTATGCGTTGCGACGATGTGTACAGTATGAATGTGTGTGCGTGTGTAGTGTGTATGCGTTGTGTTGATGGATATAGTACGAATGTTTGTGCGTGTGTAGTATGTATACAGTATAGTAGGGTGTAGAGTGCGATTGTGTCAGATCAGTTGAGTGTATGCATTGTGTTGGTGTGTACGGTGCCATTGTAGTCAGAATGTGTGTAGTGTGCATTTGTGCACAGTGTGTAGATGTGTGGAGAAAAATGGCAGTTATTAACTCTAAAATGAATGACTGTCCTAAAATATCGTAGTTTCCTTATTTCCAGCTACTGTAGAGAGCTACCCATCTGACTGACGGAGGCTCCCACTGAAATTCGGGAGAGAAAATCACACCACTGATCTGCCCCTCCACCCACCTGCTCCGCCTCATCCAGGCTCTTCAGGTACTCCTCCTTGAAGTCCTGGATGTAATCCAGGAAGCTCTCTCCCGCCTCGGTTTTCTGCCCCAGGCTGGCGATGGCCACCCGAGCCGTGTCGCAGAAGTTGTGCAGCCTCAGCAGGATCTGCTGGACGCGGGACAGGCAGCGCTGCACCTCCTGCAGCTGCTTGGGCTTCCCGAGCTTCCCTGAGGGAGAGGGAGAGAGGGAGAAGGGTGGGCAGCAAGCAACAGGCACAAGGCAGGGTTCACCCTGGACAGGACAGCAGTCCATCACAGGACACACACACACACCCTGGACAGGACAGCAGTACATCACAGGACACACACACACACACACACACACACACACACACACACACACACACACACACACACACCCTGGACAGGACGGCAGTCCATCACAGGACACACTCACACACACTCACACACCCTGGACAGGACGCCAGTCCATCACAGGACACACTCACACACACTGGACAGGACACCAGTCCATCACAGGACACACACACACACCCTGGACAGGACGTCAGACCATCACAGGACACACACACAGACACACACACACCCTGGACAGGACACCAGTCCAGGACCAGGCATGGACACCCCCCTCAATCAGCACGCTTACCTATTTCCACCAGCACCTGGGAGTAGACGGCCTGCATGCGGTTGAGCTCGGCAGCATTGTCCCAGATCTCCCGGGTGAGGCAGTTGTCCTGCCCGTAGAGGTGGCGCAGCTCGCCCTCCAGGGCGCTCAGGCGGGCGTTGTTGCTCTTGTCGCTGTAGGCCCAGCAGCCGCCCTGGCGCTGCCTCTTCTCCGCCAGCTTGTCCTGGATCTGCCGGCCCACCTGGGCCTTTTCCTCGTTTAGGCGGGCCAGCCGGTCCTTCAGGGCGTGGGCCTGCGCCCGCAGCGCCTCCGCCTCCTGCGTCTTCTTCTCCCTCTCCTGCTGCTCGCTCTCGCGGACCGTCTTCACATCGCTGCAGGTGCCGGCCACGCTGCCGTTCAGGCTCTCGTACCTGCGGTCGAGAGAGAGAGAACAGGCAGGAGGAACTGAGTCTCTTTAGTCTGAAGGGTGTGTCCCACACCGTCAGACTGGGGGAACTGAGTCTCTTTAGTCTGAAGGGAGTGTAAAACTATCTGAAAGCGTTTGAAAGCGGAGAACAGAAAACACCTCTTTGCACAAAGTGTGGTGGGGGTGTGGAACAACCTGCCCAGCTCTGTGGTTGAAAACTGGCTACTTTCACACCATTGCAGCCTCGGATCCATTAACCATTAAAACAGGCTAGACCGGTTAGAAATGAAAAAGAGGACTTGGCCCTTCTTATGTTCTCACGACAGAGAAAAACGAGTGCCTTGGTGGGGGGAACGAACGTGAGACTTGACGTATCGTTCAATAGCCTTTATCCATTTGCACAGCTGTTCAATTCAACCCTTCCATCTTGAGGCTGAACTGAACTCCAATTAAAATGATGAGAATGATATTTAACCCCCTTCCCCAAGAGAGCATCAACAGACCCAGCAGTCGCAGCTGGAATTCCCCAGAGAAAATAAAGATGCGTACTTTTCCACGACGTTCTGCACGTCGGAGCACATCTTCTGGATCAGGGTCTTGGACAGCTCCAGGCTGACCCGGGCCGACTGCATTTGCTGTTCCCTCACCGCCTGCCGAATTGCTGGGAACACCCGTTTCATGATGTCGGTCCCCACATTGGCGCACTTCGGGGGGGGGAAGAACCGGAAATGAGAGAGAAAGGTAAAGTTACTTGTTCCCCACCCCCACCACCCTCTGTGTACAGAAGAGCCTCCTGTCCTGACTGGAGGAGCTCACCAAGCTGTGTCTGGAGTGAAGCCAGGGTATCGGCTTCAACCACAGGGCTGGGCAGCTTGTTCCACACCCCCATCCTTTGTGTACAGACGTGCTGCCTCCCCCCCCCCATCAGTTTGAAATACACTTCCAGGCAGTGGTCCACTACACGAGCATCACTATTAGTGCTGATGGGCCAGCAATAATGATATTTAAAGGGCACGTTGCCTACCTGTAAAAACGTAGCCGCCGTAGAGATGCACAGCTTGCGCGACTCCGTCCCCCGCTGGTGGACTTTGGTCTCCAGATCCGGGTACTGGCAGAGGCTGAAGTAGGACACCTTGAACAGCACGGCCGCCTTCTGCACCACGGAGACCAGCTCCTGGAGCTGGATCACCGACTGCACCGCGTGGAAACCGGCCTGGACTGCGGCCGCACGCAGGCGGAGAGAGAGAGAGAGAAACCGGACAGGAGGCCACGTTAAAATCCGCTGCGGGCCGCCGAAAACAGCCAGATGGCAGACGGATAAGACGGGAGGGGAGGAGAGCATTCAAATGCAGCTGCCTCGGCCGCTGCAGGAAAAGCTCGTCCCAGCAACAGGGAGGAAAGAGCTGGGAGTTTGCGCCATTCCCGAAGGGGGAACCACAGCGCTGTTTCCACTTAAATCCAAAAATAAAAATTTTCTAGAACATCGATGAGGAAATGGTGGTAACCGAGATCTAATAAGCGGGTCTTTTAGTAGTAACGAGTAACTTTTTTTACTAGTTGTTTGAGGACGCCTCATTGTTGAAGGCTGATAATTCGGCCCTTTTCCGCCAGAGGGCGCCCCAAGTCCTATCAGACTTCCATCAGGTCTACGCGTTCCCACAGTTGAAGCCATTTGGATATAAGGAAGAGATTCCCGAGGATAATATAACCACCCGCGGCTGTTTTGGGGGGCATTCATTTTCGATTTTGTAAATTAGATCTCACTTGACGCTGCTCAAGAACGTCATCTTTGATTTTCTCAGTCTTCCGTCCTTAACATCCCTAACGGGATGAGAAGTTCCTTTGTTTAACAGCGTCTGATCTTTAAGCCGACTTGTCACGCACATGGCATGCAGTCGGTGATCCTTTTTTCGACCTCGGAGGTACCAACACACCTACCTTTGTTCTCCGCCATTTTTGTTGCTGATCTTCTTCACTTCTGGAAAAGAGAGAGACGGAGATCAAAATGTTTTTTTTTTTAATAGCTTGGTTTCTCCCTCCCTCGTCTTTTTAAAAAATCTGTGGTCAGTATCTGCTCTTCCTTTCCCTGCATCTCTGTCACCCTAAGCGTCACCCAGGCGGGGCTCCACACTGGTGGGGGGTGGAGGGGATCCCCGTGACCCGGAGAGAGCTGGAGAGTCCGGAAAGGCGCTATATAGGTGTGAGGGGGTTGAATAATATGACCTGTACCCCCCTTTTGGGTACTTTTTCCAGGGTCCTTCATTATAGGGGCAGCTCCAGCGTGCGTGTTTGCTACTTCGCTGGCGAGTAGAGGGTCGCTGGTGTGTTTCTGCCGGTGCCTCGCTGTATCTAATGAATTAATTCCTTATATACAAAGGGGCGGAGCGCAGAGCGGTGACTCTGTGCCTCAGGGTCTGCCGGTTCCAATCCCGCGGCCGGCAGTGGTAGCCCTTCACCCCAACTGTTCCAGAGTTGCTGTATAAATGGCCGACCCTGCGCTCTGACCCCCAGCTCCCTGTCTGTGTATCTCACGGAGAGCAAGCTGGGGTCTGTGAAAAGACACTGTATAGGGCTAGTTAAAGTAATCTCATCTTATTTTATAGCTGCTGCCTCTACCGCGTTTGCTGGGGATCGGAGTGAAGTTGCAAATTCTTACTGAATGACAGTTCTAGTGCTCTTCACGCGAGACAGGGGAACCCGAAAGAAAGCCACGCGCGTGTCCCTTTTTAATCCTTATTGCGTTACGCATCGGTCATTAAAACCCCCAACAGACGCAGATCTGAACCTTTCTGATTGGAACAGGAACCCGAGACACACACAGCCCTGCACCGTGAAAGACTGCGGCGGGTATTCATTCCACGCAGAAAAGCAGAAACGGACACACACGCTGGGTTTTTTTTTCTGTCCACGTTTTGGCGTGGAATTAACTTTTAAGCCTGCTTAAAACACACACACAGGACAGGACACCAGTCCATCACAGGACACACACACACACTCCGTGCTCGCGTAGGATCGGCGCGTCCGTGTGACCCTGGATCGTGGATTAATATCGGCGTACCCACCCCGACACACAATGCAGAGCAAAACCCGCAAACCCGCAGGCCAGCCCGATCAAGCGCGGCAGGACCGGCAAGCTGATCGCGCGATGCAGCGGCCACGCAGAAGAGGACCGAGCTCAAATACGCACCGAGGAGCTGCTGGAAACGCGCGTGAAAGGAATAAAAGCGTGCGAGAGGAGGAGGAGGTGGGGCAGGTTGGTGATACAGACCTGTGTGCGCGCGGCCCCGCCTACCCCCTCCCCCCTCCCCTCGAACCTCTCACCCCGCGCGACACGCAGCCTTTCCTGCTGAAACGGGTGATTTTTGAAGAGGTGGCAGTTTTCCAGGCCAGTCAAGATAAGAACAGGCGCCGGCTTTCCTCAACCGTCCGCTGTCCAACCCGGCTGTGTCTCTCGGGGCACATCCCGCCTTTCGCTTGCGTGTGAACACACCTGCATCCACCAGGGGCCCGTTCAGCCCGTGGGACCCCTCCGCCCCCTGTTTGATGGTGAGGAATTAATTGTTCCGAGGGGCTCATCCAGCTGTGTCCCGAGAGAGGCTTCAACAACAGGTTGGGCAGCCTGTTAATAATAATTAATAACTCCTTACACTTCTATAGCGCTTTCCTGGACTCTCCACTCTCCAGCTCTTCCCAGGTCACGGGGATCCCCTGCAGCCCCACCTGGATGATGCTCCAGTCCGCTCAGCACACAGCAGCTCTCAGTGGGGAGGAGAGCAGAGTGGTGAAGCCAGTTCAGAGAGGGGGGGTTATTAAGAGGCCATGATGGGTCAAGACCAGGGGGAGAATTGGGCCAGGACACTGGGGTAACACCCCTACTCTTTCCCAGAAACACCGTGGGATTGTTAATGACCACAGAGAGTCAGGACCTCGGTTTTACGTCTCATCAGAAGGACAGTCCAGTGTCCCCGTCACTATACTGGGGCTTCAGGACCCACGCAGACCGCAGGGTGAGCGCCCCCTACTGTCCCCCCTCACACCTCTCCCAGCAGCAGCCTCAGCTTTCCCAGGAGTCTCCCCTCCAGGTACTGGCCAGGCTCACACCTCCTGAGCTCCAGTGGGGGGGGGGACTGCCAGCTGGGCACTGCAGGGTGAGATGGCTGCTGGCCACACCCCCCACCACCCTTTGTGTAAAGAAGTGCCTGCTGTCCAGTTTTAAACCCACTTTCGTGCAGTTTATACCCCAGCCCCGGGTTGTGCTTCACCATGAGCAGTATGATACAGGGGAAAAACTGAAACTGGACGCCAGCCAGACAAACTGAATCCTTATTTTTTAGATTGACTTCTGCACTCGCAAATGCTGACTGTTAACATACCCAAATGTGATTTTAAGAAGTTCCCCGATGGCCTGAGGCTATTTGGATGACATTTTGTTGCGATAAAGACGAATTTAATGGAGCAGGAAACAATGATCCGCAGACCTCAATTGAACCGAGCCTATAATATAAATTCAATCAGACTTTCACTCTTTTCCAGGATTCAGCACCATACGTGCTGATGGAGTCTGTGAGCAGAATCAGTGTGTAACCCTGTACCCAGATAGTGGCAGGAGCTGTGAACTCCTGCTGCATTCACATGCTAAGCTCTAACCTTCACGCTGGCTTGAGCACAGATGCTTCTCACTTCCTGTCCCAAATTCCCAAATGGGGAATGTTTACACTAAACTCCTGACAAGAAAGGAATGTTTTAAGTGCTTTCCGAGTCCTGGGAGTGTCCTGAGAAAGCTACCTCGAAGACAGGAGGGGGAGGGTGTAGAGAAACGTGTATTTATAAGCTGTGTAGAGGCATGTCCCCTCTGAGCTACTACAACTACTATAGTCCTTATTGTGGTTCCTTGTATGCCTACTATAAAGCTTGGCTGGACGAACGGACACTTCAGGCTCGAATCTCTTGGTTTCTACAATGCCAGCTGATCTGCTGGAATATCGTCAAGTATAACAGTGGCTAGGACTTCGATGATCGTTTATGGTGTGTATTTTCATATCTGCACTTTGTTAAACACAACAATATGATCCTAATAAAGCTTAGAAGATCTGGCCTTTTCAGTATTTAGGAGTTAATTGATCTGAGGAGCTCATCAAGCTGTGTCCTGAGAGAAGCCGGGGTTACCGGCTCCCAGCAGCATAGCTGTTCCCCACCCCCACCCCCCTCAGTGTAAAGCAGTGTCTCTGTTTCTCAGTTCCATTTGCCCTTTCACAGAGCTCCTGTTTCTCTTATCTTTTTCAGACATCCGCTGGGTTGACGTCGTCCCCGGGGCCTCAAAGGAAGGCATGCTAAGAGCATCCTGCTAACAGGCCACTGCTGGAGGGGGTGGGAGTGTTGGAGGCCAAAGGCGTGTTCTGGCATGCCCCTTCAATAGCTTCAGATCACTCCAGATCATCTTACTGTGGCTACTGAGGTGGATACACCCCTCCTGCTCATGTCCTCTGGCGTTCTGTGAGTGTGTGAGCCCAGCCGTCTCCGTATTGAGAACAGGTTTTTGTTTTTTTACTGTCCTCCGGTTTGGTATTTTGCCACGTTAGTATTAATTTAAAATTATGCCAAAAAAAACTAACTTGATTTTTATTGTGTTCCAGATTCTTGTAAAGCAGAGTTTTTATGATTTATTTATTTATTTTTATTATTGAGCCCACTCCTG